>NC_044566.1:4851328-5154536 GCF_007565055.1 Rhinopithecus roxellana | reverse complement strand
ACTCGCGTTTCCTACAGCAATGCAGAATGAATACAAGCCTACAGCTTTGACACTTTGGTTTGTGAATGTTTGGAATAGAATATTAGTTCTGCCGTCTTGTATGGGCTCCTGCTGACCACTGGAAATTTGGCAGTGGTCCATAGAACCAACCAGAGATGTCCGTCCAGGTGCAGCTCCTTACAACCTGAGGCACAAAGAAGCCTTCTGATTGGCTCAGGTGGCTGCATTTTTACTGTCAGAAAGTTCTTCCTTTGCTTAACATGTTGTGTTATGGGGGCTACTATTGAAACATGAAGCATTCTTGGAAGAAATGTGTGCTAATAATTTACCAGGCATTGGTGTCTAAGAGGAAATTAAAAACTGGTTTTGTAGACGAGGTAGTGGGCTGGCAGGTCTGAGGTTTAGCACCAGCACAGACTGGCAAAGGTGGTGGGTTGGTCCCTGCCAGAGGTGTCAGGCCAGAGCAACCTCCAGAGTTTTTGGAGCTACTGTACTTAGAGGGAGGGAGGAAGTGCTGGTGGCCTTGAGAGCTGCTTTCCACTGGGTTCTAAATATGCCTGTGGATCTTTGTTGCATATCCCACTGTTTGAGAATGCAATGCATTCACAATCCATGTCTGCATGAAGGACTTGAGTCACCTGAGTCTGGAGTGAGGAGGAGCTGAGGAGATGCTTGCCAGCGCAGCATCTCTTGCAGTTTAAAATGGAACACGTATAGTTCCGGATTCTCTAATTTTGCTATCCAGCAGCTCTTGGAGGTGAGCGGGTCAAAATCATAATTCCATTTTAATAGATCTCGTGATTCATCTTTGCTCATCAAAGCTCCTCCTGAAGCCAGAAGGCGGAGCTGCTCTGGGGTCGCAGGTGGTCCCGGGGTCAATGCAAACTTGTTTTGCACAAAGAGATCTGCAAAAATAATCCAACCTTTTAGTTTTTGATTCCCTTTCTATTGATTTACACTTAGGTACATTTAATTCCAAACCTTGGAGATGGCTGACAGGGTCATTCAATTGAGCCTTTGTAGTGAAGAAACCATTAAGGAAGTGGAGAGGCTGGAGCCATGCAATTTCCATGGGGATGAAGAATCAAAGACTAATTTTATTCGGAGAGTGAAGTCGTGCCAAGCGCTTAGCAGGGCACAGGCCAGAGTCATCATTTCAGCATAAGGAGCCTGGCCTTGGGGATGTGAGCAGGTAACACACTCTGGGTCTCTGTCCGCGCAGCACACGGAAGCACTGTTCTGGAGACTGTGGGAAACAGGCATCACAGTGGCTGGGCTGAAAACGCCCTCCTTCTCTAACACGTGCTGAGAAATAGCCAGGGGGCCATGTGCATGTCCCTACACGTTTTCATTTGAGATAATTTGATGCAATTTACACATTAATTTTGACCTTAAAAAAGGCGTCCTTTCCTCAGTTTAGGAGTGGAGGTGAACCCTGATCTGGCCCCCACAGCAGGGACGCTCTGCCCCTGGTCATCGGTTGCCTGGCGCGGAGATGAGACGGTGAGGGAGAAAGGCCGTCGCTGGAGCAGGAGGGGCCCCCACTGCACAGGGGTGAGATACCAGCATAATCATGCAATATCTAGATTAATACAAACCTAAAGCCTCTTCCAGGTGCTTTCATGGGAAAGTTTTCCAATTCCGTTTCGCCTTGGAGGTGATATCTCATCCAAGTTTGGTTTTGTTTTCGGATGTATTTCCCTGCTCTGTGAGCTTCACGGAATGACTTCACGGCTCTAAGGTGCCCTGTGCGCCTGGCCCTCATAAGCGCTCCCGGGGCTGCCTGCTCTGCAGGACCACAGCGTCGCTGTGCCCAGCTTGGGGTGGGCTCCTGTGCCCCTGCGTGGGTGCCCGCCTCACCTCCACACGGCCAGCTCTTCTCTCTGCCTGTGTGTGCGGAGTAGAGAAAGGGAGAGGAGGCAGGAGGGGCTCCGGAGGGCAAGGGGCACAGAGCAAGCTGCGGACAGGAGGAGGAGACCCCCAGGGGCCCGCAGCGGGCGTGGTGGGGCCGCCATGCTCTTAGTTCATGTCCCCCAGGAAACTCACAAATCGAAATGCTCAGCCCCACGTGAGTGTTCGGAGGTGGGTCCTTTGGGAGGCGATCAGTTCAGATGGTCATGAAGGTGGGTCCCCACGAATGTGATTTGTGCCCTTACCAAAGAGGCCCAGAGAGCTCCCTCACCCTCCAGCATGCGAGGAACCAGTGAGAAGGCCCCGTGCACAGACCGGGACGCCCTCTCCAGACGCCAAATCCGCCGGCGCCTTGATGCCGGACTCGCAGCCTGCAAAACTGAGAAACACGTTTTTGTTCCAGGCCACCCAGTGTAGAGTATTTCGTGACAGCGGCCTAAAAGGACTGAGATGGAGGCCAAAGGGGCGAGTGGCCGTCTCCAGCAGGCAGAGCCCCCAGTGGGCCACGCTCACAGCTGGTGTTGGGATCGGGGCCCTGGGCCTGGTGCCCGCTTCCCTTTGTCTCTTCCACCTGGACCTTTCCACAGACGCCCCCTTCCCCCACGCCGGCTTAGCCTTGAATGACACACCTGGTTAAAGTTAAGTTAAATGTAACATTGATTTGATTTGAATGAAAACACCTGCGACTTCTGAAGGCACCACCACGTGACGTGTGACCCCCATGGCCGGACAGGTGACCCCTCCCCCTGCTGTCTCCCTTCCCTCCCCTGCGGCCTTGCCCCGGGCTAGAGCTTGAGCTCCTGCAGGGCGGTGCTGGGGCCATCACAGGCACAGCTTCTGCCTGCGCAGGAGAGGCAGGAGAGGCAGGAGAGGCAGGAGAGCGCCCTGCCTTGGGGCGCAGGGGGTGGTCCCGGCGTCCCTGTGCCCTCAGAGGCCACCTAAGCTCCAGAGCCTCCGTTTCCTCGTCTGTAAAGCGCGGTAGCCCCGAAGCCGGGAGGACCGGGTGAGTAGGGCTCCGCGTCCAGTGCTGGGCATTGGGTCACCCTGTACCCCTGGACTCTGGCTTCTGCCCTCACAGCTTCACCCTGTGCCAGGTCCGTCTGATAGATCTGAACCCTCCCAGCTAGTGAGGAGCCTGCAACCCCCTCGGGGAGACCGGGGTGAGACAGGGGTGTGGGCACTCAGCACACCCTGCCCCTCCACAATTTTGTGCTGGCCCAAGGGAAGGAGGCCGGGTGGGAGGAAGCTGAGCTTGGAGAATCCCTAAAGGGGAGGCAAAAGGATCGTCCCTAGGTAGCCATGGGTGGGGGCCCTGTCGGCAGGTGGAGCCTGGGGTGGCCACAGAGGGCCAATGGTAGGTCCAGCGGCTCAGTGGTCGTGGTCACATCACTGGATGCCTTTTTGACAGCTCAGTGAGGGAGAGCCGCTTCCCCAAGGCTCCTCTGAGGCTGCAGGCCTGGCAGACTCTGGGGCCCAGTCTCCATTCCCCACCATCTCCCCCCGTGCAATTCCCTGACTTCCAGGCCTTGGGGCCCAGCTTTCTGGGACTCCACCTGGACGGGGCTGCGGGGCTCCTTTGCTGAATCCGGCCTTCCTTGGGTGTCTGGGCTGGGTGTTTTCTGGGTGCACCCAGCTCCTGGGTGCACGTCCAGGGAGGTCCCAGGGTCCCGGATTCTTGGTTGCTCCCAGCTCACAATGCACCCTCGTGCAGCCTTCCAGTGGGCCTGGAAATCATCGCCTCCAGGGGGATTTCTAGCAGCTGCTGATGTTTTCTAAGCTCACCGCCCCATCCGTGTGTCACTGAAGGGCTTGTTTCCTCGCCACCCTTGCCGTTCTTTCCTGTTCCCCTCATTCTTAATCTCGCTGCCCACCGATTTGACATCTGAAAGCGTTTCAAGATGTTTTTCTTCTGAGACTCAGCAGACAGTCTGCCTTGTTTTCCCATGAGGCCCCGATCGCTGGGCCAGGTCCTCTGGCTCCTCCTGAGTGTCTGGGAGAGACGAAGTCAGTGGAAGTTAGGAGGTGAAGTGTGCTCCAGAGATGAGGCTGAAAAAAATTTCTGAAATAACTTTTGTTATCCTTTGGCTGAAAATAATGAATGTTTTGGGGGTTAAGCGACAAGATTGAGGCCTCCTTTCAAAAAGCAAGTCGTCCTTGTGCTGTGATCATGAACGTCTGGCAGGCGCGCAGCCCCAAGGACGAGTGCGGCCGGGGGTGCTGGGCTGCGAGGCCTTCAAGAGCTCCTTGTTCTTCAAATGCTGCAGCTTAGATTAAAAGTCAGAGTTCTAGTTATTCACTGCCTTTGTGGGGTCAGAATGCGAAAACTTTGATGGCTTTATTAAGCTAGCAGCTTTTCAGTGGCGGAGTGAGAAAGCTGTAGAGAGCCTTCCTGCTTTATCAAAGGGATTATTTATTTATTTATCCCAGAACACACGTGTGTTTTCCACTGCGCACACAGAGAGCTGCCTCATTGAACACATAGCTGTTCGCTGTCATCCGAATGTGGGGAAAAGCAGGGCAGTGTCCCCCAGAGCTGTGGTTTCCAACCCCATCGAAAACCAATGCCACCTGCTTTCATGACAAACACGTTGTCACTTCCCTTTACTTGGAATGAAAGTCACAGCTAGTATGAGTAATCCACACCCCTGAGAAGTGATAGTATAGATAGGAAATTAATTAAAATAAACCGTAATCAAAGGACGTTAATTTACAGCGGCCTATATTTCGATATGTAAACACCTGGGCATGACAGTGTGAACAAACATAACGAAGTAGACAAACACGTTCCCCTCCTTCACATGAGCCTGTCGGGTTTCAGAGAAGTGAAGCAACATTCGGCTGTTGTGAAGACTTTACGTTCAGTATTTTGAAATAAAAGTTATCTAAAAATATTTGGATTTACGCATCCTAATAGGATTTTCGTGAATGCAATGGTTACAAATGCAGACCAATACACCAACAATTCTATCTATCTTTGCATCAAATACTCCAGTAATGACAGGATTTTCCTGTCTGTGGCATGATTTTCCTCAATGATAAACAACACTTGATAACATTCTGACAAAATAAAGTACTGACTTCTCTTGATTTTCAAAGTAGTTGCATTACTGGAGAATTCAGTATGTACTAAAACCACACAACAAATATTGTTGTGTTTACAGAAGAAAACAGAGTTGGCCTTGGTAGATAGAAACAGGCTTTTCACCTACAGGATTGTTCTGAGTGGAAGTTTGCCATGGTGAGGTCTTCCCTGTAGCCTGGGGTCCTGACGCCCCTGATCCTCACCCCCAGGTGCTGGAAAGGCCTGACCCTTGCACTGTGAGTGTCCTAATACTCCCTTTTTGAGCAAGACTCAGAGGCCCTAAGTCGCAGCCAGCTTGGCAGGAGCTTCACAAACACTGCTCCCATTCCCAAAATATTTCTCAACATTTACTGGATTTGTTTTTGCACTATTAAAACATATTTGAAAAATACTTTGAACCTTGAGAAATTCAAATGCTTCGTGGACGTGAGGGTGTAATCTAAGATGGCCATGACACTGTGTTTCAACCGGCAGCTCTGCTGCCAGGGGCCTTTTTCTCAGATTCCTGCTGGACTTCTCACTGGCTAGCCAAACCCATCTATAGTATCACAACAGTACCCACCTGACCGCGTTCTTGGGATTAGATGAGAGAACCTGAGTAAAGGGCTTAGCATGGCACCTGCTCCCCGGAGTGCTCAGTGCATGTTAGTTACAACCAAACATGTTTATTTCTTCTGAGTTGCTGGCAACATGTATCTAATATAGAAAGCATCTCTAGCAGAGCTTTTAGCAAAAGTTCTTGTTTTGTTTCAATTGAACTGGATCCCACAACATCTCTGCAACCTGGCAGACACCTACAGCCTCTGAGACCGAGCTTTCGTTAAGTTACAGACCAAGGTACACATGCTTTCTGTCTTTTATGGAGAGGCAGAAAGAAGAGGGAGAAAGAATGACAGACAGAGAGGAAGAGTGAGTGAGAAAAGGAAGAGAGAGAGACAGAGAGTATAAGGGTTGTGATGAAGATGTGGCATATATTTTGGAGGATGTGAGGAAATACAGTGTTTGTAGAAGCTCATAAACCCGGCTCACATGAGGAGAACCGTTAAGACAATTCACAGCCACACACAACCATGCGCAACCATGTACACTCACTCAGCCATACACAGTCATTCAAAGCTGCACATAACCAACCATGCACAACCATTCACAGATATAACCATTCCCATCCATGTGCAGACTTGTGCAACTGTGCATTCACAATCATTCAGCCATGCACAGCCATGCACAGCCATGTGCAACCGTGCATATTCTCCACCATTTACAGTCATGCACAATTATGTACAACCACCCCTAGCCATGCACAGCCATGCACAGCCATGCACATTCACAACCATTCACAGTCATGCACAACCATGCACAATCATGTATAACCACTCCCAGCTGTGCATAGCCATGCACAGCCATGCACAACTATGCACATTCACAGCCATTCACAGTCATGCACAACCATGCACAATCATGTACAACCACCCCCAGCCATGTACAGCCGTGTGCAGACATGCACAACCATGCACATTCACAACCATTCACGGTCATGCACAACCACGTACAATCATGTACAACCACTCCCAGCTGTGCACAGCCATGCACAGCCATGCACAACCATGCATATTCACAGCCACTCATGGTCATGCACAACCATGCACAATCATGTACAACCACTGCCAGCTGTGCACTGCCATGCACAACCATGCATATTTGCAACCATTCACAGTCATGCAAAACCATGCAAAGCCATGCACCACCAGGCACAGTCATGTGCAACTATGCACATTTACAACATTCTCAGTCATGCACAGGTATGCACAGCCATGTGGAACCATACACAACCATGCACAACTATGTAAAATCATTCCCAGACATGCACAGACATGCACAACCATGCATATTCACAGTCATTCACAGGAATACACAACCATGCACAATCATGTGCAACCACTCCCAGCCACGCACAGCTGTGTACAGCCATTCACAGACATGCACAACCATGCACAGTCACAATCGCCAGAAGCCATGCACAGCCAAATGCAGACATTCACAACCATTTAGACGTGCACGACCACCTACAGCCATGCACAGCTGTGCACAACATCTGACAAGATCTGCAAAGAGAGCTGCCAGCAAATGGAACACAAAGGTGCTACTCATGGTGAACGGTACTTGGGAGATGGTTTAAGGTAGTGACAGTTTCTGATCATAGAATTTAAGTGCTGGAAGAGATTTTTTTTTCTCAACTCCTCATTTACAGATGAGAAAACTAGGTTGTTCCCGAGAATCTGCATGTTTGTCATGGGACAGGAGCTGGGGCTGGCTTGCTCAGTGGAACTGCTGCTCCCTCATCTGCACAGGGGACCATCGTGGGGTAACCAGAGCAGTGGCTCACTGCTGTGCTGGCTGCTTCAGCACATCTGGTGGGCCGGAGCCAGGGCCCAGGGCGCTGGGGAGCCTGCCTGGGAGGTGGCGGGAGGTCAGGCCCTGCTCTCAGGCGTTCTGCGAAGACATGCTGAGTGGATGGTGACAGGCATAAGAGACACCCAAGAGGCACTTGAGACAGAGGGGCCTTGGCAGCCACAGGCTTCCTCCTCCTCCCACCCCAGCGCGCATGGCTCCTTGAGGTATGCAGAGGAAGGGAGGAGAGTTGAGTCCGTTCATGGGAGAGGCTGTGGATTCCTGAGGCTGCAGCCAGGAGGTCGGGACCCAGGGAAGCACAAAGACTTCGCTTATCTGAATGAACTCAAATCTGCCTCTGGTTTGCGGGGGGCCTCAGAGAAGGGTGCTGACCACATCTGTGGGAGTCCACAGGTGCTTGTACCAAGGGGGATGCCTGTCTCACCACTGTGCTACTGGGCTCGAGTCTTCGGGGCTACAGCCTGGGAACCCACATCACTAGAAATCTGGCAGGCTTGTAAGGACTTCAGGGATAGGTTCATGGCCTTTTCTTTGTTATTTTCCTACCACAGACAGAAATTTGCAAACACCCTCACTAGACTCTAAGCTCCTTGAGGACAAAAGTCACCTTCTATTCCTCTTTGCACTGGAGAGGAATGTAGGAAGTGTAGGAGATGGAGTCACCTTCTATTCCTCTTTGCACTGGAGAGGAATGTAGGAAATGTAGGAAATGGAGTCACCTTCTATTCCTCTTCGCACTGGAGCACACCTCCCAGCCGAGCTGTGGGCTGGTGGAAGATCATTAAATCATCATTAAACACGACTGAGCTCTGGCTCGTAAAGGTGGCCCTGGGATCTGAGCAGGCCCATTGGCTTGTTTTGTTTGGCTTGCCTACTACTCAAAAAAGACAAGATTTCACATAAAACTCCAACTTCCCATCCATTCTCAAAAAATCTGAAGAGTAAATAATGCAGAGCCCGCTCACCTGAGAAGGAAGCCAAGTTCTCAGAGTCCTCTTGAAATCTTATCAATAAAACTCACAGGCATCATTCAACTCTCTGGCACAGAGGCTGCCTGAAAAATGGGGTTGCATAATTTGGCCGCAATTTTCGTCATGTTACTCCCTGAAGGTCTTAGAATTCTGGAGCGGTGGCTTCCCCCTGCTGATTGATTGGCCCATGTGCGGTTTCTGTTGGTTTCTTGGTTTGTTTCAGGATTGGGTCCGGGTTTTCACTCTCCAGCACCACCCTCTCACTAGCCGTCGGCCAGTGCTGACTGTGCACCTGCTCCAAGTCCTGCTGGAGGTGCCTTCGAGGACAGGTTAATGAGCGCAGCACCACCTGGGCATCCTGTGAAATCACAGCGTCACACTCAGCAGGCCCCAGACAGGCCTGAGACTCTGTATCCCTAACAAGCTCCTAGGTGGGTGTGAGGCTGCTGGTCAAGGACTTCACCTTAAGGTCAGAACGATGACAGTCATGTCTCTTCCTCATTGAAGCTCACTTGAAAAGAGACTTTCTTTTCAAGAAACCAGGACTTGAAAAGAGACACACAGAAAAAGAATTCCCAGCAGGGGACAGTCACACCCAAGGTCAGCCGGTGGCACCTGCCCCAGGTGTTCTCATCTGGGGCTCACACACTGATGTCCTTGTGGGTGACCCAGGGGCGAGAGGGACAGAGGGGAAGGCTCAGGCCAGGCTAGGCGGGGGCTGCACTGGCTGCCAGACCTGCGGCCCACAGAAGGAGTCATAGAGATGGGGCTCCAGGCGTTGTTCCCTGGTGAGCGGGCTCTGCACGGTTGCTCCTCAGACTTTTTGAGAATGGATGGGAAGCTGGATTTTTGTGTGAAATCTTGTCTTTTCTGAGTAGTAGACAAGTCAAATAAAACAGGCCGATGAGCCTGCTCAGGTCCCGGGACCACCCTTATGGGCTGAGAATATTTGCAAAGTTTTGAGCATCAGTGGCTGTGTTTGTGTCTGTCACCAGAACCACAGAATGTCTGCCTGAGACCCAGTGCATGCACGGAGCCTCAGGAGACAAATAGCCAAGGAGGCCGACGTGCGGGAGGCTGAGACCAGGAGTGTGCCTGGCGTGGGGACAGAGAAAGGGGTCCCAGAAGCAGGGTCACTTTTTCCTACATTTGAAAACCTCCCATCCCTGTGGCTTCCATTCACACAGGGCCAGCTGAGCTGTGCCTGATGCCTCCAATAAGGCAAAGTGATTCCTAGTGAATCCCAGAAAGGTGAGATGACGGCTGTGCACTTGACCTTAACAAAAGAGTGCATTCGGCCTCACAAAAATGATAGACGTTTGATAGTTGAGAGTTCATCCGTTTCCTGTCTGAGTGGCAAAGGACAAGTATATACATTGTTTTTCAGATTAGATTTTGTAAGGTGAATTATTCAGATTCCTTAATGATTGCAGTGCATGAGCCGCCGAAACAGGCAATAATATTCCAACATTGTCCTCCGAAGTCCTGGAAGATCATCAGACTAAAGGTGTAACTAGAATACGTAAAATAGTTACATTGTTTCCTAATTTGCTGTATATTTCTAAGTTATTTCTACATGCAACTTTTACTAAAATATACAGCAAATTATCACACAGAATATGTAAAATCGTTACAGTTGTTATTCATTCCCCGCCCCCCCACCCGCTACTGAAAATACGAGACAGTTGGGCTCTATAGAAATGCTCTGTGAACAAACACCTTCTACTAGAGCCATAGAAAATGATACCGTGGATCTGCTCACATGAAATCTGCAGGGGTTGAATGTCTGGTTGGAATTACGTGCTGTGGGTCTATGAAGAAAGAGATGGCTGTGGTTAACACCACAATACAAGAAGTAAAGAACATGTTTCCTTTAACATCTATAGTAAAAGAGAATTGTGTTCTGTAGAAGAGAAAATACACCTAGATAAGGGTAATTTATTTTTAAAATTCTTAGTTTTGTAACATGAGTACCAGTAGCTGTACCTGATATACAATAATTATACCCATTGGTGCTATTTTGTGTTGCTTCCTTTTGAATAGGAACTGAAGAATGTTTTTTACTATGTCAACACATTTTAAATAATGACAGATTACCTTTAATTTTCCCATTTGAATTTAAGGTTTTCTTTTGATCAACATTGATTTGTCAGTTATTTCTACATGCAACTTTTACTAAAATATACAGCAAATTATGAAACGGCTTCACAGCCTCGGTTTAGCTGTCACTGATGTCGTTCCTCTGTCAGTAATGGCCGGAAATCGCACAGGGTCTGTCTCGGCACCTTATTTTTATTTATAAATTCCACTTCATTATTGCAACAAGACGCCGCAGGTAGTGCATTTGTATGGAAAGACCGCCTCTCCTTCTGGTGAAAGTCTCTGAGCCTTTAGTCTGAGAGTGCAGGATACCCCCCGATGCGCTCGGTAATCGCCCAGAGCTGCGGGGCACGCTGGGGCTTCTGCCTTCCTTGCATTTAGTGTGATCGTTTTAAGAAAAAAAGAACTGTAATAAAAATTATGTGCTGGGGAGAAAACTCAAAAAGGAATGAACTATGAAATAATGTAATTGCCTATAGAATCTCGAACTTTTGTTTTTGATATGCAGAAAATATTAAGAAGTTATTTTATCTTGCTGCAAATGCTCTCTAGGGAGATATTAAAGACAGACTTTGACAGGGCCTTTTGGCTGGGTGCATCCTGGAGGCCTGGGGCTGACTGCTTAAAAGGGTTAAGCTGCTGTGTTCGCATTGAATTACCACTGTCATCCAATTCATTAGGAGAGTTTATGGAGTTACGATCTGTCTGTAATTTATAGCCTGCTTACTGACAAAGCTTCACGCTAACATATGCCTAATTTGCCGAGGTTATCTCAAGTTCTATTCATCTCCCCCACTAACAATATGCCTCTGATTCCATGCTGCATGGATGAGGTACATGCGGTTTCATATTTAGTGCTATCAATCACAGGCAATTGCCGGCAGCTCCCGCCTCGGGGCTCAGAGTGATTTCCCCATGGCTCCTGATGACTGATGAGAGGGTGGCTCGGCCAGCGGAGGGCATTGCTTGAAGCCTCCCCGGAGCGGCGTCCGTCCAGCAGAGGCTGTTCAAGGCTCGGCAACTGCTCTGAACCTGCCTTGCCGGCATCCTCTTTCTGGGGAGCTGGCAGATGTGATTTGGGGAGCCTCAGGGGCATCCGGTGGAGACAACTCGTAGCCCGACTGGATCTGACACCACCACACCCATGTCTGGTGGAGGAGGTGTTCACCAGCTCAGGCGAATACTGCTCTCATTACCCTCATCAGACACATCACAGCACAGGGACAGGAGAAGGGCCTGGTGCAGCTGAGTTTCTAAGCTTCAGTGTGTGGGGTTTTGCCCGGCCCACCTCAGAGCTGCATGCCCAGCCCTCTGCTGAACACCTTCCATCTCAGCTTAGTGCCAGGTGCTCGCCCAGGGCACAGCTCTGCTGGGCTCCTCTCCTTCCTTGAGGAGTGACCTAGCCCACACGTTTGATCACTTTGTGAATTTCTTGATGAAAAGTAGCCACTGCTTGATAGGAGAACCACATAATGAATATGGTTGTTTAGTTCTCGGCATGTGAAAAGAATACAAAACTGTATCGTGTACCTCCAACGTTGATATTCTAGAAACATCACAGTGTTAGCTACGGAGTGTGCGGGACCCTCAGTGTCCCTGACAGGCACTGACTCTGAACCATGCTCTGACCTCCTGCCCCTCGACTGCAGCCCTGGGCGTCCCAGGCAGGGAACAGGTTTGTGCAGCTGCATTATCCAAATGTCAAAACTTAAAAGTCGAGCCTATGAGTGACAAGGGATTGATCCCACACACAGAAGCAAATAATTCTAGCAAGTCCTAAACTTACTTGGGAGACAACAACTTGATTGAATGAAAACATGAACTTTTGTACGGGAGGCCAGCAGCAGCAGTCACGAAAGACAAACTCACTGGGAAAAGAGGCTTTCGAGTCAAAGGGAGATGCACCTGCTTCCAGCACAGGGGCCGTGATTTCAGTGTCTTTGTAGAATTTGCTACTAATTTCGCCACAGAGACCCTGGGCAGGCCTGATGTGGCTACGTACATTCCCTCCAGATGAGGGACCTCTGTTCATTTTCACAGACCCCAATTCCTTGGGTCAGATTTTTCTGTCTTTCTGCATTCTTTAATTAGATCCTCACTGATAGCTAACAATGACAACTGAAGCCAGAGGCTGTGGGGGGTGGGGAGGTTGGGGGGTGGGTGGGAGGGGGGTGGGGGATGGGGGGTGGGGGATAGGGGGGCTGGAGTTGGGGAAGTGAGATGTCCTTTACTGGGTGCAGAGTTTCAATTTTGGGAAATGAAAGAGTTCTAGAGATCTTACACAACAATGTGCATGTGCGTAATGCCATAGCACTGGACCCTGACAAATGGTTAAAATGGTAAATTTTAATGTATGTGTTTTTTACCATAATTTTAAAAAACTCAGAAGTGTAGATGACCAACTCACAGGATACTGTTTATGATGTCATCGCAACCATCTCCTGGAAACAACTGGAACCTGCAGACTCAGGGCTAGGGGTTCAAATCTCCCTACAGGAAAGCAAAGCGCATGTTGACAGCCTGTCAGGGGAGGTGAGAAGCACGCATCGTGAACAACAGAAAAGACTTTTTACATAAGTCTTTTTGCACAGAAGTTGGAGGAATTTAAACATTTTTTTTTTCTTGCACCATTGGTTCAGAAGGCAGGGGCTACTAGACCAATTTTTCCCGGCTCTTCAGAGCAATAGACAAGGAAGAGGCAGGAGCTGAGACCTCACCGTGGTAACAGCTATTTCCCTTCTGGTTTACTTCCTGGCTGATTACCCGGGGTCGAGTCCCTTTCAGAGCCGGTGATGAGACACATCGCTGGTACTTTCCCAAATCTGTTTACCATCTTTTGGGATTCCATAATGTAAGGACGCCCCTCCAGAGCAGCTTGCCCGTACAACGTTTTCTCTTGGTTCGCAGCCAGTAGTGGCAGAGTCTGATTGTTCTTCAGATTAGGGGATTACCAACGCATCCCTGGAGAGTTAATTTAGTGAGATTTTTGCTTATGTCAGAATCCTAGGTACAGGCAGGGGGCGTCATCTTGTGCTTTCTCTAATGTGAGGCTGAGAAATGCTCACTCGTCTGCACGTTGGCGTTTTGGGGATAGCACAGGGAAATGGCAGAGAAGAAACTCTGAGCCTCAGTGAGGCCTGATGCAGGGATCTTGTCACTAGAAGCGGAGAGATGGGTGTGCGCATTTGTTCTAGCCCCTATTTTGGAAGCCTGAGCACCTAAGAGATGCAAAAAGGAAAGGCATGCTTCGCAGGGGCCTCCATAGCCATGGAGGTCACATTCTCTCTGAATTGTCAACGAGAGAAATCCTTAGAAAAGTGTGCATAAAAAATGCCGGAGGAAAACGATGGTTTGGCATGGGGTGAGGAGGTGATTCCTTGGCCAGCGCATGTGTGAGTTCCCGGTGCTTTCAGGACAGGGACGTGGTCTCCACAGAGAGAGAAGCATGGGCGGGGCTGCACCATCTAAGAAACTGGCGGAGGCGCTGAAGGGGGCCACAGCCCTCGCCGTGTGCACCCCCAGGGGACAGCTATGCATTTATTTTTTATTTTTTTGAGACGGAGTCTCGCTCTGTTGCCCAGGCTGGAGTGCAGTGGCTGGATCTCAGCTCACTGCAAGCTCTGCCTCCCGGGTTCAGGCCATTCTCCTGCCTCAGCCTCTGGAGTAGCTGGGACTACAGGCGCCCACCACCTCGCCCGGCTAGTTTTTTGTATTTTTTAGTAGAGACGGGGTTTCACCATGTTAGCCAGGATGGTCTCGATCTCCTGACCTTGTGATCCGCCCGTCTCAGCCTCCCAAAGTGCTGGGATTACAGGCTTGAGCCACCGCGCTCGGCCATCACTATGGTTCTTTAAAAATCGTGAAACCGTCTTCAGATTTTGGTACAAGAAAACATACATGGGCTTTGAGAGTTTCTTACACTTAAGCCATAGTCCTTCTCATCCACAGTTTTGCTTTCTGCGTTTCATTTACCCAAGGCCAAGTGTGGTCTGAAAACCGGTGACTATCGTGCAATAAGATACTTGGGGGGAGAGAGAACATGTACATTCACATAACTTTTATTCCAGTAGATTGCTGTAATTGTTCTAGTTTGTTATTAGTCATTGTTGTTAATCTCTTACCGTGCCTAATGTATACATTAAACTTTATCCCGAGTATACAGGTGTAGTAAAAAACAGTACATGCAGGCATACCTCAGAGATATTGCAGGTTCGGTTCTAGACACTGCAATAAATAAAATATTGCAATAAAGTGACATGCAAATTTTTTGGTTTCCTGGTGCATATAAAAGTTTACATTATATTGTAGCCTATTAAGTGTGCAGTAGCATTCTGTCTAAAAACAATGCGCAATCCTTAACTGAAAAATACTTTACTGCTAAAAAATGCTAACAGTCATCCAGACCTCTGGCAAGCTGTCACCTTTGCTGTTGGAGGACCTTGCCTCCATATGGATGGCTGCTAACTGGCCAGGATGGTGATTGCTGAAAGATGAGGTAGCTGTGGCAATTTCTTAAAATAAGCCGGTGAAGGTTGCCATATTGATTTTAATGTTATTTGATAGCATTTTACCCACAGTAGAACTTTAAAATTGGAGTCAGTCCTCTCAAACCTTGCCAATGCTTTATCAACTAAGTTTATGTAATATCCTAAATTCTTTGTTGTCATTTCAACAATGTTCACAGCATCTTCACCAGTAGATTCCATCTCAAGAGCCCACTTTCTTTACTTATCCATAAGGAGCAACTCCTCATCCATTTATGTTTCCTCATGATAGTGCAGCAGTTCAGCTACATCTCCAGGCACCACTTCCAATTCTCATTCTCTTGTTCTTCCCACCTCATCTGCAGTTCCTTCTTTCAATGATGTCTTTAACCCCTCCAAGTCACCAATGAAGGTTGGGATCAACTTCTTCCAAACTCCTGTTAATGCTGACATTTTGGTTTCAAATGTCACTTCACCAGTGTTCTTAGTAGCATCTGGAATGGTGCATCCTTTCCAGAAGGTTTTCTATTTACTTTGTGCAGATCCATCAGAGGAATCATTCTCTCTGGCAGCTATAGCCTTGCAAAATGTATTTCCAAAAAAATAGGACTTGAAAGTCAAACTGACTCCTTGATCCGTGGGCTGCAGAATGAATGTTGTGTTAGCAGGCATGAACATAAGGTTCTTCTCCTTGTACATCTCCATTGGCACTCTTGGGTGACCAGGTGCACTATTAATGAGCAGAAATATTTTAAAATAAATCATTTTTTGTCTGAGCAGTGGGTCTCTACAGTGGGCTTAAAGTATTCAGTAAACCATGCTGTAAACAGATGTGCTGTTATCCAGGCTTTGTTATTCCATTGATAGAGCATAGGTAGAGTAGATTTAGCATAATTTTTAAGGGCCTTAGGATTTTTGGAGTGGTCAATGAGCATTAGTTTCAACTTAAAGTCACCAGTTGCATTAGCTCCTCACAAAAGAGTCAGCTTGTGTTTTGTAGCTTTGAAGGAAGGCACTGACATCTCCTCTCTAGCTATGAAGTCCTAGACAGCATCTTCTTGCAACAGAAGGCTGTTTCTTCTATGCTGAAAATCTGTTGTTAGTGTGGCCACCTTCATCAAGGACCTCAGCTTGGTCTTCTGGAGAACTTGCTGCAGCTTCTCCATCAGCACTTGCTGCTTCACTTTGCACTTTTTTTGTTATGGAGACGGCTTCTTTCTTTCAGCCTCATGAACTAAACCCCTGCTAGCTTCCAACTTTTCTTCTGCAGCTTCCTCACTTCTCTCAGCCTTCGCAGAACTGAAGAGAGTTGGGGGCTTGCTCTGGATTAGGCTGTGGCTTAGGGGAATGTTGTGCTGGTTTGATCTTCTGTCCAGATCACTCATACTTTCTTCATGTCAGCAATAAGGCTGTTTCATTTTCTTACCATTTGTGTGCTCACTGGAGTAGCACTTTTAATTCTGTTCAAAAATTTTTTCTTTGCATTTATAATTTGGCTATTTGGTGCAAGATGCCTAATTTTTGGTCAGTCTTAGCATTTGACATACCTTCTTCCCTAAGCCTATTCATTTCTAGCTTTTGATTAAAGTGAGATATGTGCAGCTCTTTCCTTTACTAGAACACTTAGAGGCCATTGTAAGGTTCTTAACTGGCCTAATTTCAATATTTTTGTGTCTCAGGGAATAGAGAGGACTGAAGAGGAGGGAGGTGGGGAAACGACTGGTTGGTGGAGCAGTCAGAACACACAACATTTCTCCAGTGCAGTTCACTGTCTTATATGGGCACGGTTTGTGGCACCTTAAAACAATCACAGTGGTAACATCAAAGATCACTGATCACAGATCACCATCACAGACGGAATAATGATGAAAATGTTTTAAATATTGTGAGAATTATGGAAATGTGCCTCAGGGTCATGAAGTGAGCACCCATTGTTGGAAAAATCGAGCTGTCAGTCTTGTTCACTGCAAGGTTGTCACAAGTCTTCAATCTGTAAAAAACAAATAAACAAAACCCCACAGTATGTGCAAAGTACAATACAGTAAAGTATAATAAAATGAGGTGTGCCTGCACAGGGTTCTGAAGGAGCTTTGGCTTCAGGCGTGCACTGGGGTCTTGCAGTAAGTCCCCATGAATAAGGGGGGATGCTGGACACAGAGAAGCGCCGTGGAGCCATGCAGCACTGGGAGAAGATAAGGTGGGTGTTGGGTTTGAATTCTCACTCAGTCACTTCCTGGCTTTTGGATGCTGGACTTTGCAAGTCACCAGATCTGTCTTGACCTGTAAATTGGAGACAGCACCATTTTCCTTGATGAGTCTCCAGAGTGGCAGAGAGATGCCACCAGCACTGCCCTGGCACACGCCCCCATCCCCCACTGGTGATGCCCAGCACACATTTTTCACTCCAGGGACTGCGTTCATCCTCAGTGGGTTTTCTCTTCTAAAATTGTCTAGTCTTTGATTTATTTTTTTTTTAATTTTAAACTTTTTATTTTATTTTAGTGATGACATTTTATCAGTTTGAGTGAACTGCAGAAATCTTACGTTTCTGTAAGTTCATTATCACCCCCTGCCTTTTTAAAATCATTTTGAAATTTCCTACACATACGTTGGGAATCACAACATGATTATTTTTGCTCCAATTACCAAATAAAATTTAGAAAACTCAGGAGGAGGCTGGGGGCAGTGGCTCATGCCTGTAATCCTAGCACTTTGGGAGGCTGAGGTTGGCAGACCACTTGAGGTCAGGAGTTTGAGACCAGCCAGGCCAACATGGCGAAACCCCATCTCCACTAAAAATACAAAAATTGGCCAGGCATGGTGATGGGCACCTGTAATCCCAGCTACTCGGGAGGCTGAGGCAGGAAAATCACTTGAACCTGGGAGGCAGAGATTGAAGTGAGCCAAGATCATACCATTGCGCTCCAGCCTGGGCAACAAGAGCAAAACTCCATCTCAAAAAACAACAGCAACAAAACAAAAAACAAACAAAAAACACCCCCAAAACCTCAGGAGGAGGAGGAAGTTCTGTTGTCTCCACCAGCATTTCCCATGTTTCTGTCGCGTTCCTTCCTTCCTGGTCTTTAAAGATTCCCTCTTCCGTCATTTCCCTTCTGTTTAGAGAACTTCCTCTCTCCATTGTTTTAAGGCAGGTCTAAGTGTGATAAATTTTCTCCATTTTTCTTCATCTGAGAATGTCATGATTTTCCCGTAAGTCTTAAGGAAATCTTTGATGCATATAGTATTCTGGGCTGATGGTTCTTTTCTTTCAGCCCTTGAAGAATTTGTGCCCTATTGGGACTGGTGTCAGGTTTCTGACGAGAAATTTGCTGTCTTTTCTATTTTTTTTTTTTTTTTTCCGTATGAGTGATGCCTCCTTTCTCTCTGGCTGCTTTTGGGAGTCCTTCATTGCCTGCAGCTTCTGAAGTTTGGCTGGGATACGGGTTCTGCTTTGGCTTTATCCTGTCTGTACTTTGCTCAGGTTCTTGATTCTGAAGTGTATGATTTTTGCCAAATTTGGGGAATTTTCATCCATTATTTTTTTAGATGCTTTTCTAGCCTTGTCCTCATTCTCCTCTTCTGGGATTCCAACAACACGAAGATTAGGTTGTTTTACTTCCAAGATACTGGAGGCATTTTGTTCTTTTTTTTTTAACCTGTCTTCTTTCTGCTGGTCAGACTGGGTGATTTCTACTGTTCCATCCTCAAGTTCATTGGCTATTTCCTCTGTCTTCTACATGTTTCTGTTGAGCCCATCCAGCAGGTTTTTTTAATTTGCATTATCATATTTTTCAGTTCTAACATTTCCGTTTGGTTCTTTGCTGTATCTTCTGTTTCTTTGCTGATGCTATTTTCACATGTGTTTCCAGCAGGTTTGTAGTTGTGACAATTGCTTGTTTGATAGTTCCAACATCTGTGCCACGTCAGAGTTGGTGCCTGTTGCTTGTCTTTTCTCATTTAAGTTGAGGTTTTCCAGATTCTTGGTATGATGAGTGGTTTTTATTTTATTTTATTTTTAGTTCTGGAGTACAATGTGCAGTGTGTGCAGGTTTGTTACATGGGTAAATGTGTGCCATGGTGGTTTGTTGCACCTATCAACCCATTATCTAGGTATTAAGCCCAGCATGTGTTAGCTATTTTTCTTGATGCTCTCCCTCCCTCTGGCCCCACCACAGGCCCCAGTGTGTGTTGTTCTCTTCTCTGTGTCCATGTGCTCTCATTGTTCAGCTCCCACTTATAAGTGAGAACATGTGGTGTTTGGTTTTCTGTTCCTGTGTTAGTTCGCTGAAGATAATGGCTTCCAGCTTCATCCATGTTCCTGCAAAGGACATGAACCCATCCTTTTGATGGCTGCATAGTATTCCATGGTGTCTATGTACCACATTTTCTTTGTCTAGTCTATCATTGATGGGCACTTGGATTGATTCCATGTCTTTGCTATTGTGAATAGTGCTGCAATGAACATACACACGCATATGTCTTTATAATAGAATCGTTTATATTCCTTTGGGTATATAACCAGTAATGGGATTGCTGGCTCAAATGGTATTTCTGGTTCTGGGTCTTTGAGGAATCACCAGATGAGTGATTTTTAGTTGTATCTCAACACCTTCAGTATTACACCACGTTCTTATTTTCACCTTCTGCTTTAGCAGGTCTTCTCTGACAGCACACCATCGGGGGGGGGGGGGCGGGGGAGGGCGTTGCCTAATTACTGTCAATTAGGGGTAGAAGTCTGGGTTCCTCACCAGGTGCCCTGACACCTGGGGTGTTGGGAGGTGCCTTTTGAGTGCAGGGGGTGGAGGTCAGACTCTCCATCAGGTCTCCGCTGATCCACCCATCAGGAGTGTGGGTGGGGCCACAACCTTTCCTCTGGTGCTTGGCTGGAGGAGGCCACTGTTGCTGAAAAGTTTTCCTTCTTGCTAAGTTGCTCCATTCCTTTGACCTAGAGAAAGAACTGGTTTTTCTTTGGACTTTTGTTGGCTCTGTGTCTGTTAGTGTTTCTGGGTGGCTGGACTTTCCAGGCCTCAGTGAGGATAAAGAAAATGCTATATGTTTCCTCAGGTCCTGCTGTCTCTAGCCCATCTGCCTTCTCTCATTTTCACAACTTTTTCTTGAGTGTTTGATGTACAATATACAGTTCTAGCTGTTCTTAGTGAGGGGAATAGAGAGAAATGGATCTACTTCATGTTGTCTGGAACTGGAAGTTCCTTAATCTGGTTTTGTGGCTGACGTGCAAAAAATCATTTATCTCCTTCAGCTGTGCGCAGTTCGCCTGCACCACCTCAGAGGCCCCGGTGCCATTCTCTGTCATGGCTCTCACCAAGGAGCTGTTCGAGCATCCTTCTGAGAGCCAGGCCAAAGCTTCCGGGCTGACAGGACGCTGGTTTTTTGGCGCTGGGTTGAAACAGGCACACAGAGGAGGCAGTGATCTTGATGGCGGTAGCTTTTCTGGATCTCATTCCAAAGGCTCTCCAGCTTCCAGGGGAAGTAATTCTCCAACGTGTGCAGCAGGAGCTGCCTGAATCCTGGCCTGCCTCTGGCGTGGGGTGGCTTCGCAGCACGGACGTGGCAGGGTGGAGCTGCTGTTCTCAAGTGGCCTGGTCTCTGGGCAACTTCGTACTCTTAATATACTTACAATAATAAATACAAAAACTGAGAAATTTAAAATATTAAATACATACTGTGTAAATCTAATATATTTTTATTAAAAGTTATAATTTCCAAATAAAAAAACATTTAATGAGAAGAGTGGTCTTGGTGTGTATGCCTTTGCCAATCTCTTTCATGCCTGGCTTGGCAGAAGTCAGTGGATTCTCAGATCTCTTTCTGGTGGAAGTGGATGAAGATAATTTGATTCGCTCAGATACACAGTTGGTAAGAGAAGTCTTTTAATGGCCTTTTCAGTTACTTGTGGATCTTCTTTGATGATACACCAATTAGGTAGTTTCTTTAAGGTTAGTTACAACGTGGGAATCCAAAACTATAGCCATGCATCGCTTCACTGCGGGGCACTCTCTGAGAAATGTGTTGTTAGGCAATTTCATCGCTGTGTGGACATCTGGAGCAAGCTTGTCCAACCCATGTGGGCTGCATGTGGCCCAGGACGGCTTTGAATGTGGCCCAACATAAATTCGTAAACTTTCTTAAAACAGTATTTTTTTTTTTAGGCTCATCAGCTGTCATTAGTGTTGGAGTGTTTTGTGTGTGGCCCAAGACAATTCTTCCAGTGTGGCCCAAGGAAGCCAAAAGATTGAACATCCCTGATGTAGAGTGAACTGACACAAACCTAGAGGGTAGCGCCTGCGGCACACCTCGGCTCTGTGGCACACCTCAGCTGCGGCACAGCCTCTGACGTCTAGGCTACAAACCTGCACAGCGTGTGACTGTCCTGAACACTGTAGGCAACTCCAACACAATGGTAAGCATTTATGTGTCCAAATATATCTAAACATAGAGAAAATACAGTATAAAAGATAAAAACTGGCACACCTACCTAGGGCACTTCCCACGAACGGAGCTTGCAGACTGGAAGTTGCTCTGGGTGAGTCAGGGAGTGGGTGGGGAGTGGCTGTGAAGGCCTCGGACGTGACTGTGCTCTACCGGAGACTCGCAAACGCTGTACACTTCGGTGCACTACACTGATCAAAAATAGTCTTCTTCTTCCAATAATACATTCACCTTAGCTTATTATAACTTTTTTTACTTTTATAAACTTTGAATATTTTTAATTTTTTGACTCTTATAATAACACTCAGCTTAAAACATACATTGTACAGCTGTACAAAAATATTTTCTTTCTTTATATCTTTGTATGCTTTTCTTCTATTTTTAATTTTTTTTATTTTTTACTTAAACATTTTTTTTTTGCTAAAAACAAAAACACAAACACACACATTAGCCTTGGCCTGGTCCTGGGGTCATCACCATCACTGTCTTCCACCCCCACATCTTGTCCCACTGGAAAGTCTTCAGTGGGAGACACAGAAGGCAGTGACACACACAGAGCCGTCATCTATGACAATGCCTTCTTCTGGACACCTCCCGAAGGACCTGTCTGAGGCTGTTCTGCAGTTAACTTGCACATATATAGAAGGACCACACTCCAAAATAATGATAAGTATGGCATAATAAATACATGAAACTGTGTCATGATCATTTGTTACCATGATCAGATATGACTGCTCTACCTAATTGTATGTGCTAGGCTCTGTCCCGTCACAGCCATCCTGGGGTCATACAATGCGTCACTCACGTGGGTGTGATAATGCTGGTGTGAACAAACCTGCTGCGCGGTCAGCGTGTAAGAATCTAGCACGGACAGCTGTGTACGGTACATAGTACTTGAGAATGATCATCAATGATTATGGTCCTGGTTTATGTGTTTACTACACTGGAAACAAAGGTTGTGGTGAGGTTGGGGGTATGGGTAAGAAGCCCAGAAACCTGTTAGGTAGAGGGGAGGAAAACTGGGGGAAGAAGAACAGACAGAACTATCAAGTTTGGCCTTGGATAAAGGATTAAGAGGAAAATGCAGGATCCCAGGTGCCAGGGCTAATGCGGAAGCCAGGCAGGAGCTGGGAGGGGCAGGAAGCACCTTCACCAAATGCCTACTGCTCAGCCCTGCAGGCGGGTCCAGCCCCAAAGTCCAGTCTCCACTCATTCTGGACAAACGCAGGGGTGGCCTTCATCCCAGTTCCCCAGTACAGGGATGGGGAGGCCTCCTTGGGTCTTGGCAGCCCTGTTCTCTGGAGCCTGTGTCCGGCAGTCACCTTTCTGTGCGGAGGTAGGGTAGAGGCGCCCAGCTGCGACGTGGGCACAGAGGCCAGGTGGAACGCGGCAGTAGGCTCCAACTTGCCTTTTCCTGGCTTCCCAGAGGGATCATCGGTGCATTTACATGTTGAATTCCAGAAACCAGCCACTCCAGCCAAGACACACATAGAGAGTGGACCTTGGCAATGGCCATGGCTTTGGCAAAACTCTGACCATGCCAAGCTCCTTCTCCCCTTGTGGATATAAGGCCAGACTGTGCTGAGGCCTCGATGCCCACCTGCTGACTGAAGGCCACACCCAGGCTGCAGGGAGATGGAGGGGGAGGCTAAGAGAGGGTGAGCAGGGAATTGAAACCCATGGGGTAAAATAATTTATTTTATTCACTTCATTTTTTCATAAAGGACCAAAGGCCGCCGTGGGGGATGATTATCCCGATCGCAGCCCTCGACCGGAGCGCACTTCCCCGCATCTGGAGCCATCTGCATCTGTCTCCTCTGCAGTCTGCCGGTAATTGGGTCTGAAATCACACGCGTCCTACTCAGCTACATTTGCATTTCCTTCTTGCGTTGTTTTTATATCCAGAGCTGTTGAAACCACTCCTAGGATGAATTTCTAAACTTAGACCATCTCATCCTCAAATGGCAAG
Source organism: Rhinopithecus roxellana (assembly GCF_007565055.1). NCBI lineage: Eukaryota > Metazoa > Chordata > Mammalia > Primates > Cercopithecidae > Rhinopithecus > Rhinopithecus roxellana. Next base: position 5,131,160 of record NC_044566.1, on the reverse strand, counting down.
AAAGAAAGTGTGATGTGTCTGTGAATCTGCTGAATGGGCCGAGGGGTGTTTTTAAAAGATCGTAGTTTGGGGAAGAGGCAGGCACTGCAGAAACCTATGGACTGGGGTGCTAACACCTATGAGCTTCCCAGGAAGCCGCCTTTTGGGAGCCCGAACTATCCCAGAACCTTTTCCTAGCAGCAGATCACAATTACGGTCTGTTCTGGGAGCCCGCTTCCACCCAGCAATGAAAGGACCCTTCTGCACTCCAGCAGCAAGGGTAGGAAACCCCGCCCTCCCTACAACATAAAGGCCACGCATTGGAGATCCTCTCAGTGGACTTTTTCAAAAAATAACATCTTTCATTTATGCTTGAGCAGGGAGAAGAGTCATTAAAAAGAAGAGATTTTAAAAATCCCTGTCCAATGCTTTTGGCCAGCCAGCCGCTCAGGACAAAGGGCTGCCTGGTTTTGGGACCTCATTATCCGGAGGCCAAGGCGCGGCTGCGGGTGATGAGGATGCCGACTCTGCAGCGAGCACAGTCCGCCTCATTGTTGGTGAATTTCCTGCTCTTGGCACTTTCTTTGGCAGCCTCATGGCCAGCACCTGTGCACTCAGACCTGGGGCCCGGGACGTCCACACAGATGTCACGGCGCTTTTGTTGATTTCCTATTAGTGGCACTTAATAGGCAGGCGCTGGGGACAGCTTGGCTCGGCTCCGGGGAGGGGACGCAAACATCGCTCCCTTGGTGGGCGAAGGGTCAAACGGTTTCTAAAGCTCAGCCAGATAATTGCTGGTGATTAGCAATTTTAATTAGCAGGTGTGAGGGGTCGGGACCCCCTTCCCTATAATTGGGCAGGTTGTTAACATCCATGGAGTTGTGACTGGGGAGGACATTTTACTAATACTCTCTAGGTCTTTTAAAGTTAATTAAATTAAAGCAGCTAAAACCACCAGAGACGGCCTGAGATCTGATGAGCCAGATAGAAAAAGTTTTCAGTAAAACTTCTCTCACTGGAAAAAAAAAAAAAAAAGAAAAAAAAACCCCCAAAACAAACTTCGAACACAGCCATGAAGCCTTTGTGAACAACACCGCGTGCCCCTGCACGTGCCCTTCTGTGGCTGCGGAAGGCTGGGACCGTGAAGGTTTTTTCTCTGCTGGGTGCCTCATGTTGGGACTCAGCCTGTTGGGGGTTCAGCTCTTCTGTTCTGTGCACTGACTCTTCGGGGCTTCGTTCTGTCACAATGAGCAGAAAACCAGTGTCTCCTTGGTGCAGCCTTGGAAGGGGCTGGACACCCACTCGTGGCCACAGCGGGCAGCTTCTGGGCGACCCTCCAACTCTGCCTCTCCAACTCCTCAGGGATACAGACATGTGTTTGAAATTGATCAATGTTCCCCCAGTTCCTTTCACAGAGGCCAGGAAGCCTGAGAATATACTTCACAGTCTCGGAGTAAGTGCAAGAAGAGGGCGTGGCAGGAGTTTCCTGGAGTCCCAGGGCCCAGGGATGGTGCTTACAGCCCACACCTCTCTAGGCACATGGGAGGCTGCATGCAGCCTGGGCCGACTTAAGGCAGGCGAGAACTGACGCGGTCACGCTGCCACACTGAGTGTGACGACAGGGAATAGCTTAGCTAACACACTCAGGAGGTGGGGTGCAAGCAGCCAGGAACACACGCCTCGTGTCAGACTCAGAGGAGGGGCATGGGGAGAAGAGGAGGCACCACAGGCAGCGAGTTCAGAGTAAGAGCAGTGGCGATGACAGAGCCTCATCCTTGGTCCCCGAGGTCCCAGGGCTGTGCCTGGCTCGGCAGGCTCTGTCTGGAGATGCAGAAGGCGGGGATGTGAGAGCCTTGCCCATGACCTTCGGTTTCTTGGCCCTGTTGTTAGAAGCTTTAATTAAAAGTCTTTTCTTTCCACGGCACCTTTCTAACGCTCTTTGCCCACAATACGGACACTTGCTTTAAGCGCCAATAGGAATAATTCATTCATGAAGGGGCAACCGAGTGCTCCATTCCGAGTTCCCGCAGGGGGTTCTGTGCGTTTCCAGAAAGAGCAGATGGGAGCTGTGGTGTGTTTGAAGGAGCTTCGAGGAGGGTGGCCCCGTGGGGTGGGGGGTTGGGGCCTCGTGGCATGTGGACAGTGACCCAAGGAAGCTTCCTGCCAAGGGGCGTCACTCACATGGAGCCGAGTGTGACTGAGGGTGAGCCAGCAGTGGGAGGCTACATCCTGGGGGGCAGCAGGCAGAGAGTGAGGTCCTCTGCTGTGCATGAGGCTGAGGAGGGCTGGAAGATGTGCTGTTGGGAGGCTGCTCAGGTAAGTATGCAAACACAGGGCATCTTACATGCGTCACTGACCACTTTCCTTTGTGATTTAAAAAACATGTTTTGGCCCGTTCTGCACCAGAACTCAGGTGCAGTGGCTCACACCTATAATCTCAGCACTTTGGGAGGCTGAGGTGGGCAGATCACCTGCGGCCAGGAGTTCGAGACCAGCCTGGCCAACATGACGAAACCCCCATCTCTACTAAAAATACAAAAATTTTAGCCGGGCGTGGTGGTGATACCTGTAATCCCAGCTACTCAGGAGGCTGAGGCAGGAGAATCACTTGAACCCGGGAAGTAGAGGCTACAGTGGGCTGAGATAGTGCCACTGCACTCCAGCCTGGGAACAGAGCAAGACTCTGTCTCCAAAAAAAAAAAAAAAAAAAAAAAAAAAAAAAAAACAAAAAACAAAAATAAAAAATTTATTGTATACATGTTTATAATAGTACCTTCTCCCCACACCTGATCCACCTGTAGTCATTTCTGGTGCCTCCTATACCTTTGGGGAGCACCAGCCACCGTGTCCTGGGTGGCTGTGTATGGGGCCCTGCCCCTGGCCCCTCATCCCCTGATGGTCTCCTGAGTGGGAGAATGTAGCTGGGGCAGTGCGCCCAGGAGACTCTGAGCCCCGGCAGAACAAAGTGAGCTCTGCCTTCAGCCTTTGGCCTTAAGACTCTGTGCCTGAGAGCGGGAGCAGGACCCTCTGCACCCAGGGTAGCTGAGGGCAGCTCCTGGGATTCATCACCTTTTTGAGTGACTACCGGCAAGTCCAAAGAGAATATTCCTTCCTTCTTGTTCTGCTTTCATCCCATAATCTTTAAAACCAGTCTGCAAAAACATCAAAACACGTGGCTGAGAACGCATGACTTGGGAGCTCCCGCCAGGCTGTTTGGTGGAGGCTGCAGGTAGCAGATGGTATCCACTTGGAGGAGGCAGCAAATCAGATGTGCTGGGTCACCATCCTGGTTTTCCGGGAAGGTCGTGCTCCTGTGTGGAGCAGGGCAGACAGAAGGAGCCAGGGGCTGGTGTAGGGCAGGTCGCTGATGCCCTTAGTTAATGGGGCCCTGAAGTAGAGTAAGTCCCAGCAGCAGGGCCCAGCCAGGTCCCTCTGAGGTCCCCGGCAAATGGAGGGGAGGCCAGGGGCTGAGAAAGGACTCCATTTACAGATGAAACCACAGAAACTCTGGCTTCTCAACGTGGGGATTTGGCTTGGCAACGCCCTTGCTTAGACAAATCCAGAGCAAGGGTGGTGAAGAAAGCCCATTGGTCAATGGCCTTCCTTTATCTCTTAGCTTTCCCCTTGTGATATGGTTTGGCTCTGTGTCCCCACCCAAATCCCATCTTGGTCTATAATCCCCATGCGACCAGGGAGGGAGGCGATTGGATCGTACGGACAGTTCCCCCATGCTGTTCTCGTGATAGTGAGTTCTCACGAGATCTGATGGTTTTGTAAATGTCTGGAAGTTCTTCCTTCACACTTCTCTCTCCTGCTGCCTTGTGAAGAAGGTGCCTGCTTCCCCTTCACCTTCTGCCATGACTGTAAGTTTCCTGAGGCCTCCCCAGCCATGTGGAACTGTGAGTCAATTAAACCTCTTTCCTTTATAAAGTACCCAGTCTCAGGTATTTCTTCATAACAGTGTGAAAACGGACTAATACACCTTGGAAATAATCTCATGCTTATAAAAGAGTTGCAAAAATAGCAAAACTAGTATAAAGTGTCTGCCCTACCTTCCACCTGGCTTCCCCAAAGGCTGTGGTTACATAATTCATTGTGTTAAACTTACAGTCACATAGCAGATGACACTGTTACCAACCGGTCTACAGGCCTTATGTGAACGCTACCAATTTCCCTGTGATTGCCTCTTTTCTGGTCCCAGACCCAGTCTGGGGCCCAGGCTGCTTCTAACCACTGTGTCATTGGTCTCTGCCCAGCTAGGGGATTTCCTCCCTGTGGATTCCTCTGCAATTCCACTCCAGACCGTGGCAGCTCTGGAGAGCTGATTTTATAGGACGCCCCTCAGTCTGGGTTTCTCTGATGTTTCTTCCTGAATACATTAAAATTATGCATTTTTTGGCCAGAACGCCAAGTCCTTCTGGGGCCTCCCGGTGGGCACGTGGCATCCCCCAGCCTCACTCCTAGTGGTGCAACTTTGACCACATGGGTAGGTGGCATCTGCCGGGCGTCTCCCCTGTCAGCTTGGGATTTTCCCCTTTGCCGTGATTCAGTGTCTTATGAAAAGGTATCTGAGGACTATGAAAATAGCCAGTTTCTCATATTTTTGCCTTCTAATCTCAGCTCCCTCCAGAATACTGCCTTCGACGCTTTTCCCATGCTGCTCGCCAAATGGCGGCGCTCCTGCTTTTCTTGTTTCTTCTTCCCTCCACACTGAGTGACGGGGAGTCTCCCGTGAGAAAGGGTTGTCTCTCCCGCCCTATGTACTTATTTGATTACCTATTTGTTTCAGCTTAAGCTCATGGATATTTTCTATTCTATGGAATAGAACCTATTATTATTACTATTATTGTTCTTAGTTTAAAATTTCCAGCCCTGGCCACTGGGTGCTCCTTTGGTAAGAGAGCCTTACTAAAGCCGCGTGCCGTGGAAGGGTGCTTTTCTAAATTTTCTTTTTTTGTTTTTATTTTTTTTGAGACAGAGTCTCATTCTGATCTTGGCTCACTGCAACCTCCACCTCCTGGGTTCAACGGATTCTCCTGCCTCAGTCCTCCCCAGTAGCTGGGATTACTGACGCCACCATGCCCGGCTAATTTTGTATTTAGAGATGGGGTTTCGCCATATTGGCCAGGCTGATCTCGAACTCCTGAACTCGTGATCCGCCTGCCTCGGCCTCTAGGATTACAGATGGGAGCCATCGCACCTGTGTGTGAAGGTTTTCTAACCTATCAGATTTTCTAACCTCCGCAAGCCGCAGGAAGAGAGGGTGAGTAACCCTCTCAGGGACATGGGGCGGGCAGAGGGGAGGGGCTGGCTGTGTGGCTGGCTCCCCGGGGAACACACAGCAGTGGGAGGGCCTGGTACTGTCTATGGCTGTGGTTGCTGTCTGCACGGTGAACTGGTGAGAACCATGCAGATGTGGGGGACACGCCCCTGCGCACAGTCAGTGCCGGGCCTGAATCCAGCTTGCTTTTCTTCAGTGTTCTAAGGAAAGGACGCTGAATGCAGTGATGCTATTCAGGGACCTGCAGTGCCAGGCGAGGCTCAGTGCTGCATGCGAGGTTCCAATCAGTCCTCAAAGCCACCTCAGAGCCAGGGCCCAGGCTGCGGGCACGAAGCTTCATCAGGGAGGGTATCGGGGTGTCCGGCTGCTGTGGAGTATGATGGGGGTGCTCTTGCGTGTGCTTGTGTGTGCTCTGTGTGCACTTCTGTGCTGTTGCGTGCTCCCATGTGCGCTTCTGTGCTCTTGCGTGCTCCCATGTGCCCTTCTGTGCTCTTGCGTGCTCTCCTTCGCACTCATGTGTGTGCTCGTGTGTGCTGGTGGGGTGGGTGAGATGCTCTAGGGAGACTGTTCCCTCGGGGCGGCCGCCTTATCCAACTGCCCTGCCTCCCCAGGCACTGCTAACTCCAGGCCTCCCGGAGATGGAGCGTGGGCACCTGCCCCCTATGTGCCCGGCTGTGGGTGCCCTGGGCTGAGCAGGAGGCACTGGCCCCACACAGCCCTCATAGGGCAGAGCTGCTGCTCCGAGGGCAGAGGACATGTCTTCTCCCTGCCCGGTGCCTGGGGCTACTTTGTTACCCACCTTGCTCTGGCCAAGACCCGACGCCCTGCACTGTGGTCACTGATGGGTACCAGGTGGATCCCCAGGCACTGTGAGCTGGGCTGAGCTTGTTTTCTGAGAGCCCGTCGCTGTGGGTGTGGTGCACATGCTGGGGCTGGCTCTTGTCAGGGAACACTGTGATGACTCACATGCCTAAAAGTAGTATCTTGATGTCCTGAAATCATACAACAGAAACATTTCTAACCTCCTCCGAATTCCACGGGTGACTGGGACGTTTGGCTGTGGTCTGCTCCCGAGCACCATCAGAGGCTGCGATGGGTCACGGGGTCGCTGTTCGGCCTGGCTCACGGGGAGGTGCCGGGGGGTGGTGCAGGGAACGAGGCTGGGGTCTGCACGCCTGTGCTGTTTCTCGGCCTGAGAGTCAGCCGTGCATGCTGAAGACGTGGTGGATGCGCAGCCGGGAAAATGTTCTGTGTTTTGGGGTCTGCTCTTCACTCATTGTAGGAGATTCTCTGTGTAGTTTAAGCTCTAGAGAGAGTGATCTCTGGAAGCCAAAATAGACATAAAATTTACATTCAAATGCCGTGTATCTCAGTGCATTCAGAAATGCGCTTAAATACCGTAAAGCACTGCTTTCCCTGTGGATGATTGAGGTTTCTTCTATTTCGTTATAACGTTGTTTCTGGAAAAGAGATCATCAAGATGCGCAGGCCGTGGCTGCGACGGAGGGAGGAAGTGGGGAGCCACGGCAGGAAGAGAGAGGAGAGAGGAGCTTGCAGGAGGGGCTGCCTCGCGGTGTTCAGGACCCCTGTGCCCCGGTTACCTGTCTGTGCTCCCATGAAGGGTTGTTACTGTTCTTTGGTTTGCTTCCGCCCTGCAGGAATCATGGTCCTTCCGTGTGGCAAGGTCACCAAGCAGTGGCACCCCCACCCCGGACAACAGCAGGTCACCCTCCCTGGCTGCTGCGTGGCAGAGCGGGTTCAGGGACGGACTCAGCTTCCCCCTGATTTTCGTCACTTTTGTGGGTTGAAGTTAGACTCCTACTCTGTTTGAACACAGATCTGGGCCACTTTATTGATATTAGTTACCTGCTGTGCCTCTCGGCACCTCCCGACTTCCTTGCTGTGCTCTGAAAATGCAGGTTTTGTGCACCCGAATTATAATCTTGCTGTGATAATGCGCCTGGATTGATTCAACAAAATGAGTTGTCTATTTTGTTTTCACTTCGACATCTCTAAGAAGGAAAGACTGACAATCGGGAACATAAATATTTTGGACTTCACATCTTGTGGCATGAAGATGATTAAAAAAAGTATAATAATTACAAGGTAAAATTTTACCGGGAAATGCAGTTCTGTTTGAACTGGAGGATGAACTCACAAAAAGCACTTATTCTAGAGCAGTGTTAAAATGCTTCAATTGCCCAAGCATCTAAAAGGCACAAAATTGATAGCATTCCATTAAATATAAATATGTAGAAACTGCTGCCTGGGTCATGATTGTTTTTAGGCTTTATAAAAAATGTATGAAGGGTTTTATTTCTATAGGGCTTTACCCTAGACATTCTCTTCGGGCTGTAAGGGGGTTCTCTGATTTACTAAGCATGATTATAAATAATGTCGTCGAAGGATTGCAGAATATTCTAACCCACATCTTTTTTTATATGAGTTTGATGTTTTCTCATAGATTTGGGTTCATTTAAATAGATTGGTTTGAGTTGGATTTCAGTGCTTAATTATAATTATTGTACATAACTGAACATTTCAATATAATGAACCCATTGATCAGGCTTATATTCATATTTGAAGAAAATTGATATTTTTGAAAACAAATAGGAAGATAATTTTCTTTTAGCACTATGACTAATATGACTAAGTTTTCCTAACTGTCCCTATCTCTCTCTATGAGGCTCGTTACTGGTTTGGAAGATGTTTTAGAATCACAGGTTTTTCTTATTCCCTAGACTGACTGGGGCTAGAAAGGGGGTGGGGGCGGTTGGGGGATGATGAGGGGCTGTTCAGTTTCCACACATCCCTCCTGGTGTAAACGAAGCTTCCTCAGCAGGAGGTCCCCGCCCTCCACCCGTGGCTGTCGTAAGAAAGTGCCACACGCCAGGTGGCATATGACAGCACGAGTTTCTTACCCAGCTCTGGAGGGGCCTGAGACCCTGCCCCTCTGAGCCCCGCAGGGAGGAGCCCTTCCCTGCCTCTTCCACCTCCTTGCTGCTCCTGGCTTGTAAACCTATCACTTCGGTCTCCGCCCCTGGTGCTGCTGCATGGCTGTCTTCCCTCTGTGCGTGTCTGTGTACATGTTTTCCCATTAATAAAGATGTTGGCCATTGAATTAGGGCCCTCCCTACTCAGTGTGACCTCATCTTAACCAGTTATATCTGCAAAGACCCGGTTTCCACATAAAGTCCCAGGTGCCATGGGTTAAGACTCAAGCACATCTTTTTGGGGGACACAATTCAACCCATGACAGCAGCCATGGATCTCAGGAAGATGGGCTGAGCAATGAACACACACCAGCCCAAGCTCCAGTCACTCACTCTGCAACCGTGGAGAGGCCTCTCCATGCCTCTGGGCCTCAACGTCCTCATCTGTAGAGTGGGGAGATCAGGTTCGATCAACCTTCCCAAGGGGTTTTCCCCAGAGCTGGAGCTCTGGGGGATAAAACAGGCATCTTTCAAAATAAAGCCTTGGGCACGAGTGAGCTCGGGAACGGTGTTGGGCAAGGTTACAGGTTTCATGATCTCAAGACTTCTCAGAGAATTCACTCCCCAGTGCCCGCAGGAATCTGCAGGGGCAGGAAGCGGAGTAGGGGGACGATGGCACACACCGACTCTAAGGCCAGACTACAGCCAGGGTTTTCTGCAGAGAGAATCCCACCTCACGGCTGCAGTGCAGAGTCCACGCGTGTCCAAACTGCTTGCTTTTGTAAATCTGTGTGCGTGTATGTGTGTGTGTGCATGCACACATGTGTGTGTGAGAGAGAAAGATTTGTGCCTGCTTTCACTTTTCTTTTTTCCTTCAACTTTTAAGTTCCAGGGTACATATGCAGGGTGTGCAGGTTTTTTGCACAGGTAAACGTGTGCCATGGTGGTTTGCTGCACAGACCATCCCATCACCTAGGTATGAAGCCAGCATCCCTTAGCTATTCTTCCTGATGGTCTCTGTCCCCCCATGCCCCACCCTCCGGCAGGCCTCAGTGTGGTGTTCCCCCCAGTGTGTTCATGCGTTTTCATCATTCAGCTCTCACTTATAAGTGAGAACATGCGGCGTTTGGTTTTCTGTTCCCGCGTTAGTTTGCTGAGGGTAATGGCTTCCAGCTCCATCCATGTTCCTGAAAAGGACATGATCTCATTCCTTGTTATGGCTGCATAGTGTTCTGTGGTATATATGTACTATATTTTCTTTATCCAGCCTACCATTGATGGGCACTTAGGCTGATTCCATGTCTTTGCTATTGTCAATGTCCAATGCTTTGGAACGAGATTTTAAAGGCTTTCTGGCCCCCCAGGCGTGGAGTGCCACCATGGGGCTGGCTATTGGTTTGGGCGCCCTACAGGTTCAGTGTCTGTGGTGGATGCTGCCTGCTGCCCATCCCCAGCACAGGGCATGCTGTGGTCACCTTCACAGTGTGCAGTGCTCCCGCCTGAGGAAGCCAGCCCAGCTAATGCAGAGCCAAGGGACCACTGAAGGCATCGCCACCGCTACACGCTTGGAGCCATCCATGCCTGCAGCCGCGTTGAATGCCTTCTGCTTCTTTCCTACCCCAGCTTGAACTGGGTTACTTTTGCTTCCAAATGAAGTCCTCTAACTCAGGAGATTGGGACTCTAGGATGCAGTCATCAGGGACCCAGATAAGATTGCAAATATGGGGACAGAGGTAAATGAGGAAGTGAATGACTTCAATAGAAATCCCTCTCTATAAACTGCTACTGCCAGTGAGTCACTGTGGCCAACACATGTCCTATCCAACGTGGAAATCCCAGCCTCCAGCCCAGGGCACGTGAGACATCCAAACCTCACTCACTCAGCGTCTGTCTTCTGGACTAACAGTCACAGTACAACCATCCCCGTCTACATCCTAACAGGGAAGTCTTCCCCAAGATAAATCCAAGCGTTCTCTCTACGAAGACTTTCAATCAAAACCAGATCCATTTTCTGGGTGGATACAATGTGCCCAGCCCACCTGGCATCTTCTCTGTGTCTACCTGACCCACAGCTGATGTCCAGGGGACGCCCTACACCCACTCAGGGTCCTCCTCATCACTGCAGCCTGGCGCTGCCGCTTACTGACCGGCCTTCTCACAGCACAGACCTCGGCGGGGGATGCTGACAGCATCTACGGACAGTGGTGTTTGCCTCAGTGACCATCGCTCAAGGAGGAAGGTGGTCCCTAGGCACCGGCAGTGTGGCTGTGCCATCAGTGGATGGAGCATCCATGCCATGGACAGGGGGACTCATTGTGCTTTTAGACACTTCTGACTTTTTGACTGCATAGTTTCTACATAATGGCCTTTTTCTTTGTGTGAGGTGGCACCCCCCGCCCCAACCATTGCCTGTTTCTCATTCAAAATAAAGGCAAGTATACTTGAGAAGGGTGGAAGGGGAAAAGAGAAAGGAAGATAATGTCTCCAGCTCCAAAATGTAAACTACTATATTTATCTTTTAAGGAAAGTTCAAGTTCCAAGATCTGTAAACTATGTGGGCTTTTATGATGGTAATTGTCTTGTTTTTCCAGCATGAGTAATCGCATTATTCTTAACTCCACAGTTAAGGGGCGGACAGACACTCATGCGTGCATGCATATATGGAGATGGCGTGGATTTTCTGAAAAAGAAGAAAAAATGCTAAAAGTCATGAATGAAAGGCCTTCTGCTGTCTCTGCATCCTTAAGTGACGATTGATCGAAAAGTCAGCCTCTTGTTTTCTATGCCCACATCCCTGCAAGGTGAAAGACAGAAAAACTCTGCAGAGAATCCCATTGAATAAGCTCCTTCCTGGCCATTGCTGGCCTTGTGCTTGAGGGCTGAACCTGGCTCCTTCTGGGTGCACCATTGGTCTGGGTGATAAAAGGGCCAGGCACCTGGGGACACTGTTCATCCTGGGCAGTGGAGGGCTGCAAACATGGTTCATCCCAGAAACATTGTTCGACTTGAGCAGCAGGGCTTCTCTGCATTCACCTGCTGAAAACGCGATTCTTCTCCTGCAGCCAAACACACCGCGTGTTCCATGTGTGCACACCTGTCCGTCATCACCTTGTCTTGATTGTGAATCCCGCCTTTTGGTTTGTAAGAAAACCAAATTAATTCTCAGGCACAGATCATATCTCACTCCCCTCCCCTCCTTTCTCCTTTCATCCCCTCTCCTATCCTTCCCTTTCCTTTTCTTTCCCCTTTCCTGTCTTTTCCTCTCCTTTCCTTCCGTGTCTTGCTCTGTCGCCCAGGCTGGAGTTCAGTGGCGCGATTTTGACTCACTGCAACCTCTACCTCCTGGATTCAAGTGATTCTTGTGGCTCAGCCTCCTGAGTAGCTGGGACTACAGAAGCCACCACCATGCCTGGCCAAGCTCCGTGTTTTCGATGAGTTAAGATCTAAAACATAAATCAGTGGCGTTTCTTTGTTTTTTTCGGAGGGACTCAGGTTACTTGGGACAAGAACACATTTGCTGGTCCAGTGGGTAGAAAGAACAGCCATGTGAGGATTGACACAAGCACTGATTGTGTGTGTGAGTGTGCACGGGTGTGTGACAGTGTGCAAGTGTGTGCATGTGAGCGCATGCACATGTATGTGTGTGAATGTGCGTATGTGTATGCGTGTGTGCAAATGTGTGTACGTGTACATATGCATGTGAATGCGTGTGCATGTGTGTCCGTGTGTATGGGAATTGTGTGCATGAGTATGTGCATTTGTGCATTGCATGTGTGTACATGTGTGCACGTGTGTGTGTGCATGTGTGTGTGCTGCCTGAGCCTTCGATTGAATGAAAGCAGGCGGGAAGGTGAGTTGAGGCTGGAGGGCCCGCATCACCTCCACCCTCTCCAATATGACCTCAGATCTTTACTTTTATTTTGCTACACATTTGTGGGAAAAAAGACCACTTTGGGCCCATGAACATGGAAACACCACAACGTATGTAGAGGAGCCTCCTCAAGACTAGTCTGGACTTTTCAAAGGAATAATGAAATTCCTTTAGATACTTTTTGTTTCTTGAATTTTAATGAAAAGATTGATTTCTAGTCATTATTTATCTATTGTCAAATTTTAACAAACAGCTGTAGTGATAATTGCTGAATTTCTACTCTATGTTTAGAGGAAGCTGTCAATTCACAAACATGGAATTGTGCTATTATCTATGTCTAAGGCCTTTTTCTGTAAATATACAGATTTAGTGCTGGTTTTCAATAAATATACAAAGATGCTAATTATCACTAGAACTATTTGTTAACACTCAAAAATACAGAAAAATAAATAAAAGAAATGCCATTTTTCCATTAGAAATTCAAAAAATATTTGTCTTGAGGCGGTGTCTTCCATGATATTCTGGAAACTGCACTGTTATTATCTCATGCTCACGTCACCTTTACTTTTCCAGCCCTGGCTCTCTCACCTCTGCCTCGAGCCCATACCCGGCTATGTGCTCTCGCTTCCCTGGAGTACTCGGTAAGTTGCTCATGGGCCTTCTTCGAGGCTGCCCACATCGTGGCGGGTTACAGGAGAAGGGAGCCAGGTGGGAACCCGGTCTTCAGGTGCCCTCGGATCTGAAGTTCCCCAGGCACCAATGTTGCTGTGGTGTCTGCCTCAGAGCAGCCTTCCCTGCCAAATTCAGCTCACAGGAACACTGGACTCAGGCTGCACAGGCACACGCCCTGGCAGAAGCTGATGCGGGAGAAGATCTCCAACCATGAAGGGAGGTTGACTGATGGCACCAGCTTCTGAGCTTGGTCCGAAGAGGACACATGAGCTAAAAAACATTTTTCTACTAGTTTACAAGCTTTTGGTTTTGCCACCATGTTACCAAACCCAGTCAACTGGACCAAGGGTGCTGTGGTGTTATCTGCATGTTTGATGGCTCCATCTTGAAGAAATGGTCCACGCTTATCTGGCTGTATCCTGAAGGAGAGGGCCATGCTTATCTGACTCCATCCTGAGGAAATAGTCCATGCTTACCTGACTCCATCCTGAAAAAAAGTGCATACATACCTACCTCCATCCAGAAGGAGTGGTTCATGCTTATTTGCCTGCATCCTGAAGAAATGGTCCATGCTTACCTGGCTGCGTCCTGAAGGAATGGCCCATGCTTACCTGGGTGCATTCAGAAGGAATGGTACACGCTTATCTGACTCCATCCTTAAGAAATGTCTCATACTTACCAAGTTGCATCCTGATGGAATGGTTCATACTTACCTGACTCCATCCTGAAGGAAAGATCCACACCTACCTGGCACTATCCTAAAGGAATGGTCCATGTTTACCTGACTGCATCCTGAAGGAATGGTCCATGCTTACTTGCTTCCGTACTGAAAGAATGGGTCCTACTTACCTGGCTGCATCCTGAATAAATGGTCCAGGCTTACCTGGCTCCATCCTGAAAGAATGGTTTGTGCTTATCTGGCTGCATCTTGAAAGAATGGTCCATGCCTACCCGGTTCCATGCTAAAGGAATGGTCCATGCTTACCTGGCTGCATCCTGAAGGAATGATCCATGCTTAACTGGCTGCATTCTGAAGGAATGCTATGTGCTTACCTGACTCCATTATTAAGAAATGGTTCATGCTTACCTGACTGCATCCTGACAGATTGGTCCATGTTTACCTTGCTGCACCCTGAAGGAATGGTTCATGCTTATCTGGCTCCATCCTGATGAAATGGTTCATGCTTACCTGGCTCCATTCTGAAGGAGTGGTTCATGCTTACCTGGCTGTATCCTGAAGGTATGTAAAATACTTACCTGACTGTATCCTTAAAAACTGGTCCATGTTTACCTGGATGCATTCTGAAGGAATGGTTCACGCTTACCTGGCAGCATCCTGAAGGAATAGTACATGCTTACCTGGCTGCATTGTGAAGGAATGGCTGATGCTTACCTGGCAGCATCCTGAAGGAATGGTCCGCACTTGGCAGGCTCCACCCTGAAGGAATGGTCCATGCTTACCTAGTTGCAACCTGAAGGAATGGTTCACACTTACCTGGCTCCATCTTGAAGAAGTGGGTCATGTTTACCTGACTGCATCCTGAATGAATGATCCACACATACCTGGCTCCATCTAGAAAGAATGGTCCATGCTTACCTGGTTGGATCCTGAAGAAATGGTTCCTGATTACCTGGCCACATCCTCAAAAATGAGCTACTCCTACCGGTCTGCTTTCTGAAGGAATGGTCCATACTTGCCTTGCTGCATCCTTAAAGAATGATTTCTGCTTACCTGGCTTTGTCCTGAAAGAATGGTCCACACCTGCCTGGCCACATCCTGAAGGAGTGGTCTATGCACACCTGGCTACATCCTGAAAAAATGGCTCATACTTACCTGGCTGCATCCTGAAGGTATGTACCATAATTACCTGGCTGTATCCTTAAAAACTGCTCCATGCTTTCCTGGCTGCATCCTGAAAGGATAGTCTATGCTTACCTGGCTCCATACTGAAGAAATGGTTCATACTTACCTGGCTGCATCCTGAAGGAAATGTTCATGCTTACCTGGCCACATTTGAAAAATATGGTTCATGCTAACCTGGCTCCATCCTGAAGAAACTGTGCACACTTACCTGGCTGCATCCTGAAGGAATGGTTCATACTTGCTTGCCTGCATCCTGAAAAAATGGTCTCTGCATACCTGGCTGCATTCGGAAGGAATGGTCCACACTTACCTGGCTCCATCTTGAAGGAAAGGTCCGCGCTTACCTGGCTGCATTCTGAAGGAATGGGATGTGCTTACCTGACTCCATCCTTAAGAAATGATTCATGGTTACCAGGCTACATCCTGACAGAATGGTCCATGCTTACCTGGCTGCATCCTGAAGGAATGGTCCACACTTGGCAGGCTCCATCCTGAATTAATGGTCCATGCTTACCTAATTGCAACCTGAAGGAATGGCTAACACTTACTTGGCTCCATCCTGAGGGAATAGTGTGCACTTACCTGGCTGCATTCTAAAGGAATGGTACTTGCTTACCTGACTCCATCTGAAAGCATAGTTCATGCTTACCTGGCTGCATCCTGAAGTGATGGTCCATGCTTACCAGGCTCCCTTCTGAAGGAATTGTTCATGCTTACCTGGCTGCATCCTGAAATGATGGTCCATGCTTACCTGGCTGCATCCTGAAAGAATGGTCCATGCTTACCTGACTACAGTCTGAAAAACATGGTTCATGCCAACCTGGCTCCATTCTGAAGGAATTGTGCACACTTACCTGGCTGCATCCTAAAGGAATGGTTCATACTTTCCTGCCTGCATCCTGAAAAAAATGGTCCCTGCTTGCCTGACTGCATCCTGAAGGAATGGTCCACTCTTACCTGGCTCCATCTTGAAGGAGTGGTCCGTGTGGCTACATACGGACGGCATGGTCCATGCTTACCTGGCTGCATCCTGAAGAAATGGTCCACGCTTATCTGGCTGCATCATGCAGGAATTGTTCATGCTTATCTGGCCCCATCCTGAAGGAATTGTCCATATTTACCTGGTTGAATCTTGATGGAATGGTCCATGCTCACCTGGCTCCATCCAGAAAAAATGTTTTGTGTTTACCTGGCTGCATCCTGAATGAATGATCCATGCTTACCATGCTCCATTTGGAAGGAATGGTCCATGCTTACCTGAGTCTATCCTTAAAAAATGGTCCATGCTTTCCTGGCTACACTCTGAATGAAAGGTTCATGCTTATCTGGCTGCATCCTGAAGGAATGTTACACACTTAACTGGCTGCATCCAAAAGCAATGACTCATGCTTACCTGGTTCCATCCTGAAGGAACGGTCCATGCTTATGAGGCCACATGCTGAAAGAAGATCCATACTTACCTGCATTTATCCTGAAAGAATGGTTCATGCTTACCTGACTCCATCCTGAAGGAATGGCCCATGCTTACTTCGCTCCATGGTGAAGAAATGGTTCAGACTTACCTGGCTGCATTCTGAAGAAATGGTCTATGCTTACCTGGTCCCGTCATGAAGGACTGGTCCATGCTTACCTGGATTCATCCTGAAGGAATGGTTCTTGTTTACCTAGCTGCATCTTGAAGGAATGGTCCATGCTTTCCAGGCTCCATTCTCAAGAAATGGTCCATGCTTACTTGGCTGCATCATGAAAGAATGGTTCATATTGACCTGTCTGCATCCTGAAGAAATGGTCTATACTGACCTGGTTCCATCCTGACGGAATGGTCCATACTTACCAGGCTCCATCCTGAAGTAATTCTCCATGCTTACCTGCCTTCATCCTGAAGGAACGGTTCATGCTTACCTGACTCCAACCTGAAGGAATGGTCTCTGTCTACGTGGCTGCATCCTGAAGGAATGATTCATGCTTACTCGGCTGTATCCTGAAGGTATGTATTATACTTACCTGGCTGTATCCTTGAAAATGGTCCATGCTTTCCGGACTGCATTCTGAAGAAATGGTCCATGCTTACCTGGCTCCATACTGAAGAAATGGTCCATGCTTACCTGGCTGCATCCTTATAGAATGGTCCATGCTTACCTGAGTCCATCCTGAAGAATTTTTCCATGCTCAAATGGCTGCATCCTGAAAAAATGGTCCCTGCTTACGTGGCTGCATCCTGAAGGAATGGCCATGCTTATCTTACTGCATCCTGAAAAAATGGTCCATGCAACTGACTCCATTCTGAAGGAATGGTCCACAATTACACAGCACCATCCTGAAAGAATGGCTCATGCTTACGTAGCTACATCCTGAAGGAATGGTCTGTGCTTACCTGGATTCATCCTGAGGAAATGGCCTATGCTTACCTGGCTGTATCCTGAAGATATGTACCATACTTACCTGGCTGTATCCTCAAAAACTGGTCCACACTTAAGCTGGCTTCATCCTTAAGGAATGATTCATGCTTACCTGGCAGCATTCTGAAAATAGTGTTAATGCTTATCTAGCTCCAACTTAAAGGAATTGTTCACACTTACCTGGCTGTATCCTGAAGGAAAAGTCTGTGCTTACCTGGCTGCCTCATGAAGAAATGGTCCATGCTTACCTGGATTTATCCTGAAATAATGATTCATTCTGACCTGGTTGCATCCTGAAGGAATGGTTCATGCGTACCGGACTCCATCCTGAATGAATGGTCCATGCTTATCTGGCTCCATCCTGAGGGAACTGTGCATGCTTACCTTGCTCCATCCTGAAGGAATGGTCCATGCATACCTGGGTCCATCCTGAAGAAACAGTCCATGCTTACCTGGCTGTGTTCTGAAGGAATGGTCCCTGATTAACTGGCTGCATCCTGAGGGAATGATTCACACTTAACTCACTGAATCTTGAAGGAATGGTCAATGCTTACCTGACTCCATTTTGAAGGAATGATCCATGCGTACATGGCTGCATCCTGAAAGAATGATCCATGCTACCCTGGCGGCATCCTAAAGAAATGATTCATACTTATCTGCCTGCATCCTGAAGGAATGGTCCCTGCCTACCTGGCTGCATCCTGAACAAATGGTTTACACTTATCTGGCTCAATTCTGAGGGAATGGTCCATACTTTTATAGCTGCATCCTGAAGGAATGGTTCATGCTTATCTGTCTGAATTCTGAAGAAATGGTCCAGGGTTACCTGGCTCCATCCTGAAAAATTGGTTTACGTTTACCTGGCTGCATCCAGAGGGAATGATCCATGCTTACCTGGCTCTATTCTGAAGGAATGTCCTGTGTTTACCTGGCTCCATCCTGAATAATAGTCCATGCTTACCTGGCTCCATCCTGAAGCAATGGTTCATACTTACCTGGCTGCATTCTGAACAAATGGTTCATGCTTACCTGGTTGCATCCTGAAGGAATGTTCTATGTTTACCTGGCTCTCTCCTGAAATAATGGCTCATATTTACCTGTATGTATTCTAAAGGAATGGCCCACACTTACCTCGCAACACCCTCAATGAACGGCCTGTGCTTACCTGGCTCCATTTGGAAAGAATGATCCATGCTTACCTGGCTTTATCTTGAAGAAATGGTCCATGCTTACCTTGCTCCATCTGAAGGAATGTTCCATGCTTACCTGGCTCCATCCTGAAGGATTGATCCATGCTTACCTGGCTGCATCCTGAAGGAATGGTCCACAGTTACCTGGCTGTATCCTGGAAGAATGGTCCTCGGTTACCTGGCTGCATTCTGAGAAAATGGTCCAAGCTTACCTGGCTTTATCCTAAGGGAATGGTCCATGCTTAGCTGGCTCCATCCAGAAGAAATGGTTCATGCTTACCTTGCTCCATTCAGAAGAAATGTTCATGCTTACCTGGCTCCATCCTGAAGAAATGATCCACAGTTACTTGGCTGCATCCTGAAGGAATGGTCTGTGCTTACCTGGCTGCATCCTGAAGGAATGGTCTGTGCTTACTTGGCTCCATCCTCTCCATCCTGAGGGAATGGTCTATGCTTTCCCGGCTCCATCCT
Source organism: Rhinopithecus roxellana (assembly GCF_007565055.1). Lineage (NCBI taxonomy): Eukaryota > Metazoa > Chordata > Mammalia > Primates > Cercopithecidae > Rhinopithecus > Rhinopithecus roxellana. The sequence continues at coordinate 5,112,500 of NC_044566.1, read as the reverse complement.
GAAGCAATGGTCCTCGCTTCCCTGGCTTTACACTGAAGGAATGGGCCACACTTCCCTGGCTGTATCCTGAAGACATGATTCACATTTATCTGGCTCCATCCTGAAGAAATGATCCATGTTTACCTAGCTGCCTCCTGAAGGAATGTTTCGTACTGACCTGGCTGCATCCTGAAGGAATGGTTCCTGCTTACCTGGCTACACTGTGGAGGAATGGTTCCTACTTATCAGCCTCTATCCTGAAGGAATGGTCCATGCTTACCTGGAGGCTTCATCCGGGAAAACAACCTGTTCCATCCTCTGGCCATTTCCATCTTGGATTCCTCTGAGCTAACGACCCAGGTGTTAATTTTTTTGGTTGTTTATAGGATTATGATCATGAAAGACGAGGTTTCTGTTCTCCTGATACTTAGATTCTAATGAGGGATCACAATCTGTGTTCATTGGGGTTCTTCAGAGAAACAGAAACAATAGGATACCGGTTCTTTGTTTTCTTTGTTTTCTTCTTTTCTTCTTTCTTACCTATCTATCTATCTATCTAAGAGAGAGAGAGCAAGAAAAAAAAAAAGACAAGAGAGATTTTATTATAAGGCATTGGCTCCTCCTGCAGTTATGGAGGCTGACAAGTTCCGTGATCTGCAGGGTGAGTTGGCGAGTGAAGACCTCTGAGAGGTGATGGTGTGGCTCCAGTCCAAAGACCAGCAGGCTGGAGACCCAGGAAGAGGTGTTCCGGTTAGAGTCTGAAGGCAGGAGAAAGCTAATGTCCCAGCTTGAAGGCAACTGGGCAGGAAGAGCCAGCATTCCAGGTGGGAGCCATCAGCCAGCAGAGTCCTCCCTTTCTCGGAGGAGGGACGGCCCTTTCATTCTATTCCAGGCTTCTCATGGGTGGATGAGGCCCACCCCTATTAGGGAGGGCAGTCTGTTTTACTTAGTCTGACAATTAAAATGTTAATCTCATCCAGGAACACCCCACAGACACACCCAGAATGTCTGAACAAATATCTGGGCACCCTGTGTCCTCGTCAAGTTGACACGTAAAATTCACCATCACGTGTCTACCCCTTGTCACCTTGGCACTGACACGTCTCCTTAAAACCACACTTTATCCTCAAATAAAGAAGATACTGAGGTCATCATTCCACCTAACGTGATACAGCTAATTCTGCATACAACTGAAAACACACAATCTCTTCCCCAGAAAAGGCAATAAAGGCTTTGGGTGAGGTTTACTTTTCTGATATTTTGTAACTTAGATTCTATGATGTAAAATTCACAACTCTTGAATACAATGTTATAACCCAAATACATCTTATGTTACATAATAGGATAAGAGAGGGAAGAAAACAAAGATATTTGCTATATAATATGCACACACATTCGTAACAAAATTAGGAGGAAATTCTCTTGACTACTGCAGGCCTCACCTCGGTAATTAGTCACCTGGAGACAAACATGGAAGATAATTTGAAGTGGTGATAGGAGCTGTGAAGACACACAGCTAGGTCATACTCACCCAGCAGGGCTGGGCCTCAGGGTGCCCCACAGGCGTCCCCTCAAAGTGGAAGCCGGGCTTTTGCCCACCAACTGCCTTCCATAGGGCCAATATCTCCTCTGCAGGCCCAGCCTCCCAGACTGCTTCAGTGTGGGCTGTGTTCATTCTTGTGGCTTTGGAAAACAGTCCTGAGGAAAAGTAGCGACTATGAGGTGCACATGTGAGGTGGGATGGTGGCAGCATTCATGGCCATCGTCTCAGCTCTGCAGGTGAAATTCCAGGTGGGATGAGGAGATGTGCACGGCACAAGAGATGCTTCCACCCTCGTCTCCTAGCAACAGCCAGATTCCATTATTCTCCCCATTCTACAGGAGGAGCACAGACAGCTCCGTAACTTGCCAGAGGTCACAAAGATCGCAATTTGTAGAGGAAGGGTTTGACCTCAGGCAGCCAGTGAAGGATATATGTGGAGAACTTGACTAAGTCATTAAAGCATATGAGTTTTCTACTTCTTATATTTTAATCATTTGAAAATGTATTACATAACCATAAAATATCTTAAAAATGTGTATTCAGATATTTTCTTTCAGTGTGGTCTTGGTCGTGATGCACTGATATTTAAATTGATCCGTGCTTTTATGTTAAGTATTATTTTCCTTTTCAGTAGAGAATAAACTAACTTCAACTATAAATCAGCAGGGAAAACACGAACTGATGTAGGTTCCAATATGTTTTCTCATCGAGAACCAGATGAACACACACACATAAAACACATGCACTCTTAAGTAAATATAGGATTTTATTTTTTTGAAGTTTTGTTCTTGTTGCCCAGGCTGGAGTGCAATGGCGCGATCTCGGCTCATGGCAACCTCCGCCTCCAGGCTTCAAGCAATTCTCCTGCCTCAGCCTCCCTAGTAGCTGGGCTTACAGGTGCCTGCTAACACGTCTGGGTAATTTTTGTATAAAAATAGGACTTAAAAAAATCCAAATTTCGGATATTCAGGGACCATGACACAGCAATGTCTCCTGCACTGGACTTTGCGTTTTATTAGTAAAGTTTTTTTTACCATTTTATGAAAATTATAATTTGGTGTAATTATTATATCATAATTTGGATAATATCTGAATGATTCCTCTGATATATCTGAGTTCTGATCTGGATTGAAGTAGACTTAACAACAGTCAGTTTCAGTAAATATAGACAAGTGACCAGGGAGTGTTACAAGTCCCCAAATTTCCAGTCCGAGAATGACACGGCCACCGACGTGGGATGTGTGGCCCTCTGCTCAGGACAGAGGGGCTGGGTGGGGCACTGCGGAGAGCTCTGAACTGAGAGACAGAAACTGGCTACCACTCGTTCTGCCCACTGACTCTGGCAGTTGACTGAATCTCTTAGGGCCTGTTTCCCCGTATTTACAATAATAATCTACTGTGGAGATGAGGATGAGACTTTACTGACTGCAAACCTCTATGGAAATACAGCTTGCTAATATTAACCACCATCAGTGAGCCCATGGCTATGGCCACGGCCTAGAGAGGCTATAACGGTTAACTGTGACTAGATACCACAGGCTACCCATGGTTGGAGACTTACTTACTTTATGACTGGGTTGACTCATAAATGCCATGTAGACTTGCAAAGAAGTGGAAAAGAGCCGTACCCCTGCTCTGGGGGGTTTATCATCAGATGGAGAGAGACCCGAGGGAGCCTCCTGCCCAGTTATATTTATGATGAAGCTCTTTATTATAGTTGAGAGCATACTCTATGTGACATCAATCTTCTGAAATCTGATGAGACTTGTTTTAGGCTCCAGAATCTGGCACCTGCTGGAGTAGCACACACAGGTGAAAAGGATTTGTATTCTGCTGCCGTGGGTTGTAGTGCTCTACAAATATCAGTAAACTCAAGGTCAATAGTGGGGGTTTTTCGGTTGTTTTGTTTTGTTTCGAGACAGAGTTTCTTTCTTGTTGCCAAAGCTGGAGTGCAATGGCATGATCTCGGCTCACTGCAACCTCCGCCTCTCAGGTTCAAATGATCCTCCTGCCTCAGCCACCCAAGTAGCTGGGATTACAGGCATGCACCACCATGCCCAGTTAATTTTTGTATTTTTCATAGGGGCGAGGTTTCACCATGTTGGCCAGGCTGGTCTCGAACTTCTTACCTCAGGTAATCCAGCTGCCTCAGCCTCCCAAAGTGCTGGGATTACAGGTGTGAGCCACCATGCCTGGCCAATAGTGTCTTTTAGTTATTCTTTTTTTCTGATCTTTTGTCTAGTTCTTCTATAAATTGCTGATACGGGGTTTAAAGTATCCAACTCTGATTGTGGAATTTTCCATTTCTCCTATATTTCTATCCATTTTTCTTCATGTATTTAGAAGCTCTATTATTAGATACCACACATTTATAATTATTGTGTTTGCTGACTAAATGAACCTTTTGTTATAAAGTGTTCTTTATCTCTGGTAATCTTTTTGTCTTAATATCTATTTTTCTGATATAAATATACCCGTTTGAGCCTGTTATGCTTTACACTTGTGTGGTATATCTTTTCTTGAATCTATTTACGTCAACCTATCTGTGACTTAATATTTAAAGTAGATTTCTTGTAAGAAGCATAGAGTTGGGTATTGCATTTGTATTCATTGGAGAATCTCTTCTCTTCATTGCAATGTTTAACATGATGTGAGTTGATGTAATTCGATATAACATTTGGTGTAATATGGTTACATTTGACTCTACCATTTGAGAACAGTAGTTCCCTCTTATTGGAAGTGTTGATTTCTGTGGTTTCAGTTCCCTGCAGTCAACCATGATCTGAAAATAGGTGCGTACAGTACAATAAGATATTTTGAAAGAGAGAGAGAACTCACACACACATCACTTTTATTATAGTATATTGTTATTTGTTCTATTTTATTATTAGCTATTGTTGCTAATTTCTTACTGTGCCCAATTTATAAATTAAGCTTCATTGTAGGTGTGTGTGTACAGAAAGAAATATCGTATATCTAGGGCTTGGTACTATCCACTGGGGGTCTTGGAACGTCTTCACCACGGGTAAGGGGAACGACCGCATTTGTTTCCTATCCATTCTTTCTGGGTTTTGTTGTTGTTATTCCTCTCTTACGTGCTTTCTTTGGGTTGTTTAAACACCTCTCATGGGAACTTCCGCGAGGTTTTAAGTCATCTGGATAGCCCGGAAAATAAGATCATCTCAGATTGCTAACTCTATTAGGTGCCTGGAGAAAGGAAGAGAAAATTATCTCTGGAGGAAGATAACATTATATAAGGCCTCAAAGTATTTCTACAAATACATATATGGCATACACATACACACAGATGTATATATACATATATATGAAAAATATATGCTAATCAATATCAGATAACAGTGAAAATAATACTCATGACATGAGCAGAATAGGCACCTCATGCCCCACCTTCCTTCTCGCTTAACTGGATTTCAAAGTCAGAGCCTCCTCAGGACCCCAGGTTAGGGTCATCTAAACCACCTCAGGGACATTAGCTGCAAGACGACTTGGAGGACGGAGTTTAGGTTTCACATCCCTGAGCTTCTGGATGGTTCCTGAAAAGGAGTTGGTGTGGACACCGCACAGCCTCCTGTTGCCCCAACACATCCATCGTCTCCTAGCAGATGAGGCCTCCAGATAACCCCACTCTGCTCCCTGTAATGATGGAATGGTCCCAGGTGCATCCTTTAAAACACACCTGGAACAGATCAGCACATCCTCATGGCAGGAAAATAAGGACGCAAATGCAATCCTGCGACCAGATTCTCCAATGAATACAAATGCAATACCCAACTCTATGCTTCTTACAAGAAATCTACTTTAAATATTAAGTCACAGATAGGTTGACGTAAATAGATTCAAGAAAAGATATACCACACAAGTGTAAAGCATAACAGGCTCAAACGGGTATATTTATATCAGAAAAATAGATATTAAGACAAAAAGATTACCAGAGATAAAGAACACTTTATAACAAAAGGTTCATTTAGTCAGCAAACACAATAATTATAAATGTGTGGTATCTAATAATAGAGCTTCTAAATACATGAAGAAAAATGGATAGAAATATAGGAGAAATGGAAAATTCCACAATCAGAGTTGGATACTTTAAACCCCGTATCAGCAATTTATAGAAGAACTAGACAAAAGATCAGAAAAAAAGAATAACTAAAAGACACTATTGGCCAGGCATGGTGGCTCACACCTGTAATCCCAGCACTTTGGGAGGCTGAGGCAGCTGGATTACCTGAGGTAAGAAGTTCGAGACCAGCCTGGCCAACATGGTGAAACCTCGCCCCTACGAAAAATACAAAAATTAACTGGGCATGGTGGTGCATGCCTGTAATCCCAGCTACTTGGGTGGCTGAGGCAGGAGGATCATTTGAACCTGAGAGGCGGAGGTTGCAGTGAGCCGAGATCATGCCATTGCACTCCAGCTTTGGCAACAAGAAAGAAACTCTGTCTCGAAACAAAACAAAACAACCGAAAAACCCCCACTATTGACCTTGAGTTTACTGATATTTGTAGAGCACTACAACCCACGGCAGCAGAATACAAATCCTTTTCACCTGTGTGTGCTACTCCAGCAGGTGCCAGATTCTGGAGCCTAAAACAAGTCTCATCAGATTTCAGAAGATTGATGTCACATAGAGTATGCTCTCAACTATAATAAAGTTAAAGAGCTTCATCATAAATATAACTGGAATGTCTCCAGATACGTGGAAATTAAACAACACATTTGTAAATAATTCATGAGTAAAATAAAACAGAAAATCAGAAAATATTTTTAGCTAAATAATAAAAATACATTTCAATATTTATGGGATGCAGCGAAAATAGTAACTTGAGGGAAATTTGTAGATTTAAATTCATATTTTAGAAAAAAGTCTACATCCAGTAATCTGAGTTACCAACTTATTAGTAAAAGAAAAAAAATTAAACCAAAAGTAAGAAGAAAAAAAAAATAAAAAGGGGGTAGAAATTATTAAAATCAAAACTAAAATAAATAAATATCAATGAAACAAAAACTGGTTATTTAAGAATTTATGAACCTTCAGTTAAACTAGTCAATGGAGTGGGTAAAAACAGAAGAAACTCAAATTATCGGCCGGGTGCGGTGGCTCAAGCCTGTAATCCCAGCACTTTGGGAGGCCGAGACAGGTGGATCACGAGGTCAGGAGATCGAGACCATCCTGGCGAACACGGTGAAACCCCGTCTCTACTAAAAATACAAAAAACTAGCCAGGCGAGGTGGCGGGCGCCTGTAGTCCCAGCTACTCGGGAGGCTGAGGCAGGAGCATGGCGGGAACCCGGGAGGCGGAGCTTGCAGTGAGCTGAGATCTGGACACTGCACTCCAACCCGGGCGACAGAGCGAGACTCCGCCTCAAAAAAAAAAAAAAAAAAAAAAAAAAACAACTCAAATTACCAATAACAGGAACAAAAGGAAAAGATCTGTATAGATCAGACAGTTAAAAGGTTAAAAGGCAATAAGCGAATATTATGAGCAACTCTATGCCAATAACTTTTGTAATATAGATGAAATGAAAACATTTTTCAAAGACACAAATTACCAAAAGTGAAATTGGTAAATTGGATACTTCCATATCTCTGTGTCAATTATAAATTTGGATTTGTAGTAAGTTATCTCCCCATAGGACCTCTGGTACCAGCCAAGATGGAGTAAGCTGCTACAATTTCTTTCTCTCACTGATAACAACTAAAAACTCTAGACAAAATACTGAAATCAACTGCTTGAAGACTGTGAAAATTAACCATGGCAGACACATTGGGAAACAGAGCGCAACATGATGCATACCCTGAAATAGCAGAGCGTTTCTCCATTTTTTCCCTCTTTTATTGTCCTCTTTTATTGTCACACATGAGGGTGGCCAGAGTGTGAAGCAGCATATTGATACAAGCAGCAAAAAGTTTGAGAGAAAACCTGTATTTCTGGCTGGATGCCTGTGAGAAGGGGCCCCTGGAAGCTAGAGTACAAGGGGAATTCACTCTGCAAAAATCCCTCTCTGTGTCCTTGCGGCCCCACCCTGGGGACACCCTGGGCGTGGAGTTGAAGTATGTGGAGAGTCGCCATGCCACAGGCACACAAACCCTGTTTTTCTCAACAGAGGAGTTAAGAAAAGGGGACACTAAGATCCAAAGAGTATGAAGGAATCCCTGGTATTTCCCTCACCATTTCTCCCTGAGGCTGCCCCAGTTGAATGGAATTATGAAGTGGCAGGGTTAAACAAAATTCTGAGAAAAACCCTATTTCTTAAGCTAAATGGTTAAGAAAGAGGGCACCTGGTAGCCAAAGAATGAGGGGAAATCTTGAAAGAAAAGAGTTGAAGAAAGGGATTTCCCTAAGCGTTTGCATGAAACAACACAATTCTTGGACTCACAGCTGAACTGTGGTACATGGAACAGTCTCAAAGCAGCGAAGCAAAGAACTGAAGAGCTGAACTTGATAGAAACCAGTGCCTGAGTCCTAGACCAATCTCTCAGAGGTGCATGCATGAAATAAACCAAACTAGCAAAGACTTTGAAAACTGAATGGCTATTGGAACCACAGTCTATAGAAGGGGACAAAAACTTGGGGTCTGAAAGCAGATTGGTTGGCTGCCTGCTAAAACAAAACAAAACAAAACCAAACCACAATGGCATTCTCCAGAAAATTTTACCAGGACCCAGATTCTCAGAGCATAATCATAATATTCATGATACAATGAAAAATGACTCAACATGAAAAGAACCAGGAACATGTAAGTAATTCTGAAGGAAATGCAGTGTTGATAGTTTTCAAACCAGAATGAGGAAGATGTTGAGATTATCAGGGAAAGAACGGAAAGAACCTGCTTTAATCACGTATCCTGAGGTAAAGGCAAACATTCTTGATATGACAGAAAAGCCTCATCAGGGAAATAGAAACTATAAAATACAACCAAATGGAAATGCTAGAACTGAAAAATACAATCTCTGATATTAAAAAAAATCACTGGAGGGGCTCAATAGCACAATGGGGGTCATGGAACTTATAGTCTGTGAACTTGAAGATTAAGTCATAGAAATTATTCAATCTAAAAAACAGAGAAAAAAGGATTGAATAGAAAATAAATAGACCTGTGGGGAAATATCAAAAGCTTAACATTTATGACAGTAGAGTCCTAAAAAGACAGAAGAAAGAGATTGGTGTGGAATTTGAAGGAAGTATGGCCAGACATGCTGAACTGAAAGTCAGATGTACAGCTTGAAGATCAGAGAGCCCCATGCGGAATAAACTGGAAGGAAATCACACCCAGGCACGCTATAGTCAAAGTACTAAAAATAAAAGATAAATAAACATCAGGAAAGCAAGCAAAGAAAAGCACTGCATTACATGCAGGAAATAATAATTTGAACGACTTAAGTTTCTTATCAGAAACCATGGAAGCTGGAAGACAGTGGAACAATATCCTTAAAATGCTGAAAGATGGTGGCCAACCAGAAGTTCTATACCAGTGAAAATATCCAGAAGAATGAGTGCTGGTGAAAGCATCGACAATGCATTTCCAGTGCAGAGCACTGGGAACCAGGGCGGCTGCTGCAGAATCAGCTACAGGGACGACGGTGGGGTCAAGCCAGTGCCTCCTCAGGGCTGTTTTCAAGCAGGTGCCCATTGAGGGCAGGGTTTAGATTGACTTGAAAAAAAATCCAGTCTTGTGGCAGAGCAGTAAGGAAATACAGCGTATTCTAAGAGAAGACGAGGCAGCCATGAGGATCCTGAGAGAGGTGGTATGCGAGTGTTGATTTGCTGGTGTTTGATGGGGCGGCATGGCAAATCGGCTCTCATCTTAGCTGCCCATATTGACGGATGAGCAAGGGTGAATGGCAGTGAGAGCCTGTACTCTCTACTCACCTAGGAAAACAGCACGGGGACGGAACTTGTGCCTGCAGTGCTTCAGTAGTGTCTGCAGTCTGGGGCCATGCTGATTTGCTAATCCTTGATCTCAGCTGGGCGTGATCGTCACCCTGGTCCTTAGCTCATGAGGGGCAGGCACACCACTAATTGGCAGATGCTGGCCTGCTCTGTGGGGGGCTGGGTGGGGAGCCAGGGTGCTCTGCAGCGGAGGCCTGCATGGATGACTCCCTGCACCTGGTGGCTGGGTGTGAAGCCACGATGCTCTGCAGTGGAGGGATCTACATTGATGACTCCCTGGACCTTCTTGCCAAAAAAAAAAAAAAAAAAAAAAATCTGTATTTTATATTTTGCTGTTTTAAATGTAGTGTGCATTTTTCATCACTTACTATTAAAAATATATTTTTTAAAGATTTGAAGCTATAAACACCAAACTTACAAGTACCTGGGTCGCATGGTGAATCACGGTTCTGCCCTCTGATTCAGTGGTTGCAACCTTTGGCCCCATGGGGGAGAGTCCGGGGTGCGGCTTCCTGAGAGCTCCCAGCCAAGACCTCCCCTGGAGGGGCCTTTGGTTGACAGCAGCTGCTTCACCCAAGTGGCCCCTCCCAGGAGCAGCTCGGAGGCTGCTCACCCCTCAATTCGGGATGTGCCTACAGGGCCGTCCTGGGATGGAATTCCACATGGGATTGCCGAGGCCTCTTGCCTTTGCACCCTGGCTTATCTTCCTCTCTTTTAACCCTGCGTCCCTGATTCCTTCCAGGTGTTACTCCTGACAGCACTCCCCACGACACCACCTGCACGCACATCTGTCTTCGATCTGCTTTCAAGAACCCGTGTCTGGCTCCACCATCCCAACTGCCGACACTATTTTCAAGTGGGCTTGGAGGTGCAGACACGAAGGAGATGAAGTAAGAGCTGCTCCGGCCCTCAGATGATGCGGACTCCACCAGCTCACACTTCCCGTGGCTCCTGGGGGAGCCCAGACCACCCTGTGCACCAGCAGTGAGGGCTCAGCGCTGGGGGCTGCACTCTGGGGCCCTTGCTTCTCTGCAGTGCCACGAGTCACTGTGGTGGGTGGGCGCCGCTTTTTCCTGCAGCAGTTCTCTCCCACCTCCTTTCCTCCACCTCAGAGAGACAGCAGGTGTGAAATGGCCCAGAACTGAGGCCCCTGCACTGCCGCAGGCACAGAGGACGGGTAAGAGTGTGTGGGAGAACCCTGGGGGTGAGCCTTTCGCCCACATCCCTCCTGCCACCAGCCAGTGCTGGGAGCTTAGTTTCCTTATCTGTAAAATTAGGTCTCATTAGGTTGTGAAAATTAGAGATGATGTGTATAAGGTTCCTAGTGCAGTGTCCAGCACATAATGAGATTAGATGAATGCCAACTTCTTTTTAGTGTTATCATGATTATTGTGATTATTATTGTCATCATATGTAGACCTTTGACCAGAAATTAGAGGACTCAAAAAGAAAGAGAAAGCTACGAACCACATAAATGCAGTAAGAAGCACGTTCTGTGCTGCAGAATTTATTACAGAAGAGCAAAGCCTCTTTAGTAATTGATAGAGACGTGGTACTTAATGTGAACTTTGAGTAATTGCAGATGGAGAGGCCAAGAATTTTATGCAGATAGCAACAAGGTCCCTGACACAGGGAAGCAATATCCCTGCACAGACCAGCTTAAGACAAGATTAGTGTGGAGCACAGGAGGATCAAGAGGATCTGCACGGGGTAAGATAAGGAATCTGGACAGACCAGAAAAGAGGCGATTCCCCAGACACCCAGAGAGAAGGTGAGGATGAGGCTGGCGGCTGAAATCAGAGCCTCACAGGGTGGCATTTATAGTTGTTGGTGTATTATTATGCTCGAGTCAACCGGAATGGAAAATATGCGTGATTTTTATTACGTGGAGTTTGGGTTCTTTATGGAAAACTCTGGAAAGGGATTTGAACCTCACTTGACTCATTGCAAATGAGGTTTCATGCCCAGAGAAGGCAGGCCAAACCAAATTCTGCCTTCTGCTTACTCCACCTGTGTGTCCTGGGTGCCCGTCCTTTTCACCTGCCTCTCGCCCTGCAGAGAGATGAGTTCTGTGGAGCACCTTCTCTTCCCTCCAGGAGCACCCACCTCTTCCTTATCACCTGCCTCCATCATAACCGCTCTCTCTTCATTCTTTCTTCATCTGTCCCATTTCTAAGTGAAAAACGTCCTTGCTGTGGCTAGAAAGCAAAAGATGCCAGGATCATCATGTGCTGAGGAAAAGGAAAATCACAAATTTGGTTGTGGTTTTACTTCAAAAATGTTCGTAGATTCAACAAACACTTCGGTGCCTGTGAGAGTGTATAACCCCTTACAAAAAGCACAGGCTAGCTTCACTCATGTGAAGCAAAGATCCTGAGCAAAGCTCAGCAAATGGAACCTAGCAGTCCAACAAATATGTTGGAGAGCCCATCCCAGTGGGCTGATTTGAAGCTGGTGCAACATGAGACAATCTACTCATGTCATTTGCCATCTTTACAGATTAGAGGAGAAGAGCTGCATGATCTGCTCAAAAGGAAGAAATGCACTTGATAACATTCAGTATGTGCCCTTGATAAAACTCTTCTGAAAATAAGAATGGAAGGAAAATTTTAAAGTCAACAAATCACTAAGTAACAATAGCAGAAAACCACAAAAACCAAAGTTACCAAAAAAAACACAACAAATCTCACTGTCGATAGTAAGTCATATCCAAGTCCAGGATACAGACCACCACTACATCTGTTCAACATTATATTAGCACAAAAAACAAGTAAATGTGAAAGGTATGAGTATTAAAAAGAAAACATACAAAGCTGTCATTATTTAGATGACTAGATTATATGAAGAGTGCAACCACAAATACTTAAAAAAATTTAGAATACATAAGACATGCTTAAATGTTGAGTAATATGTGCCAGGATTTTTAAAAAATTGCATTTCTGCCTACCAGCAACATTTAGAGAATTTAATTTATAAGAAAACATAGTTGAATTCTACTTCTGGTTAAGATGGAGTAGCAGGGACTGAATTTAGCCTGAACCAACTAAAAAAAAAAACCACATAAATTATATTAAAGAACAGTTTTCAGGGCTGGGTGTGGTGACTCACGCCTGTAATCCCAGCACTTTGGGATACCAAGGCGGGCAGATCACCTGAGATCAGGAGTTCAAGACCAGCCTGGCCAATATGGTTAAACCCCTCTGTACTAAAAATACAAAAATTAGCTGGGCATGGTGGTGCACACCTGTAATCCCAGCTACTTGGGAGGCTGAGGCAGGAGAATCACTTGAATCCAGGAGGTGGAGGTTGCAGTGAGCTGAGATTGTGCCACTGCACTTCAGCCTGGGCAATAGAGTGAGACTCAGTCTCAAAATAAAAAAAATAACAGTTTTCAAAACAATGGGCTTAACCATTGCATTAAGCTTTACAACTGTATCATTAATAGCTATTTAGACTTGATTATACATTTTGGTGTTTATTTAATACCACTTTTTTCTATATTTTATGTTAAGTTCTTCATTGTAATTCATCTTTCAGTTGTATGGAGTGCCTTCTTGAGTAATTCTTTCAGAAAAGTGTATTTTTTCTGAGTCCTTTTACTTCCAAATACTCCTTTTATTTACCCTTACAGTTGAACAATAATTAAATATTCATATAATTCATAATCATTTGACCTTAAAACTCTGTAAAGTTGGCTTTATTACTATGTTTCATTTAGTGTTGCACCTGAAAATTAAATACCAGTTCAAATATCTTTCTTTTATAGATGATTACTAAATTTATAAAATTTTCTTCTTTTTATTTGTTTTATGCATAGCCACAGGAGACCCCAGGAGGAACTGGCCTGATGAATTCTCCGTGCCCCAGTGCCTCAGCCAGTGCCCTGCACTGGGCTGATCTCCCTCTGTGGAGTGGAGGTGGGATGGATGTGCGTGCATCTCTCAGGTTGGAGGGGCCTCCAGGACGCTCGGAACTGCAACAGCTTCTTACCCACAGGACCGGGGTGCTGTGGAAATGCCCTCCGGGACTTCTCACAAAATTTCATTCATTCTTTCCCCTCACGTATTTTCGAAAACAAAAAAGCAAATAAACAAAAATTACCGGGATGGGTGTCACTCTCTGGCATCCTTTTGCTGTGCTTGGCTGCGGTGGGAGGTCGCCTGGCTGGAGCTGAGCATGTACTGGGTCTGCGTTTTCACTGGCGTCAGTGCAGGCGTGCAGCCTGACCCGACCAGGGCCCCACGGTGCCAGGGTTGCAGAATCAGACTGTGTGCCCGGCCGTCCTGCCAACTTCAGCCAGGCCAGTTCTCATGACACCTTCACTCTCCCTCATGGGGCCGGTTATATATGATCTGAGTCCAGGGCATCTCATGTGGCCTGTGGTCGAATTTGGTAGCTACAGAGTGAGTTTAGCTTGAGTCTTCCTAATACTTTCTTTACCTTGGCATGTTTAGAAAGAGACTATCCAGTTAGAGAAGAAGTCCAAGGGACCCAGTCACGTCCAAAACCCCGACGCGGGCTGTGTGTGCCTGAAGGACCTGTCCCACCCTGTTCAGGAAAGGGCACTGGATCTGAAGAAAGATCTTGAGACGCTGTTGGTTCCAGAGCTGTAAGAAAGGACGATCCCACCAGCTAGCCGTTTCTTTTCCTTTCGACTCTGTGCCTCACTGAGACCAGGGACTGGGGTTGGCTCTGCTGATGCTGCAACCACAGGGGCGAGGACTCCGTTCACACACCAAGAACATCTGAGGCGCAGCTACAACATGGTTTACGGGGACAACTTGCAGTCAGGAAAGAAGTGGAGCACGTACCAGGCTGCAGATGTCTGTCAGTCTCCTCAGGAAAGGGGCATCAGGGTTCTGCCCCCCAGCTGTGCTTCTGCCAAGGGAGGCAACAGCTGGAGCATGCCCACCACGAGAAGTCCTGCCTTCACTGCTGTACATACTAATAGATGACTCTAAGAGGGGCTAGGGACCTCCAGTATCTGAGGAGCAAGAAACATATCAGGATCTTCACGCCAGGAGCACCCTGGAAGGGACCCTGCCTGCCAGGAACGAGGGCATCAGGCACAGACCTCGCTGTCCTCAGTGTCTGGGTGGGAGCACCATGCCGGGCAGTCACAACCCGGGGTCAGAAACATGGGGCTGCGGGACGCAAGATGGGAGGTCGGCCTCAAATCGGGCAACGAGGGGGCCAGTAGGGACTGGGGACGTGTTGTCGACAAAAGTTCCGTTGGTCGGTCCCGAACACAGCTGGCCTGCAGATCTGGCTGCAGGGTAAAGCGACTGAACCGATGGGGAAATCGACTTTCTAAATGCTGTTTTCTGTGAGAAACATAAACGGGCACTTCACACCTTGTCTTATAGTATTTTCACCTTTTAAACTAACTCACAATAAGAAAAGCATTTTTCAGCAGAACTCAGGACCCTGCACCCACAACCCAAATGAAAGTTTTCTAAATTAATATGTCACATGTGATGCACATCAATAGTTTCAACTTTATTTATCCTTTCTATTTCATTTTAAAATTATTTTCAATCTTTTTAAAAAGAGTTTTTCCTTAAATTCTGCTTGCAACTCACTGGCTGGGTCTGCTCTGCAAAGGGTGGAGAGCCTCGGTCAGTTGCGGCGCCTGTCACTGGAATGAGAGCCCGGGCAGATGCCCAGCTTGCCAGGCTCCACTTGAGTTAACAGCAAAGTCAGACCCAAAATCCTGGGCTACTTAATGCCCTGTCTAGTCTCTGTCCACTCTGTGGGTGAGAGTAGCTAACTCACTTCTCCGCGTTGGGTTGCAGAAAGAAAGCAGACGCTCACTTGATGTTCCATGGTGTCAGCAGCCATGGTGAGGCTCCCACCCTCACGTTCTCCACTGCTCACACACGCCCAGCCTCCAGCTTGCTGAGTGCACCGATGATGCCAGGATATGAAATTCCAAATGCTCTCAGTGTTCTGCAGGTTTGCAGATCCTGATGCACTGATTGCTTTTTTCCTCCAACGTTGTGGTAGCTCCTTTGGGAGCAGTAATGAAGAACAGAAGCTTTTCTGGAAAGTGTTCACTGGGTACCTATTAGACCTGACACAAAGCTGTGCTTGCTGCAGTTTTGTGTGCAGAGGTCTATAATTTGGGTTTATACTGTATTTTTGCAATATATAGACATGAGCATGCAGAAACTTGGCACCTGAGACCATGTGTCAGGGCACAGGGAGAAGACGCTCCTACGTCAGGCAGGCAGTGTGAGCCTCTAGTAAGACGCACAGGCAGGCAGCATTCACATTATGAAGCTGTCAGGGGACAGCGCATTTAGTGCTCACAGCTTAGCACTGAAATCAGAATCCCAGACCCCAGGGTGTGCCACGGAGGATCCTGGAGCTGGTGCAGATGGGGCTATGTGGCGCCTTTCCTATGAAAGCGGGATGCGAGATCCCCATTCCACAGGGAAAAGGTACAGCCCACACAGCCCAGTCTGTCTCTAGTCTAACTTTTGAAGAAAGCAATTTTAATCAGTCCTCGACGTAGGATTACCTAAATGCATGAGATGGGATGTACATGTCACTCCCTGAACCAGCTGGTGTGTGTCACAAACACTGAGAGCTGTGGGCTGAAGCTCTAGAGTCATCACATGGGCACAGGAGGCAGCACCACGGGCCCCTGAATGCCGCTGGGTGGGGAGGGCTGCACTAGGTGGCTGGTCGAGGAGGCCAGGAAACGGAGGCTGCATCCCTGTCCCCCAGCGCGGCCTTGATGGGCTGTGTGTGGGCTGGTGGAGTCAGGGTGAGGGTCGGGAGTAATGATACGTTCTATTTAAAACAATAATAAAATCTGCTTCCTTTGTGACCCAGTGTGTGCCAGGCACAAGGCTGGGGGCCTCCCATGTGAGCACTGATCATCCACATCGTGTAGACAGGGGAAGCAGGTCAAGCACCTGGCTAAGCCTGCCCAGCGCTGGTGGGAAGTGGCTTGGCCGGGACATGAAAGCAGAAAGTGGGACTCCTGAGGGACTGGGGAAGCCTCGGGTGCCCCTTCTGTTAGGACCAGAATGCAACTGAGGGCCATGCACACAACTGCACGTGTGTGTGTGTGCATGCATGTATGTGCAGGCCCTGCATCTGTGTGTGCATATGCGTACGGGGTAGGTGTGCTCTTGTGTATGCACTGAGCTGACAAGCATGTGCCTGTGTGTATGAGTGTCCACCTATGGGTCTGCCTGTGTTTGTGGGTGTGGGCTGCATGCACACGTACAAATGAGCATTCATAACTATTAAAAAGTCTCTGACTACAGGGACCTCACGTAAGAATCTCAGGCTCAATGTCCTCAGGTTTAATGTGAGGAAGTTGAAATAAGTCATCTCCAAGGTAAATTTCCAGCTTAAAAAGTTCTGTGAGCCTTGCCTGTCCAGAGCCCCACGCCCCTGGGTCCATGCCTTGCTCTGCTTTGCGTTGCACGGGCCTGCAGAGGGGCTGACCCTTAGGGGCTGGTTTCCAGGTGCCTGACCTTCTGCCTTCTGCCTGGAGGGAGCCTGGGGAGGGAAGAAGCCAGGTTCCTCTGCACGCTGGGCAGCGTTTTGAGCTGGGCTGCATCTCCTCTGTTGTCCAGGTCCCACACTGGTCCCGCTGCCCCAAACCCAGTCCTGACCGAGCTGCCTGCCGACTCCCCAGCCTCCTGCACCTACCCTGAGATGCCCTCTGCATTAAGGAGTTGAAGTGGTTCTGCTTTCCTGCAGGACCATGACAGGACACGATCTTTCTTCATCTGTTGCTCCCTTCACTCACAAGCATCACTCAAGCAAACCTTCCTACGAGCAGACACATTCACTGATCAGTGGCCATGTTTATGTGAGCATGCACTGCACTCTGGTGCAGACACACTAAGGGCATGACCAGTGCCTCTGACACAGCTGTTTTGTGCTGGCTCATGTTTGGGAGCAGCAGACCCTGGGATGGAGGCAGGCGATGCATGCGTCCCCCGGGTATTGCTGATACAACATCGCTAATAAAGGGCACGAGGCTGATGTAAGGACAGCCGCCACAGCTGGGCCAGGCACTTTGCATGCATGAGCTCAGTTAACCCCCACAACTCTCTGAGGCAGGCATTCCTGTACCACCAGCTCACAGGTCAAGTAACTGAGTTTCAGCGGGGTGAGTGCAGTGCCCTGAGGTCACACAAGGTAGGATGTAGCACCGGCAAGGCCAGTGACACTCGCTGGACCTCTTGTTCAGGAGCCATGCCTGGGCTCCCCAGCACATTTTCACATCACTTCACTAGAGCCCGCATCACAGCATACTGTGATGTTACCCATTACAGATGTGTGGTGTACACGTGTGCAGTGTGGGGTGTACACGTGTGTCTCCCACACAGAACAATGAGCTCTGGAGGTGCTGAAGCCAGACCCGAAAGCCAAGTATTGACGCGGAGCCATCACTAAATAGGTGCTCAGTAAGTGCCAACTGAATGGGTGAATGAATACATCAACAGACATTTGGCTTGGGTGTGCGCTGTTAACAGATTTCCAAATAGAAGTCATTATTCCTTTATCCTGGCTGGCCTGACAGATGTGTGCCACCAGCCCCATTTTGCAATAAAGAAACAAACACCGCAAAAGTATGATCCACACAGGGGCTGGCAGATGTGTCCCTACAAAACTGCCATGAGTCTGGGAGCTGCTGCGGCTGGGCCTGGTGTTCAGACCCCTGGTTCCGCCAGCATCCTCTTCACCAGCAGCCTCTGCGGTAATCAGCGCGATTAGGCGGGAACAAAGGGTCCCATTATGGAGGATTGACATTTTGGGAACATGGACCAAAGCAACAAAAAGTAATATTTCCTAAAACGAGCATTAGCTGCCCCTGACAATCAGCCCAGTGGAACAGTCCAACCGGCAGTTATGGGCGGCGCGCTGGCCCCCGGGCTGGAAGATTACAGGGTTAGGGACGCCCAGCCAATCAAGGCCCCCGATTGGCTGAGCAGCCTTAAGTGCCTTCTAATTGTGCTTCAGAGGACTGTAGTTTAATGCCAGCCAGGGTTCACTGTTTTAAACTGTGTCACACGATTTAAAAGGCCTGCTTTACGTCCTCCTCTTCAACGCTCGCATTATGTAAATTGTTAAGACTGTTATCCTGGGAGTTTGCCTTAGTTGCTGGCTGTTTTAAAATTCCATTTTTCACAAAAAAAAAAAAAAAAAAAAAAAAAAAGGAGGGGAAGTGAGAAAGAAATGAAAAAGCATTCGTCTCCTCCAACAAGCCGGCAACCCCCGGGTTTGTGGAAAGACAGAAGCGTGATGGGTGCGCTCGAGAGTGCTCCGCGTGGCACACCGTGCTGCTCTCGGCAGAGCCCCTGTCCCTGGCCAGAGAGGGCAGGCCGGTGGCTCTCCCGGTGAAGGGCCTGCTCGTGCCTTGTATTTGCATGGGCCCTCGAAAAATCAATATTTGTGGTTGCACTGAAGCCCTCGTGCCCATTCTAGTCTTTTTCTCTAGAGGGGAGATTTGTAGCCAAGTAATTAAGAAACCTGGAACAACCAGCCCTCTATGAAGGCAGAGGGGGGCAGCCTCCCTTATTAAGGCCCAGCTCACACCCTCCAGGTGTCCAGATGCAGGCCCGGCTCAGTGCCCTGGGGACTGGGTGGCTGCCCAGCCTGCTGGCTCTGCGTCCAGGCTCCATTCTGGTGGCTCATGGGGCCACGTGCTGATCTGGCAGTCCTGACTGTCCCCGGGGACCTCTTTCCTCCAGTCTTCCTCGATGAGTTCTGGAGAGGCCGACGCAGCCAGGTGGGAGGGACAGGGCCAAGAAGGGCCTTCCTGGGCAGCTCTGATTGGCCTGGCCACGGTCGTGGGACCTCAGGGGCCACCGGAGGTCTTTGCAGCATCCGGGGGAAACTCTGTCTTCTCCCAGTGTCCTGGGCAGCCAGACACACAAGCCTGTGCTGCAGGCTCATCTGCACACCACGAGAGGAGGCTCGATGAATCAGAGGAAACTGAGGGGCGTCCCCTCGTGGCGTGGCCACTGGACCCGCGCAGCAATGCCAACGTGCCCCTGGATGGGAACGTGCCTCAGCCATCGGGTAGGGCTGCTGTCACCTGCAGCCCGAGTGTTCGTCCCCCTCCCGTGCGGCTCTACCCACTTCTTCACCATCAGGGCCGCCGCCACCCCCAGCACCACGGCCACGCCCCTTTCCCCCAACCCTCGCCTGGGTCAGAAGGAACTCACTTGCTAATTTGCTTTCTAAATACGAAGGAGAACAAAAGAGGGAAATACCAAGAGCACCTGGAGAGGCGGTTTGGGAACTACAGGTGAGTACAATTTGCAAGTGATGCCAAGGAGCGTCCTGCCTCAGCGTCCACCTCCTCCACACGCCAAGGCCTGCGGCGAGTGAGCCATGCAGAGGGGGCTGATCCCACTTGGGCCACAGTCCCTGCTGGCCCGGGCTCAGGAGCCCACTCAGAGCCAGAAGGGAAAAACCCACAACCCTCAGGGACAGAAAGCCGGTGCTTTGAGCCTGCACCGGCACCAGGAGGATGCAGCGGGGCTGGAAATGCGTCCTCAGCTTGGGAAGGCTCCGTCCTCCCTGCCCTCTCCTGCCCTGTCCCAGACCGTTCCCGCTGGCTTTCTCGGCTGAGCCAGGCTCCTCCAGGGGAAGCCCTGTGAAAGGGAAAAAGAGGATCCCGTGTGGCCACCGTCGGGACCAGAGCCGTGGGGATGCAGCAGAAGGATCTCGCCAGGAAGGGTGAGCCTGCCAAGGCAGGAATGCACTGTCTGTGGGTTTTCCGGTCTTATCTCCGGGAGCAGGGCTACCCTCCTCCAGTGCCTCCCCTGCGGAGCTGCTCGTAGCTTTGCAGCCTTCTTTTGGGATTTGCGTTCTGCAAACATTTAAAATACATTGGATTTGTTGACAGCTCATAGACTTTCATTCTTATGGCTGCGCAGGGCCCAGACTGTGTGGCTCAAAGCCATGGCATGGGAGGGCAGGATTCCACAGGGGCCTTGGGCGTCCCCGGCCTGGGTGTCAGTGGGGTTGGAGAGGAGATGTGGGGGTCTCCTGCCGCCCACACTGGCTGTTGCAGATGTGAGGTTTGGGAGGGAGGACAGGTGACTGTGGTCTCCAAGCTGTAGGAGGCGGCCCCGGGCAGGTACCCTGAGGAGCCATAGTCACCCCAGCACAGCCGGCAGTGCCCACAGGGCAGATTGCATGGGGGCCCAGGTGAGAACCTGCTCTTTCTGAGGTTCGGGAGAAGGGCCCAGCCTCGGGTTCTGGCCCCATCCGCTTCAGTCTGGATGATTCTCCAGTTTCCCACCAATGGCACCTGGAACCGTCAAGCCCCGAACAAGGGGAGTCTGCAGCTGCTGTCAGCACCGCCCATCTCACCCTTTCATCTGCAGTTCCCAATTCCCCCAGACATGCACGTGCTTTTCAATAGCGTCCACAGGCCTGGTGCCGTGGCTCACACCTGTAATCCCAGCACTTTGGGAGGCCGAGGCAGGTGGATCACCTGAGGTCAGGAGTTTGAGACCAGCCTGGCCAACATAGTGAAACTCCGTCTCTACTAAACATACAAAATTAGCCAGGTGTGGTGGCACATGCCTGTAATTCCAGCTACTCTAGAGGCTGAGGCAGGAGAATCACTTGAACCTGGGAAGCAGAGGTTGCAGTGAACTGAGATCATGCTACTGCACTCCAGCATGGGTAAAAGAGTGAGATTCCATCTCAATCAATCAGTCAATCAATCAATCAATCAATAGGGTCCACTGACTCATGTAAGAAGCATTTCCTGAATGCCATGTTACCTGGTGCTGTATTTGGGATCTAGAAACGCGTTGCAAAGTATTCCCAGGTTCTAGAAAAGGCGCATGGTACCTAGTGAACAACAGACCCTGCCCTGGGTCCCTTTGTGTTATGCCTTCTTAACTCTGACAGCTCCATTTTTTAAGGCTTAAGGAAAACTTTAACTTCTTTCACCATCATGCTCCAGTTATCCGTGGGCTCTGCTTCCACGCTCCTCTCTCTCCCCAGCCCCTGTTTCGTGCGCTGAGGGAGGGCATTAAACACACCCCTTTCAGGGTCCTTGGTCTTCAGGACAACATCCTTCCCAGCAGGGCTTCACTGAACCGGAGCAGTGGGACTCTGAGGCTGCCACCTGCTCCGTGTTCCTGGGGCTTCCATGCTCCTGAGGCCTCCGTGCTCCTGAGGCCCCCGTGTTCCTGAGGCCTCCGTGTTCCTGAGGCCTCCGTGTTCCTGAGGCCTCTGTGCTCCTGGGGCCTCCGTGCTCCTGGGGCCTCTGTGTTCCTGCTCAGGCTGCTGTGTGTTTGCCCCACGTCCTCTCCACCCGGCATCGCTGCTGGGTTGGGGTCCTCACATGAGG
This sequence comes from Rhinopithecus roxellana, assembly GCF_007565055.1. Classification (NCBI taxonomy): domain Eukaryota; kingdom Metazoa; phylum Chordata; class Mammalia; order Primates; family Cercopithecidae; genus Rhinopithecus; species Rhinopithecus roxellana. Next base: position 5,090,716 of record NC_044566.1, on the reverse strand, counting down.
GGCTGCTGATACGTGGGGCCAGTACCCTCTGTGGAGCAGCTTCCTCCCCGTGCTGGGACAAGGTGCAGGACTGGCCAGTTTGCCTCCACAGACCCCCTCCCCACTCCGGGCAGGAGTGTGTGCCCTGGGAGTGAGGCAGGCCTGTCCACCTGGCTCTGTGCCCTTGGTGCCAGGTGTGTCCAAGTAGAGCTTTCCTGGTGGGCAGCGTGGCCTGGCTGCAGGGCCCAGTGATCTCACCAGATGCGGGCTGCAGCTGCACAGACGCCATGTAGACATGGCCAACGCCTGCAGTCACCTCACTTTAGGTAAGCAGAGGACCCTCTCTGGTTGGGATGGGCTTTGTCTGTCAGCTGAAGACTTGAAGAGCAAAGTGGGGTCCCCAGTGAGGAAGAAATTCTGCCCCAGGATGGGAGCACCAGCTCTTGCCTGAGTTTTCAGCCTCCTGCTGCATGGAACCTGCCAGCCCAACACAATCGCGGAAGCCAATCTCTTTGAACAAACCAAACAACGAATCTCCTTCTAGCCTGCTTGTCTGCTTCTCTGGAGAACCTGGCTGACGCAGGGAATCTCTCATTTTCCCGTCTGTGGAGTGGTGATGATGTTCCCCTCATGGGGTTGTTCAGCTTTAGACGATGCTCCATACACAAAGACCTTGGGGTCTGCAGTCGAAGGAAGGCTGGGGCAGAAAATGTGTGGGGTCCCAACGACAGGAGCAAAGAGGGAGCCCGCATGGGCCGGGACACACACACTCCAGGTGCATCTGGTCCTGTGGCCTCCCGCCGTCAGCTTTATGGGGACATCGTCACGCTCAACAACATACAAGGCAGCCGTGCGAGACACCCACGACAGCAGCAGCCACGGCTGGAGTCCACAGAACCGCTAAGACCTGCGAAGGGGCCCATGGAGCTCGAGAAATGCATGTGAATGACACAGATTATAAGTAGTGCTTTATAATTTAAATACCTGTGATTGCATCATGACCTGTAAGCACCTGTGGGCATGCATATAAAAACGCATCGGAAAAGACCACTCGTCAGCCTCGATGTTAACGCTCACGCAATGAATTGAAAATGTAAAAAACAAAGGAAATTCAAAGACAGATTTTTTTTTTTAAAAAGTCAAGTGTTGAACAAGTACGAAATATAAAACAAAAGAAAATAAAAATAAGATATTATTTTTAAGGTTGGTCACAGGTTGATATTTAGATGTTTTGATGTCTTTCAATGTGATTGATCGTGGGCCCAATGCTGAGTTGGCCCCACAGGGAATAAAGAAGTAGGAGCTCTAAGCCTTGTTCTGCATAAACTTAAAATCATCAAAGGGAAATCATAATCACTCCCATGAAGGAAGCCACAAAGAAGAGATGAGAGCACCTCCAGGAGGCTGACTGGAGTGGGATGAGGGTTGCCAGGCAATGCTGGGTCTGACCTGGCCCTGGAAAAGCAGGTGGGCCCAGAGGAGAGGACGATGGGGATTCCAGAGTGGGGCGAGGATGTGGGAGGAAGCTGAACGTGGCCTGGGAGTGCACTGAGGGGACTTGAGAGGAGGCATTGAGGAACAGAGAAGTGAAAGCCGCCTGTCTGAGCCCAGCGAGGGGTGGGGGTGGGGGCCGCAGGCTGGCCAGCCGGGGCGTTGTGCCCTCAGGTCCAGTTGGATGTAGGCCGGGGCTGTCTGTGTTCACGAGCCGAGGTCCACAGCCCTGTTCTCCAGCAGGCACAGCTAACATGCCACCTGTGGTCATCAGAAACAAGAGACTATGGATAAATGGAATCCCCAAACGTTCATTCCAAGCACGATTGCCATCTAATTTCCATGTGGACCTACTGTGAATATGGTGTGGGCTTAGCTGACGGGTTTCACCACCTTTCCCTTCCTCTTCCCACTGTCTTGTAGAATTCCTGTTCCATGAAATTGAAGAAATAAGCGGTGGCAGGAGGAGGAGGAGGAAGAAACGTAAAAATTGAGTCTTGCCTCCCTTCCAAACTCTGAACAAAGGGCTCATAATCCTCATCCTGTGTCCAGCACGAGGCCTGCCTGCATGATCCAGAGCTCACAGGTCCAGGGCACATGAGGGCTGTGGGCACAGGGAGGCTGCTTGGAGCCGGTGCAAACATAGGCCTTTGTTCCCCAAATGGGCGATGCAGGCTCTGTCCCCACCTTCTGCTTCTCCAGGCAGAACGGCCTTCCTGGGAAATGCCAGCGCCCGGTGCCTGTGTGGGTATGTGCAGCGGTCTCCAGCCCTGCGCAGGGTTTGAGGCCTGTCTGCTCTGCGGTGACCCTTGCCCGAAGGCTCTGGGTCACGGTGGTCGTCGTGGCTGATGTAAGTCATCATCATACTCATGGATCAGTCAGTGCCCTGGCAGAAGGCTGAACTCCCTGGGATGGTTTGAAAAGAGATTTTAGTGAAAAGATTCCTCCTGACGAGGGCAGGGGGCAGGGGCTGAGCCTATCAAGGGTGCCACCTCCTTTACATGCCACTAAAAGGGAGAACACGTGGCTGACCCCAGGTCCAGCGCCTCCTTAGGGCTTAGATGTCCACTCTGCAGCCACAGGGAGCATCTTGTGCTTACTGAAGCACGGACGGAAGGAGGCAGAAATGGTTCTGACCAGTGGCCTTGGCAGTCACCGCCCAGCTCCTGCCTCTGTCTGCGGTGACTCTGGGATTCCACAGGTTGCAGTGACTTAGTAACGCTGGTGGAAGATGGCGTTTTGAGGGCTATGTCTAAGGACCTGGGGGGACTGGAGGCCAGGTGTGGCTTCCTGGTCGGCACCGCTCCGGTTGTGGGGGGTTGAGGTATGAATCTCAGCTCGGCCCCCATCTGGCAGCGGTGCTGCTGTGAGGATGTGCCCTACTCCTGGGCTTGTGGAGGAGTCACCTGCGTCGTCCACGTGACTGTGGGGAACAGCACCAGGCTCAGCGGATGGCTGTAACGACTGGTTTTTAATCGATTTCTTCTTCTCTTTTGAATTACCACCTTATTCCATTTGTTCTTTTCCTTCTTTTTTGAAAATGAAAAACTTGTCTTACTCAATTTTGCTCTTGAGTGGTCTTAATTCCCAGAGAAGCAATTAATAGTCTTTAAAAAGGCCAACAGAAACGCATCTTGGTGGCTGGAAGATAAATAAATCTTCGGCTCCACCTAGTTGTGCTTCTCTGGCGGAATGAGGAAAGGTGGCGGACTCCGGTCCCGCAAGCCCAGCCCACGCCTGGTGGCCAGGAGGAGACCTCGGTGGGAGAGCTGCGTGTGCTGGGCCGTCACCGGCACCCACGGGGCCGAGCTCTTCTCCGACTGTGACTCTCCCGCTCTGTGACTTCAGCCACAGAGCGTCACTTCCTCGGCCTTCCATGTCAACATCACAGAGCAGGAAATTGCTTTATTATTATGCTAAGCTGCCACCTTGTTTGGATATGAGGAATGGTTGATGAAAATGATTGCACTGTAGCATGCAAAAGATGAAGTGCTAAAAAATGCCGTGATAGTTAATAGCCTACATAATTTGTGCTGTTATTAGGGACAATTTGTGACTTTAAAAGTCTAGTGGGTCCAAATGTCACACGAGGAAAACATTAGTTAAAACATCCAGGAGTAATAAATGATTTAGAGAAAGAAGAAATCCAAATGAGATTTAAACATTTCTATTTTATTTCCATTATTTTAAAACATTCACGGTTCTCACCCTGCTCTGAGTGCACATCTGCTGTACCCAGTGGGTGCCTGCCCTGCTCCTTCTCCACAGAAGTAGGATTCCAGCAACAGGGCATCACACTTTTCACTCCAGCCCTCCACCCAGACCCTGGTTGCCTTTCTGAGCAAAATGGTGCTTGAAGATGTTGGCAGGTGTCCCAGAAGAGAAGAAGGTCTCATCTGGAAGTTTAAGAGTCAGAAACAAACATTAGGTAGAAGATGAAGGAATATTATCTGAGAACCGTTTATGACATCTTCACAATTTCAACACAAATGTCAACCGGTGGATTGCAAGAAGGTTCCACGTTACTTCAACGTCTCTGAATTTAAAAGGTGGAGGGGGAATTGATGGATGGCTCCACCCCTCCTTCATTAATTCACTGGTTGATTTCACAACGAACACTTAATAGAAGCCAGGTCCTCGGGATTCAAAGACAAAGAAGACTGGTTTCCAATCTTTTGGGGTGTTGTTAGCATCGCAGTAATTGTTTTCATAGTGCTCCAGGCAAAAGAAGTACTGAACAGTCTGTTTATTAAGCAGTTAGGTCCAAACAATAAGTACACATGAAACTGAAAGAAAAAGCCATACTTTGATTTCACTTTCAAATGACTGCTATCACTTACCAACGGGAGGTGTGTGTCTCCTGGGCACTGACTGGCCTCTCGGGACCTGGGATCAAACCTGGTACTGCCGCATTCCCTTCCTGTACAACTCTGACTTTCGTACAGTACTTTTTTATCGTAGCAATTGCTGAAAGGCCAGCTTTGCAAAACTGCCAGCGTTGGGAGGAAGGGAGCACAATCTGATATTGACAACTGTGAGTACCCCAAGCTGATGTTCAGCCTGCAGCAGAGCAGAGGCAGGGCCCATCTGTGCTTCTCCTGAGCCTGGGAACACGCTGGTACCCCACACACACTCCAGGACCCTCAACTCTAGGCTACACCTCCCAACGTGTGGCTTTCAGATGGGTTGGGACCCGAATTGTTGGTCACTCCACAGCAAGTGCAGAAACTGAGAGAAAGCTTAGAAAGCCTTTCAGTGATTTGTCATATTACATTTCTTTTGATTAGAGCTTGTATATTCTCTTTGCTTTTCATTTTTCTAGTAATTTATTTTTATTTCATCTTACAATGTAGGGTTGTCAATGGATTGAAATTAGAAAACAAACTGGTACTTCCCCAGAGATCACTGGAGAAGCATTGTTCTAGGCAGTTCAGTAAAAACAAAAATAAACAAAAAACAATCCAAAACCAAAAAATCTAACGTAACAACAAATGCTTACCTCAAATCTGAAATTAAAAACTATATAATATTATTACTTAATTACCACAACTAAACTCAGCAATTTTAAACACTTTAAATGCCCAGTTAACAAGAAACTGCTAACTAGTTTTTACAAAGTTATGGGACATTTATGTACTCATGACTGTCTTTTGCAAATATAATAAAAATATTTTTGTTCCATAAGGTAAAACATCAGTTTTATTGGACAAGATTATTTAAGTTGGTGCTAATCTGCTTTGTAATGTCCAATTAGAAAAGTTTCCTTCTCCCTCCCTCCTTCTTCCTCCTTCCCTCCATCCCTTTCCGTTTTTCCTTCCTTTCCTCCCTCTCTCTCCCTTTTTCTTTCCTTCTGTACTTCCTTCCTTTCCTCTTTCCCTTCCTTTTTCCTTGTCTCCTTCCTTGCTTCCTTCCCTTCCTTCCTTCCTTTCCTTCCTTCCTCCTTCATTTCCTTCCTTTCTCTCCTAGTCATAGAAACGTTGTGGGCAGAAACTCAGTCGTGTCCTTGAGAACACTGACATTCTGTATTATCACTTTTTGATGCTAAGGGTTTACCCTTTGGACCCATCTTTAAAAGTCCCTTGAATAAGAGATCACTATAATAATTATTTAGTAAGTGATTTTTGTTTGGAACATAGGGAGTGGGCTCTTTTAAATGAGATTTGAAGTGTGTCAAAAAAGAAAGAAAAAAGAAAACAGAAATTCTGTCTGGGTGCTGTAGAACAATTCTTCCTCACTACTTTTGCTAATTGGAACATCACAGCTAGAGATACTGTTTTATGTTAGAAACGCTCACAGCATTTAGAGCTCTCTTTTGCCAAAAGGAATTACACAGAAAGTATAATTAATTTATCCTCTAGGGTTTTCTGTGACCCATCTCTAATCTTGTCTGGTGTTGACCGGAGATGTGTGGTGGGGCAGAGCGATGCTGAGCAAATACCGCAAGCGTCGCGCTGTCGAGTGGTTCTTCTGTGAGATCAGATGCGCCTGGATTGCCACAAAGCCATTTTCTGAAAGTTAAGAGTGTGCGGGGGTGGGGGTGGTAATCAAGGAGCATGCAGGAAACCTCCTTGTGGGTGAGGCCTGGGAGCCTGGGGCCGCTCTGGAGCGAGGTGCTGTTCCCTCGGGCCCTGACTGCACCTGCAGAGGCGGGGACGTTTCTGGGGAGGACAGCCTGTCCTCGTGTGTGCCTGCTTCTCGGCTGCCTACTTCGTTTCTGGGCTGGTTCGCTGCTTTTGTTGTTAAAAGTAGGTTGGGTAATCTTTGTAATGCTTAAGAACCGGCTCCGTCCTCTCTTTAACAGAGTGTTGCGATTTTGAATTTGAAAGTCTCCGGTTAGGAAAGGCTTTCCAGGATGAAGGACAGCACTCCGGGCTCGCAGCAGCGGCTTGTGTGTTGATGGCGTGTGCACGTCTGAGCACGCCCTCGCCGTTTCTAAGCCTTTCAGTTCCAAGCACAGCCCAAATCATGTCCCAAATATTTGATCCATTTTTTAAAAAAGAGAGCCCAAGTACACGACAGATAAAATTAAAGGCAGCGCTTCAGTACATCGACTTCATTTACATTCTGGTTTTGGTAAGTACTCCTTGATATTTAGAAAGCTTTTTATCCCCATTTCATAAGCCTCTAAAAATGAGGGCATTGAATCTTGCTGTCAATAGGAAGAAATAAATGTCAAAGATCAGGTTCATTTAAAAACAGATTAAAACAATTAGATTCTAAAGCTGGCACGATGCATTTTTATACTCGAGATAAAGTAAACTGCTTCTTTTTTCTTTTCTTAGATTTGAGATCCTGTATATGTGTGTTTTGCAAATGGCAAAAAAAAAAAAAAAAAAAAAAAAAAATGTCTGTGCCACAGTGACTCTGTTTTGGAATTGTTTACACAGAGGAGTCAAATTAAGGTGCTCAAATTTCAATCCTAAGCACAATATTTTTGAAGTCAGAGGTGATTAATTAAAACTATCATATACAGTTTTTCATATGTTAAACATCAGAAAAATATTAATCCTCTAGTCCAAAATGGAATTATTGTCAATAAAGGTCAGCATTAGTTATTTATGCAGAAATAATATAATGAAAACACTGAGATGTAACTTCATTAAAGAAAAAAATGTAAACATGTACAAGTAGTTTTATGAATTAGAACAGAGGGGGAAGAAAAGTGCTGGGCCTCCTGGCCTTCTGAAGACAAGCAGGCTGGGGGGCTTCACCCATCATAGCCACCCCGGGGGGAGCGCCCACCACGAGTCAGTTCCCACACAGGCCCCTCCGTCTGCCGCTGCTGACCATCGGGTGCTGAGTCTTCAGGATGAAAGGTCCTGCGCCTTGGGAGGAAGACCTGGGACCCCACTCTCCCTGGCTCTCCAGCAACTTGTTGCCATGGTTTGGGTCTGTGTCCTCACCTGAATCTCATGTTCAGTTACAATTCTCAGTGCTGGAGGTGGGGCCTGGTGGGAGGGGATGGGGTCACGGGAGCGGGTTCCCTGGTTTAACACCATCCCCCTTGGTGGTGTCATCACGGTGGTGAGCTCTGGTGAGATCTGGTTGTTTAAACTGTGTGGCACCTCCCTGCTCTCACTCTTGCTCCTGCTCTGGCCACGAGAGACACGCGCTCCTGCTTCTCCTTCCGCCATCATTGGAAGCTTCCTGAGGCCTCCCCGGAAGCAGACGCTGCCATGCTTCCTGTAAGGCCCGCAGAACCGGAAGCCCATTAAACCTCTGTGCTTAGAAATTACCCGGTCTCGGGTATTTCCTTACAGCAATGCGAGAACGGACTTACACATTTGTGAACAGTCTCTTGTTGACTTTGTCATTTCTCTTGCCGTGGGAGCTTATTCGCCTATTGTTTTAAATTGAACAGTTCAAGGCTCTGGTGCAGGAGGCTGTGGGGCTGCTCCTCCAGTCTAGGATTATTGAGGAGAAGGTATCATAGAGTCAGAATTTAAATCCAGAGGGTGCCTTAGAGAGTATCCATCCCCTCCTTTGACAAATGAAGACACTAAAGCTCAATACATTAGGAAGTGACTCCCCAAACTACGTTAATCAAATAATCTGTGTGTGTCTGCTTTTCCTCAGTGTTTACATCATCCATGCTTAGAATGTGTCTTATGAAGCATTATGTATATGTAATGCAGCAAGGGTTTCTCCCTGAAAATTGGTTATGAAATGGATACTGCGTCTTGTAATTAACAATGTCATAGCCCATAGGAGCCATGAGCGTGAGGCTGCATCTGTTTTATTCAAGAAAGTGTATCCCGTGCCTCAGCAAACTCCCTCCCTGGGCCTGACGCATTAGCTAACCTAAGCCAGCAGTGTGTAAAGTGATCATCCATCTCGACCAAGCCATGTTTAACTTAGGAATGCAAGCAAGCTATTGCTTTATTATACAAGCATAATTCAGAATGCTTACAAACTTAAAGTACAGAAGGAAAAGTCTTTGATAATTGTTGACATCCTATAATGCTAACCCTTTCACTAATTTAAAAATAGAAAGAATTTTCCTTACCTGAATTGAGGGTCTGTACTGCGAGCCTTCAATAATTGTGATTCTTAGGAAACAATTATGAAATGTTACCTTTAAAATCAGAGATAAAATAAGGATGCCAGCTGTCACCAACTCCGTGCAATGTGCTGCTTAAAGTCCTACCTGGTGTATTCAGTCAAGAGAAGAAAGGAAAGATTTATGGACTAATAAGGAAAATAATTTTTAAACATACTGTTGGAATCTGCAGACAATGTGATTATCTACATAAAAAACCTAGCACAATGCACAAATATTTATATTTCACAAGCACTAAGCAAGGTTGCATAATCAAAACCAAGATCACAGTACAAAAATCAATGGCATTTTTACTCACCAGCAAAGTACAGGTAGAAAATACCACTTTCAAAGAAACAATTTGCAATAGCAGCAGCAACAACAAAATCATGAATTTGTGTGGTGATATGTGATGTTTACCAAATATTTCCAGTTCTTTTGCCAAGCATATGGGGGATCACCTAGGCCTTCTCCACTGAATTTAGTGTGGCCCCATGAGCAGAAGTGGTGTGTGTTAAGAAGCAGTGAGCTGCTCTCAGCCTCCTGCTGTGGTGGCAGCAAGTTTCATGTGAGGCTGCCCCATCAGCCCCGGTTCCGGCTGGAGCAGCATCACCAGACAGCCTGTGTGTTCACAAGCAAGGACGCGTAGTGGGCATTTATTGCTTGAGGTCACTGAGACTTGGGGTTGTTTGTTACTGCAGTGAAATCTACTCTCATCCTCACTAGTCTAGAAATAGAAGAAAGATGCTATGGTAACAAGTAAACCTCAAATACATGGCCTTGTCTTAGTAGTGAGTCGAAGACGGGCAACTGTTATTGAAGGCTGAGAAGATGCCGTCTACATCGTCATGCTGAAGGAAGCATTTGGGTCCCTCTGCAGGAGCCATAGAGTCAGGTCACGTGTGTGTTACTATCAGGTATTGGTTGGTGCAATGGTCTTCTAGAACTGTTGTAGCAAAAGTACCATACACTGGCTGGCTCCAAGAACAGACATGTATTCGCTCATGGTTCTGGAGGCCAGGAGCCCAAAATCAAAGTGTGGCCAGCGGGCTGCGCTGCCACAGAAGGACCTGGGGGAGCCTTTCCGTGTTTCTTCCCAGCTCCTGGAGGCTCCCAGAGGGACCTGGCCTCCCTTGGCTTATGGCAGCTCCACTCCAGTCTCTGCTTCCTCTGCCCCAGGACTGGTGTCAGCCCAGGAAATGTGAGTGGAAGTGCACATGCCGCCTCCAGGCTGAAGTCTGAAGGCCCCTTTCCTTCTGGAAAAAATTGTGACTAGCAACAATTGAGATGGTGTCTTCTTTGTCGCTGTGGGTCACAAACTGAGTGGAGCCCACAGTTAAAGTGAGAGATAAACTTTTATCATTTTAAGTACTGAGCTCTTGGGCACATCAGTTACTACGGTGTGACTTAGCCTGGATTAAATAGCACAGTTCTTTGGAATAAACCGACAAGCAATGTGCAGCTATGGCAGAAAATTGCAGAACTCCGTTCAGCGACATTAAGAAAACTTAAACAAACATCCATGGTTTGAAGACTCAGTATTACAACGGTGTCAGTGACACTCATTTGGCTCTGGAGATGTAATGCATTTCTAATCAATACCTCAACACAGACATTTGAGGAGACTGGCCAGGAGCAGGAAGAACCTAGATGTTTCTAAACAAGAAACATATATGGTGAGGGCGTGGAACAGCCCAGCCACACATCAAGACTTAGGTATTAGTCACGGTGCAATCAGAACCTTCATGAATATTGTGAGATAAGGAATTTATTCAATCAGTAAGACCATGCACTTATGGAAGAAACAGAGGCATCTGGGTTCAGAGCAGATGCTGTAGATTCAGAAGAAAGTCACCGGTCAGCACCGCGGCAGCACTGGCGCAGGTGAGGAGGTCAGAGCTGGGAGGGGCTGGAAGCTGGAGTCACCAGCTGCAGAGCTGTGCACCAAGGGTTGCTGGGGGGTTCATGGGAGGTGAGGGTGCCTCAAGATTGTTCCTGGAGGTCCCGGCCCAGCGTCCAGTTGCCAGGCTGGGGCTGATGTCAGCAGGGCCAACCCTCAGGAAGAGGATGCTGGGCAGAGCCGACACCTGTGGGTCTGTCTGGCCCCACACCTGGCCAGTGCACCTGCAGGATGTCAGCCACTGCTCTGCCTTCCGAGTCCACTGAGACCTTGTATGGGGTGGGGGTTCCGGGAAATGCAGCCCCAGCTTAGCAGCCCCACTGAACAAATGCAGTGCAACAACCCCCAACTCAGTATGAAGTTAGAGTAGTTAAGATGGTGGGACACTTGTGCAGAGGGAGAAAATGTCAAAAGGGTGCAAACTCAGAAAGAGACCTGTGGACCTCAGGAGGATCACAAGAGAAAGACGCCCTATTCAACAAAAGGTCAATTCCTTGAGAAATACGATTTCTCTCCATGTAAAAAAAAAAAAAAAAAAAAAAAAAAAAAAAAACAGAAGAAACTGAAAACCTCACACCATAAACAAGAGTTTCTTCCAGAGGGATGGAAGGTTCAGGTGTCAAAGGTCAAACCCTACGATCTAAGGTTTCCTACACAAAACACTGAAAGTACTAACCATAAAAGAAAAGATTAATAAAATCAACTATGTTTAATTTAGCAAATTCTTTTTTGTCGAAAGTTACCGAAAGAGGGTAAAAGGACAAGCCAGAAATTGGGAAAAGATATTTGTAACACAACCAACCAGCAAAAGATTACCTAAAATATGTAAAGAACCCTCACAAATCAATGAAAAAGAGACCAAATGTTTATCAAATGAGCAAAATACACAGATGGCCAATTCACAGAGAAGCAAATCCAAATGGCATAAAAAATTGAAAGGACCCTTACCTTCACTGAGATCTTTGAAAAACAAATTAAGGCAAGGGTGAGATACCATTTCACACAGGCAAAACCCACAGAGGTTGACAATGTGCCGTGCTGGCAAGGGCATGGAGCGGTGGGTGGTCTCACGCCCTGCCTCTGGGTGCACAAATGGGTACAGCCACTTCAGAGAAGATTTTAGAATTAAGTATGTGTACCCCTGACAACCTAGCAATTTCTAAATGTATGCCCTTGAGAAGTTCTCATAAATATGCACCAAGAAACATTTACAAGGATGTTCACAAAACTGCACCTGTGTGTGAGCCACTGGAAAGATGTGAGATCCCCGCAAGGGTGGGAGGGGTAGGTTGCAGCATGTTCCGCAGTGGAACTGCATTCGGCAAATGCATGAGAGTTTCGTGCACCAGCACGAACTCAGAAACATTTCTGAGTAAAAGAAAGTGACTTGAAGAGGCATATGTAGAGTAGGATTTGTTATCCAGGGATAAGTGTGTGGTCTAAATCCTGTATATACCCATATATATATGTACCTGTATGTTAGTTGTTATAAAGCCACTGTTTGGTCTTGAGATTAAAAATGATTTTAAAAGCTTGGAACAGCGGTTATTGCTGGCAGCAGTGACAGCAGGGCAGGCACATCCGGGAAAGGGCAACCGCAGAGTGCCCTGTATTGGAAACGCCCAGCACCTGGATTAGGGTGCAGATTCTGAACTGCTTGTCTTATTATGACATCATGACTTACACGCAGGGCACACACATTTTTCAGATAACAGTCTTTTTTGATGTGTGGTCTGGGTCTGCTAAAGGTGAACCCAGCCCGTCCTGAGGTTTCCCTCTTCCTCCTGCTTCTGCCTCCTCTGGCTGAGCGGGAATGCCGCCTCTGCGACGCTTACCCGCCGGCGCAGCACCTGTCCTCCCCCGGGTCTTCGAGGAACAGCGCTGGCTCATCTTCCCACAAGAGGTATCCCAGCATCTGGGGACAGTGACATTCTCTTCTTACGGAACTTAGTCTCTTCCACTGTCCTTCACCCGAGGCAATGCCATGTCTTTTCAGTGTCTTGATCACCTTTCTCTGAACTTGCTTGGGGTTGTCTACATTCCTCTCCAGGTGCCCACCCATGATGGAAGGTGACATTGCTGGTGAAGTCTGACTCCTTGAGGGTGGCGTGGGTCCTTCCCCTCCTCTCAGCAGGGCGTTTCAGACAATACAGCCTAGGATTCTATGACTAATGGATAAGTCATCCTGTTGGCTTATCTTAAGTAGATTGACGATTGAAACCTAAAGGCGTTTTTACAAGTGTTGGTGCTAAGACTCCCCAGTCAGGATGTACATGATTGGGTTTTGCATCCTAGATCTCATATTCACATCTAATACATGTTATCTTTAAAACTTTTGTTCCTCCAGGCAGCAGGAACTCTGGGGACACAATTCTGCTCTTCAAAGTAGCCCCTGTCCCAGCTATAAGCCATCATTTTATTTGGCCAATGTTTCACATGCAGGGAGGTATTCACGTGGTTCAGTAATCCTCACAGCTGTCCCAGCGCCCGGCATTTAAATGACTGGCTGTCTTCATCCACCCTCTGTCCTTCTAAAATGAAGCTGCAGATGCTATCTTCTGGCCTCAAACACGGCAGTCAAATGTGAACGTGCTCTCCAAGTGGTGTGTGTGTTTGTATCTAGTTCAGCATTTCCGAGTTTCTGAGGAACGTCATGAGATACCCCTAAGAAAAGATTTTGTGGTCAAATTAATGGGGAACGTTCAGACTACTTCTGTCTTAAACACTCTATATTAATGTGTAAAAGGTCTCCGAGAACCTCTGCATTTAAACAACAATAACAAAAACCCACACCAAGAAAACTGTCCTCTGTAATCTGTGTGAGCCAGTATTCCTAGTCTCATCTGATGACATGTGGAAAACAGAACTCATGCCCTCTGCCCTTTGGGGCATGTTCTTCTGCAGCTAGACCTGCCTTTTGTATTCTGTAATTCTAGAAGGAGTGTCTCATGGCTGGCTGTTCCCTCTCCAAGCAACTGAATCTAGGTTCTAAATGAGCAGATCCTCTCCATCTAGGTTGCACGCTTTTCTCATTGTGCAACGTCAATTACTGTAGGCCTTGTAACCTGAAGATTGTGAAGGGAAGTAAATACTGTCACACATAAAATGATTACTCATGGACTGACCACTTACAAAAGTGTGGTCCACTCCAATGCCCTTCCCCTGGACAGCAGTAGTTCTAGGCTGCCACTGTCACCACCATATGGCCTTTGGTCAGGGTTGCTTAGACACAAGCAAATACAAAGCACATTGGGAGAAGGAAGGTGGAAATTGTGAAGCAGGCAGAGAATTTGGGGGTTGGTGAGGCTCGTAGAGTTATTGGCCAGGGGTGATCTGGTCAGAGGCAAACTGATGAGAAAAAAAATGATCACGCAGGTCGACCCAGTGAGAGTTGCAAAAGGAAATGACCTGAACTCAGGAGTAGGAGGAGCCCTTGGGAAACCTCAGGAAGTCCTTACGGAAGGAGTAGGAGGAGCCCTCGAAAAACTCACGAAGCCCTTGAACTTCTGCAGGAGCAACGCTGCTTTCCAGCAAGAGGCCAAAGTCACATGTCAAGGGCATTCCAGGTGGCTGCTGTCTAATCTTCTCAGAGAAAAATTCACACAGAAAGATGTGTATATGTGATTGATACTTTTGGTCTAACAATGAAAACATAGTTACATTTATTACATGTTTTGTTAAAATGCAATAAAACAAATCACTTACTGTACAATTACGTTTCCTTTTATGAAGCTAAAAATTTCAAGTAAGGCGTTTTGGCTGTGAAGTTCTGGTCTTGATTTGAGGAGGATTTCACCCCTGTTCCAGGGCAGAGATGCTTGTGGTTCTTCCTCAGCAATGGGGCCGCCTCTGTGAGGAAGCTCACACGGGACAGGTCTGAGCAGGGAGGTGCAAGGGCAGCCTGAGGTGGCGGACAGCAGCACTGGCTCTCCCCATAAGACACCGGTGGTGACTGTTGCCCTGGTGTCCAGCCGAGCCTGGCCCTCTCTGGAGTCCGTCCTGGTTGCCTTTGCACAGTGCAGAGGTTGACACTCAAGGTTTCAGGACTTCACTGCCTTGAGGTGCCTGCAGGATGCTGTTTCTTTGCCCCTGTCTCGGGGGTGCCAACTCTGCAGGGCTGCTGGTACAGGCAGCCTCTTTGGGGGCAGCATTCCTCTAAGGTCCGTGTCAACGGCAAATGGTTTTTTTTTTTTTTTCCCACCTCATTTTGAGGGAGAAGCCACTTTCTGCTTAGAGTGGGTATAAAACCAGCTCCCTCCGAGGCAGAAGCCCAGGCCTGGTGGCACCTCCTGTGGGGCCTGGATCATCGTCCTGAAAGAATAATCCCAAATGCTATAATCCTGAAAAATCAAAATCCTTGAAGTCTAAATCCCAGAAGTCTAAAATCCTGACATTTAAAATCCCGAAACCACAGTCGCAGGACAGTTGCATCATGTCAGGTGAGACAATGACCTTGTTATGGTCTTCACTGGAAATTAAGCGTGGTTTAATCGTATCCCTGCGATACGGTTTTCCACATGTTGAATTTGTTTTTTAGTTTCTCCCACCATTTTAAATCGTCAGCATTATTTCTTACAATGTGCCACGCTGTGTATTTCACCTCCCGTCATTTCGATACTGGGGGGTGGGGGGTCAATTGTGTGGAGGCTTTTGGAAAGTTTTTTTAATGCATCTTTTGCAAATTTGACTTCACAAAAGTGCGTGATCATAATCTTGAATTCGTGTGTAAGCATTGTGTGTGTGTCTGTGTGTCTGTGTGTGTATTTTGTGTGTGTGTGTCTGTGTGTCTGTGTATGTGTGTCTGTGTGTGTCTGTGTGTAAGCATTTTGTGTGTGTCTGTGTGTGTGTAAGCATTTTGTGTGTGTGTGTGTCTGTGTGTGTAAGCATTTTGTATGTGTGTGTCCGTGTGTATGTGTGTCTGTGTGTGTGTATTTTGTGTGTGTGTCTGTGTGTGTGTAAGCATTTTGTGTGTGTGTCTGTGTGTGTGTAAGCATTTTGTGTGTGTGTATGTGTCCATGTGTATGTGTGTCTGTGTGTGTAAGCATTTTGTGTGTGTGTCTGTGTGTGTGTAAGCATTTTGTGGGTGTGTATGTGTCCATGTGTATGTGTGTCTGTGTGTGTGTATTTTGTGTGTGTGTCTGTGTGTGTCTGTGTGTCTGTGTGTGTGTGTATATTGTGTGCGTATACATTGTGTGTGTGTGTACATAGAAACATTGAAACTCCCTCCAAAAATGAAGAGATGTCCTTTTTGTGCATCTGCGTTTGTGAAGGATAAAGTTTCTGGAGGTCTCAGCTCCTTGGGTGGCCACATGTGTGGAGATGACCCATCTTGTTTCTGATGCGTCTCGTCGAAGGCTGAGGCTGTTGGCCACAGTATTTCAGGTGACTGGAGGATAAAGCTGGGTGCACAGAGTGACCCATGACAGTGACGTCGTTTACACATTTCCCTTTTTCACCTGTTTTTTCATGAATCCGCTTCATCTGCTCATAGCTGTTGTGCCCAGGCAGCTGTCCTTAGATACCTGAGCATTTGTGCTTGCAAAAATATGCGTGTTCTTACGGCCTGTTTCATCACATCGAGTGTTCTGTCGTGTTTTATAAATCCTCGATAAAAATGTAAATAAGTATTGTTTACAATAAGTTAAAATCATTTTTTCCAGAACGGCATTGTTGGGATTTTGATCTTCTGGGATGTCAACATTCGGGATTATGGAGGTTGGGATTGTGTCATTGGGGTCACGATCGACCCCCTTCCTGGGAAATGTTTCAAGCTTCCTCCACAAACCCTCAGAAGTCACCATTGAATCATTCCCTCCTGATACAGCGTGGTGACCATGCCGTTGTTGGTTGTATTCTTGTCACGAGGGCCCGTGTGACCCCAAGGAGCAGCCTGTGGTGTGTGAATCGAGGCTGGCTGTGCAGCTATAGCTTCCATGTTAAATGCTTTCAGTTGCCACTGGTGTTTCACTCACAGTGCTAGGATCCACAGGGATAGGGCGGGGCAAGATGCTGTGAGTGCATCTGGGTCAGACCAAAGGGGCAGGAGGAGGAGACGAGTGAGGAAGGTTTGGATGAACAGCAGCACCTGAGCTTAGTTTAAGGCCTGTGAGTTTCCATGAGTGGAGAAGGACAGTGCACTGACACGGACTCAGAAGTCTCTAAAGCATCTAGAACTCAACTTCTTCTCCCCCCAGGAAGGCCCCAACCCAGGTACCTTCTAAAATCGTATTTCATGTGTCCTCACTTCTGCCAGTTCCTATTCAAGGCAATTATGGCTTTAGCAAAGGATTCTGATGATACTACGGAAAGGGCATGTGTCCCTTGTTTGTGGTAGGAACACCCAGACAGGATCATCCATGGTCTGCATTTCAGCTGCCCACATGCTGGCTTAGGGGTGCAGGTGACTGACACGTCAGGGTAGATGCCACCAAGATAACCGTGTGTTATCCTGCTGGCCATGGTGGGGTTGACTTGGGCTCTCATCAACACGTCCTGGTCTTTGCGTGTAACATTCAGTTATTTCACAGGGCAGTGTGTCTGGAAAATTGCTTATGTTGTTCAAGCACCAGGCAGGCAGGGTCCCTTGTCTAGTGACTGGGGGAGGGCTGTGCATTCAGGATCAAAGACTGTGGGGGAGGTAAGTACGTAACCAGCAGAGATGTATCACCACGATGGTGGATGCTGCGTGCCATGGGGTCAGGGAGACTTCCTGGCTGTAACAGTGATGAAGTAACTGTTGTCATTCTCTCGGGCACTTCCCTCCAGGCCATCCCAACATGGTCACGCCTGGGATCCCAGCCATGCCTCACACGCATCTGGCTGCAAATCTGGTCTTCTCTAAGGGTGCTTTTCTTCCCTGAAGACTGAGTAGGAGGGAGCAAGGAAGAGTCCCGCACACACTGAGGACACAGGACAATGGCTGCCGACGCATGAGCACTGCTGGTTTATCAAGGACGCACCCAGCCATTGCCATTGATGAAATTCTACTTTAGTGATGATCTCAGGGACAAACGTTTCCTTCAAAAACATACAAAATGATTTTGGATCTGTCATTTGCAGTCTAATTCCATGAGTCCCTGGGGGCGACGCTGGCTGGAGTTCACCTGGGTGCTGCACAGCCTGAGCCACTGCCCAAGGGCCTCGTCTCTTGCATCTCACTGGCTTCCAGCATAGGGCCAAGCCCATGGTAAGTTTTCGGGAACAGTTTGTTGATTGGTTTTTAAATCTTTCTCCAGGGTGGTAGATCAGTGGATGGAACACAGTGTTTCCAAATGCCTGTGTGACTTATAACCAGAGGACACCAGTCAGCACCTTTGAGCAGTTGCTGTGTGGCAGGTGCTGTGCTGAGCACTTTGCGTCCAAGATCATGTTAAATCCTCACAACAACCAGGAGGGGTGGACTCTGTTATTTCCATCATTTCTCAAAGAAGGAAATTGAGAGCTGAAAAGACGTAACTGTGTCACACCGCACACAAACGTATTTGGGTCTGGCTTGGAAAATAGTGTGCTAATTCTCGCATTCTTCTGCCATAAGCAGCCACACATGAAACGTACAAATGCTCCAGAACTCAAGCCTTGGTGATGGGAGCGCCCCCTGCAGGTGGGGAGCACTTGGCATTCTAGCGACGTCCCATTTATTAATGGTGAACTGTCCTGGGAGATGGGCGATGCAGTCCCCACACTATAAATGAGGACTTTGGAGGGAAGTGAAGTCTTCCAGGTCTTGGGGTGTGGTGACTGGGAGACCTTGTCCTTGTGTGCCGACTCGAGCATCTTTTTCTGATTCCTTTGTTATACATTAGAATTGGAAGCAGCAACCTAGTGTTAAGACATGTCACAGCCAGGGTTTATAAATGAATGTGTATGAGCAGAGCATGATGGTGCATGCCTGTAATCCCAGTGCTTTGGGAGGCAGAGGCAGGCACATTGCTTGAGCCCAGGAGTTCAATACCAGCCTGGGCAACATGGCGAAACCCCAGTACTACTAGACAAACGCAAAAAAAAAAAAAAAAAAAAAAAAAAAAAAGCCAGGTGTGGGGGCGGGTGCCTTTATCCTAACCACTTGAAAGGCTGAGATGGGAGAATCACTTGAGCCTGGTAAGTTGAGGCTATAGTGAGTGGTGATCTTGCCACTGCACTCCAGCCTGGGTGACAGAGTGAGACCCTGTGTAACACAAAACAAAAAAGTAGAAATACATAAATAAATAAATAAATGTGAATTATGAGTACAAAACCATACACACACACACAACACATATACACACAACACACACACATACACACAACACACACACATACAGACACAGAACACACACAACACATACATGTATGCACACACACATATAAACACATATAAACATACATACACACATACACAGAAAAACACACCCATATGACACATAACAATGGAATCTTAAGAAGATGCTAGCCTTGGCACACAGATTCGGTCTCCCAGAAGCACACACAAGCACCTACACACATACGCATATGCACACATATATGTACATGCATAAACATGCACACACACACACACATATACACAAATACACCCCCTCCGGCAATGTTCCATGAAAGTGGCAAATTGGGTGCTAATGAGCAGTGACCTGTCAACAGACACAAAGTATTTGAATTAGAGAAGTGGGAAAACAGAATTACATAGCACACTAAGTGTTTTTTTACGAAAACACTGAGTCACCTTTTTTTACATTGGCAACATTTGATCTTTGTTTTTAACAAGTCATAGAGACGTTTTACTTATTTTCCTTCAGAAAAATGGCCAGAGTGTTGGTGGTGTCAGACACCCATTAAACAGAGTGAGATTCCAAGCTTACACAGACAAGAACAAAATTGCCTTTATTTTTACCCACAGAAGGAAGAGCGAGGGTTTTAAGTCATATTAGAAGTGCTCTTTGGAGGCCCGGCACGACGGCTCATGCCTGTAATCCCAGCACTTTGGGAGGCCAAGGTGGGTGAATTCCCTGAGGTCAGGAGTTTGAGACCAGCCTGGCCAGCACAGTGAAACCCAGTCTCTACTAAAAGTACAAAAATTAGCTGGGCGTGGTGGTGGGGGCCTGTAATTTCAGCTACTCTGGAGGCTGAGGCATGAGAATTGCTTGAGCCTTAAAGGCAGAGGTTGCAGGGAGCAGAGATCACACCACCGTACTCCAGCGTGGGTGACAGAGCGAGACTCCATCTAAAAAAAAAAAAAAGAAGTGCTCTTTGGGTGTAAAACTGATGAGCATGAGGTGGGCAGAGCCAGACTGAGAGCTGAAGTTTCCATGACTCGAGAGTCCTTTTTAGGAAAGGGAAAGCAAAGTGAGACCTAAGTGGGTACAAAAGTGGGCATTTGTTGGAGTGAGAAAAGACAGCAATTTATAAATTTTGAAACATCGATAAATACCTCAGACACCATGGAATCCGGGGGATGGCATGAAGTGCCTGGCAGGATCTAATACATCAATAAATACCTCAGACACCATGAAATCCAGGAGGAAGGTATGAAGGGCCTGGCCCCCTCTAACACCCTTTCCCCAATGTTTGGCTGCAGACCCAGAGATTTTCTACAGGGAGAAAGTAATACAAATCAGCCTACTCTTTCTGGTGGATCAGAATTTGTGTTTAATGATTGATCCTTTAAAAAACTTTCTTTTAGTTTTACAGCTAGCTCTTGGAACATCTCCTACATTTTTTAAAGATTGTTAGCACATTTGGGAAGAACCTCTGTCGAGTTTCTTTCCTGTAAGAGTTGTAAGGTTTCAGGAAATTTAAAATGTTCCCATTCTGTGAAGAATCCCAATTATTCCTTCAGTTGCCGACTCTCATCACCAGTCTGCCATCAATGCATCTGGGAATTCATCGTGGCCCTCACAGAGTATCCTACCAATCTAAGTGGTGCAGATCCCAACGCCATGTCACTGTGGCTGGGCCCCAGACGTGCCAGCAACCCTGTGGTCCTCACCTGGCACGGGGAAGTGACATGGGGGCAGGGGACTGGGTGGGAAGAAACAGACCCTATCCATTGTGGCTGCCGCACTTTTGTGCCTTGTGGAATCCCATGGGGCTGTGTGCACACGGCCTCGGCCCGACGGACATGTGGGCTCAAGCTTCCTTAGCTTCCTGCAAATCTGCCCCAGCTTTGGTGACACCAAGCCCACCATGTCCTCTGGGCAGCATGGCGACTGTGCCCCACTTCCCAGAGCCTCCTCTTGTCTCAGCCCTAATACTGTTTCCCATGACTTCCTTTGATGTGGAGCGTTTTATTTGGTTCACACCTGCAGTCCCATATTGGCAAGAAGAATGACAGAGAAGTTGAAGAACAGAATGTAGGGAAAGGGCTATTTTCCTCTCCCGTGCTCATTTTAGAAGATGGAGGACAAAGGAGAGAGGAAGGAACACAGGTCGTGGGGTAAAATGTGCTGTGCCCTGACCCTCTGTCTCTTATCGGAGAATTTAGGGGCTCACAAGATGCCTTGGATTCGAAGAGCATTGGCTCTAAAGGTAAATTTACCTGTTGCTTTCCTGTAAAATGCCAGGCGGTTCTTCCACTGTTAACAAGTGAACAGGCATAAGGTCACGATCCCTCATGGCTGTAAATGCAGCTACAGGCAACCGCTCCATCAATGAGAAAGACAGGAACATCCGTGGAGCATCCTCAGATGGCGTGCTCCAGCGAGGCACATGTCACAAGTTCAGGGAGCATCTTCTACCAAGTCCCTGAATGCTGCATGAGGAAGGAAGACTCGTTTTGCAGGAGCTTTGCAAAAGCAAAAAGCAACGAAAGGAAGCCCAATTCTGATGCAGGTTGTTTGATGTGCATGAAGAGAGCAGACAGAAATTCAGCAAGTTCTCTTCAGTGTGGGCTCAGCTCACCTTGGCCCTGGTGCAGCCTTCATGCCTGCTGCAAGCTGAGTGAGGCAGGCCTGCTGTCCTCCCTGGGGCGATCTTCTCCACTATTTTCCTTATACTGGGGATCCAAAAATAGATTCCAAAATCTACCAGACATGTTAGTGGAGCATAAACAGTGCAAGATAACAGAATTCCACCCTATAGAAAACAGGAGCTGAGGGCCTCACAGGTCAGGCATCTACAATGATGGGATTGCTGACCCTATGTATCTGCCACACTTGCAACTTCTCCGGCCAAGCTAGTCTCTGGAGTTGAGAAACAGATGAGGGCAGGGAGGCCAAACCGTCTGCTGGTTTTCCCGCTGACTTCCAGGGTGGTTTCAATCAACCTGCGGGTGCAGTGTTGAGAATGACAGCTCGTCGGCCTGTGCGCCTTGGAATAATGAGATTACATCTCATGACAGTGGTGGATTTGACTTTGACATTATGGAATATGAAGCAACCGCTGTAACGGGAATCGTTTTTTAAAAAGAAAGAGATGCAAGAAGCAATGGTCATTTATATTAATTTCACCACAATAATGGAGGCTTGGTATAAGAAAAATTGCATCCAAAATTGTAATTCTAAGCATTAAACAATGATTAGTATTGCAGTCATTGGAGAAGAAGGCATGCAAAAAAAAAAAAAAAAAAATACCACGAACATTTCAGGAGACTATTTTCCTCATATGGAGCTTATTCTTATAATATTACTGCATTTCAAAAAATACAATTTTAGAAAAAAAAATGAACTATAGCTCTTTGCAGTGATAGGCGACAGGTCAGAAAAGCATTTCAGAATAATTTTACACCTTTTAACCTTAAAAAATACTTTACTGACAATTGAGAAAGGGCCTTAAGAGAAGCTCTGATAGGCACTCTCACAGCGGGGTTGCCTGTCCCATCACAGGGCTGGCGTCTGCATAATGCACCCCATAATAAGACGTGCGCTGCAGATCACAAGGCGGAGGAGAGGCTTTAAGAGTCAGCCTTGGCAAGAGCCGCTATTAGTCATGACACTGAAAGTTTGTTGCATAAAACTCTTGGGAAGACATAAAGGAGGTAAACTGTTTAAAATTTTGATTTGAGCTGGGAGAGAACGACTTTGTCATAGGATTTTTGTCTGCATTTAAATATAGGTTTAGCATCTCTGTTTTTCGTTTCTGCTCGTGCTTGGACAGTCTTGTTAAATGGAAACTCCACACTGCTTTGCTAAATGAATGGCACTGTCCTCGGATTCTATTGCTCAAAGTGGTAATTGTTAGAAAACCGTGGTAATGATTACTGGTGATAATTACGAATGCTAATAACGATGGCTGATAGTGATATGTTTCCCAGTAGCAAATCCCAGTCAAATTTAGGGGAAACTTAGCAATATTTCATCATAACAAAAACAAAAAACACCATCCATCAAGGAAAGATAGCTTTAAGTCATCTTTTAATGCCATTTCAAAAGGGATGGATTCTGAGTCAGGTAAAACTTGACTCCTGGAACTGTAGCGGGAAGGGAGAGGAAAGAGGAAGACAATAGGATTTCTTGTGATTTTCAACAAAAATCTCACTCAAGAACAAGAGAAGGGAAAGGAGATGGGAAAGACGTGCTTCTAAGCAAGTTTTCTTTTTCCCTGCTGAGAGACCAAATTCATGATGTTTTTAGTTGTCCTGGGGATTGCTTTCAGCTGTGCTTTGTTTGAGACTGACACTGTTCCTGTCTCAGGTGAGGTCACTTTAATTAGAACAGCGCTGGCCTCAGGGCTGGATTTGACTAGCTACTCAAACATGGTGCCTTTTATCATTTTGGAGATATTCAGAGATGAAAGAAGTAATTGGCTGTTGGGTCTGGATCCTACTTGAATCACACTTTAGTAGGATACAGAGAAGTTGCAGCTTGTGCCCTCTCACTCTCTCCTTCCTTCCTTCCTTCCTTCCTTCCTTCCTTCCTTCCTTCCTCCTTCCTTCCTCCTTCCTTCCTTCCTTCCTTCCTTCCTTCCTTCCTTCCTTTCTTTCTTTCTTTCTTTCTTTCTTTCTTTTTTTCTCTTTCCCTCCCTCCGCCCGTCCCTCCTTCCTTCTCTCCCTCCCTTCTTTCCTCCTTCCTTCCTTCTCTCCTTCTTTCCTTCCTTCCTTCCCTTCTCTCCTTTCTCTTTTTTCTTTCTATCATCCTTTATCCTTCTTATTTTTAACTTTACTTTTCCAGTTTGGATGACGGTTTCTCTTTCAAGTCATGCAAAAGACTGTCCAGATTTTCTGATTCTGGCTCCACGTGGCCACTCTCTGAGCAGTTGTCCTTGGGAACACGAAGTGAACTAGGTGCCTCTTGGGAAAGGACTTTCTCCTGCTCCACCGTCTGTGAAGGTGATGGAGGTGCCAAGGCTCCATGTCCCATGAGGCGTTTGCTCCAGAACGAGCACTTTGCTTCTCTTTGGCAACTAGTTCAATTAACAGAGGGTTCTGTAAATTTTAAACAGAGAAATGGGGACCCCGCAGGGTGAAAAGGAATCCACTTTTGGTGGGAGAAGGCAGTGCTGCTATGGGGTTGCCCTGACTGGGTTGAGGGGTTTACCCACACAACTGTCGGAGGAGGGCCTCTGAATTTTGTGTTGTTTTGCTGCTAAGAGAAGGAAACTGATGAATAAGATTTGCAATTTTACAAAATGATAGGTAATTGTTCTTTGTTATTTATGTTATATTTAGTAAGTTGTTTTATATGCTGTTCTATAGATTCAGGCAGTTTTCAACTCCTAAAATGGCTCTATCCCACCCCTGAAATATATATTTTGCATATGATTTCATTTTTTATTCTCAAAGCTCTAATTGTGCATGTTTTGGTCAAACGTGGAGATGTGGATTTGACTACTGAGAAACAGTCAACTAAGTGACTGGAACTAGCAATTTTTAACCACATCATGGAAGCTGTGTGAGTGTCACCATAATCAGATGAAGCACTGACTGACAAGATTAATGACAGTCACAAAAATGTCCTGGCATCTCAGCTTTCCACAGACAGTGTGTGGACCACGGTGGTTACCATGGTAATTAGTGTTTTCCAGAAAAATTCATCAATTTTCCTCATATTGTCAGGGAGCCCCAGATACCCACACATACATGCAAACACACACACACGTGCACGCATAGCAACACACACATGCACCCATGCACCCACACATACACACATAAAAACACACGCAAACACACATGTGCACGCATAGCAACATACACATGCACCCACACGTACACACATAAAAACACACAAACATGCAGTGCACGCATAGCAACACACATGCACCCACATGTATACACATAAAATCACACGCAAACACACATATGCAAGCATAGCAACCACACACGCACCCACATGTGCACACATGCAGACACCCACATGCACGCATACCAGCACACGTGTATACACATGCGTGCACACGTGCAAACACACATGTGCAAGACACCCTGGTAGGAAACCCTCTATGACCTGCTGGGGTCTCCAGCTCAGCTTTTCCTCTTGGAGCAGGTCGGGAGCAGCACACTCAATCACACTTGCTGGAGTGGGGAAACTGCAGCTGCATGCACCAGGTCGTTCTTTGCTAATATCTTTATTTTCCAGAGAAATGAAAATGATGCATTGCACTCAGTATCTATTCTGTGAGAATTCCCAGATATGAACATGCCGGTTTGCTCTGACAGCATTCTAACCTCATGAATAGTCTCTGTGTTGTTAATGAAGAGACATGAAAGGAAAATCGTTGGGGATCAGTCTTTTCTTGGGGCTAAGCTCCATGCACAGGCCAATGACCAGAGAAAGACGGGGCACCTCCAGTTTGTCAGTTCTTCTCTTGTTTGCCCTCCACTTCTAATGTCAAACTCACCCCATCACTTTCTGACACCTCCCAGCATGTCAGAAGTAGAGAGAGAATTGGCCTGACTTGTTTCTTAGTAGAAAGTGCAAGATTTGGAGTGCTCATACATGTTTATGAATCATTTTTATCTACTAACAGCATATAATTTTGACAGAATCACTTGGATGAACAATTAGCTTCAGGAGGCAAAGCTCTGACAAAGGCCCACTGGTCAATGGCTGGTTGAGCACCCTCACTGTGGGTGCTCTGTGGCCTCACGCCTCCTCCTCACCCTCTAATGCCTGGGGACTCGAGGGAGCTCAAAAGTGACACGAGCCTGAGTAACTTTATGTACTTTTCTGTATTTTTCTCGACGTTTTAAAGGCTATCCATTAGTTTTCTCTCCTTGTAATTTTAATGTTAAAATAATCATAACACAATAAAAAAAATACCCTAGATTTTTCTCCTACATTCGTTTGTCTCTCCTGTCACTGTGGACCAGACGCTGTCAGTGCGGCCAGCGAGGCTGTGGGTTCAGCAGGAACTTCCCAGCTTGCATTTTCTCTCTCCAGAAAGATCTCCTGCTCCTTTCACGCCATGTGTTTTCTCAGCCTGTTGCCTCGGCTTGTACCATCCTCTCCCACCTGGAATCCTGTCCTCCACCTGACCAACTCTGCAGAGCCTTCAGGACACAGCTGAGGTTCCTCCAGGTCCTGGGGTCCTCCACCCCCTCATCCCCCGGCCCACAGTGCCCTGGGCACCGCCACTGGGACCCCGAATCCATCTTGAAGGCACCGCAGTGTCAGCTGTGAAGGCTTGCATTCCCTGACAACTGGAAAGGGGCCTCGTTCTCCCCCAGCGGGGCCCTAGAAATAAGCAAATTCATCACCTTAGCCTCAATGTGAGCTTCCAAGCACACGCTCTGAACAGAACCTCCTGGACACAATGCGTGGGGGAGGCCCATCGCCTGGCCAAGGCGTCCACAAGACCCCAGAAGGGAGTCGGAGTCCTGCTCCAAAGGGATTGCAGGCCCTGGAGCATCCCGGACCTCGGCTCCTGACAACAAGCGGCGGGTGTGCCTGTGCAGGGGATCCGCTGCTGTTCCGAGGATCCTGCCAGCGTGCCACTTGGTTTTTCTCTGCAGATAACCTGGAAACTGGGATATTTGGACAGATTTGATTATTGACTTCATCAGGCCCTGCCTCTCAAAAAATGTGCAAGTACTTGAAATAAGAGTGGAAAATAATGGCATTGGAAGCCAGACTCCAGAAATTAACCAGAACGGGCCTGTTAATGGGCTCTGGTGGCAGTGGAGATGAAAACATGCCTTTTTCTTTTAGAACATTTTGCAATAGGAGAAATGACACATGGGTAAGGAGCTCTTCTTGTCCTGCTCGTGAAAGGAAAAAGGCCCACCTGACACTGGTCACTGGTGTTTCCCTATTCACAAAACGGGGACTGAAAAATCAGCCCAACCAGAGAAGAGCTAGGGTGCCCTGGGACCCCGGAGTCAGACACCCAGCAAGGTACAGAGAAGGCAGCAGAGGAGCACAGCTCAGCGCTTCCTGCTCAGCCCTCCCCATCTCCCTCCTCCTGTCAATTCCATACCATCTCCCTCCTCCCCTCTGGCACTCACCGTCTCCCTCACTCCTCTCCTTCAGCCCTCTCCCTCTCCCTCCTCTCCAGCCCTCCTCATCTCCCTCCCTCTTCCCTTCCAACCCTCCCCATCTCCCTCTGCACTCCAGCCCTCCCCATCTCCCCCCGCCTCCCTTCCAGCCCTCCCCATCTCCCTCTGCACTCCAGCCCTCCCTATCTCCCTCCCTCCCCACTCCAGTCCTCCCCACCTGCCTCCTCTCCAGCCCTGACCATCTCCCTCCCTCCCCCATTCAGTCCTCTCCATCTCCCTATCTCCTCCCTCCAGCCCTCCCCATCTCCCTCCTCCCCTCCAGCCCTCACCATAACCTGCCTCCCCTCCATCCCTCACCATCTCCCTCCTCCCCTCCAGCTCTCACCATCTCCCTCCTCCCCTCCAGCTCTTGCCATAACCCACCTCTTTTCCAGCCCTCCCCATCTCCCTCCTCCCCTCCAGCCCTCACCATAACCTGCCTCCCCTCCATCCCTCACCATCTCCCTCCTCCCCTCCATCCCTCACCATCTCCCTCCTCCCCTCCAGCTCTCACCATCTCCCTCCTCCAGGCCTCCCCATCTCCCTTCTCCCCTCCAGGCCTCCCCATCTCCCTCCTCCCTTCAGCTCTTCCCATCTTCCTCCTCCCCTCTAGCTCTCACCATCTCCCTCCTCCCCTTCAGCCCTCACCATCTCCCTTCTCCCCTTCAGCCGTCACCATCTCCCTCCTCTCCTCCATCCATCACCATCTCCCTCCCCGCCCCAGCTCTCACCATCTCCCTCCTCCAGCCCTCCCCATCTCCTCCTCCCCTCCAGCCTTCACCTTTCCCCTCTTTCCTCCCTTTCAGGATCTGCTGGAACACTGGGCTGGCCAAAAGACAGCTGTATGTGATGGAGAAGTAAGTGTGGCTCTCAGGTGTCTGAAATCTCCACTGGTAATTGAGTGGAAGAGTTCCTCTGAGCTCTGTGCGCAGCGCCCTTGTCCTGTTTCCGGGCTCTCTGATGGTCTCCTACAGACCTCAGCTCTGCAGAACTTGATAAAATCTTTTACTTTATTTGTGCAGCTGATTCAGAAACAATGCAATTAAGTTAAACTCTGTGGACACTGGAGAATCTTCTGTGCGGAGAGGTTTAAATGGAGTGCTGGTGAAGGTGAGGACTGGGGTTATGTGTCTACATGTTTGGATCAAGTGTGTATTTGGGGAAGGAGCTCAGGCCACAGGTGCCTGAGTCAGCCCGCTAGGGCAAAGTCCCCAGCTCTGCCACTGAGTCCGTCAGCCCACGGGTCCATCTCCCTGTGGAGCTAAGGAAGACTCACCTGTGCCCATCTTTTTATGGAAGCTCAGAAATACCCCATGGAAGTGCGGAGGTTTCATCCAGGATGTGGCATTGTGGGTGCACGTGGGGCACGAGCCTGGACCCCACCTCTCCCTCGTCTGCACGGGGAAAGGAGGCATGGAGAAAGTGATGGCAGGGCCTGCGAGGAGAGCCCGGTGGAGCCCAGCCCCACCATCACAGTGGCCCCGAAGCCCCCAGCTGTGGCCAGGCAAGGAAGGTAGGAGCGGCGGCCTTTTGTTCTGCTCTGTCGCCCGTGGGGCCGACTGCAGTCTGTGGCACATGTGGGGCGAGGCAATGGATGATGTGCCATGAGGGAGGCTCCATCTAGGACATTCCAACCAGACACAGTGGGTCATGGCAGCCCACAGGGCCCGGCAGGACTGAGGTCATTGGTGGGAGACGCCCCACAGCTGCAGGGGGCAGTGACTGACACAAGGCAGGAGAGCCTTATGTCAACTTTCATGGTGTCATTCGTTAGAGATCAAATTCCAGTCAATGCTATTATATTTACACACATCACGCACTGCTGCAGAGGGATGTGTGGACACCTTTCCCTTGTGCCGTCCAGGGAGGACTAATGACTGGAAGGAAAATGTCAGCCCTTCTCAAGCAGCAGAATAACAGCACCTTCAGTTTCCCCTGAATCCACGTGAGTGTGGCGCTGTGAAAGAGGTTGCCAGCTGGTGTTAGAGGTGCCTCTGTGCCAGGGTGCACTTGAAGCTACAGACATTCACCTGCGAATGGTCATGGACCTGGCCAGCTGTTTTCTGTGCATTCGTCCCCTGGCTAAAGATGCATTGCTGGGTGAAGTGATTCTCAGACTGGACCTCCTGCTGCCCTGCTCCCACCCTGGAATGGGGCAGGTGCCGGGTGGACGCGGCTGCAGGTGTTGTGGGAGGTGAGTCACGCAGCCACAGGGGAAAAGGTTCAGGATCCAGTGTCCGTCCTTCAAAGTTGCTTCTAACAAGGAAACCACTGCCTCATCACCGGCACGTGTCAAATCGGAATCTCAGGTATGAAAATTTCCCAAGGACCCACCTAATCCATTTTCCTTTCCCTAAAGCCAATGGGGGGGCAAATACAGTCAAAGCCTTATACCATTCCCTTGAGTGTTTTAAACCAAGACTCCTCTAAACAGTTCAATATAAAAAGAATGATTTTCAGAAAGCTTCCTATTAATTCAAAAGTCAGAACAGGTGTGTCCCCAGTGACTGGCACAAATTAGGTGTCCATTAATCATTATGGAAATGCAACTGAAAATCGTGACTAAAAGGGGGATTGTGCCACTTAACTCAATGTCCTCCTGTTATATCTATGTTGCAAAAAATAATAGGATTTCATTCTTTTTTGTGGCTGAATAGTGTTCCCCTGGGTATACAGCCCACAGGTTTTTTATTCGTTCATCTGTTGCATGGTAGGGTGACTATAGTTTTTTATTTTATTTTATTTTATTATTTTATTTTTTTATTATACTTTAAGTTCTAGGGTACATGTGCATAACATGCATGTTTGTTACATATGTATACTTGTGCCATGTTGGTGTGCTGCACCCATCAACTCGTCAGCACCCATCAGCTCGTCATTTACGTCAGGTATAACTCCCAATGCCATCCCTCCCCTCTCCCCCACCCCATTATAGGCCCCGGTGTGTGATGTTCCCCTTCCCGAGTCCAAGTGATCTCATTGTTCAGTTCCCACCTATGAGTGAGAACATGCGGTGTTTGGTTTTCTGTTCTTGTAATAGTTTGCTGAGAATGATGGTTTCCAGCTGCATCCATGTCCCTACAAAGGATGCAAACTCATCCTTTTTTATGGCTGCATAGTATTCCATGGTGTATATGTGCCACATTTTCTTAATCCAGTCTGTCACAGATGGACATTTGGGTTGATTCCAAGTCTTTGCTATTGTGAATAGTGCCGCAATAAACATACGTGTGCATGTGTCTTTATAGCAGCATGATTTGTAATCCTTTGGGTATATACCCAGTAATAGGATGGCTGGATTGTATGGTATTTCTAGTTCTAGATCCTTGAGGAATCGCCGTACTGTTTTCCATAATGGTTGAACTAGTTTACAGTCCCACCAACAGTGTAAAAGTGTCCCTATTTCTTCACATCCTCTCCAACACCTGTTGTTTCCTGACTTTTTAATGATTGCCATTCTAACTGGCGTGAGATGGTATCTCATTGTGGTTTTGATTTGCATTTCTCTGATGGTGAGTGATGATGAGCATTTTTTCATGTGTCTGTTGGCTGTATGAATGTCTTCTTTTGAGAAATGTCTGTTCATATCCTTTGCCCACTTTTTGATGGGGTTGTTTGTTTTTTTTCTTGTAAATTTGTTTGAGTTCTTTGTAGGTTCTGGATATTAGCCCTTTGTCAGATGAGTAGATTGCAAAAATTTTCTCCCATTCTGTAGGTTGCCTGTTCACTCTGATGGTAGTTTCTTTTGCTGTGCAGAAGCTCTTTAGTTTAATTAGATCCCATTTGTCAATTTTGGCTTTTGTTGCCGTTGCTTTTGGTGTTTTAGACATGAAGTCCTTGCCCATGCCTATGTCCTGAATGGATTCCCTAGGTTTTCTTCTAGGGTTTTTATGGTATTAGGTCTAACATTTAAGCCTCTAATCCATCTTGAATTAATTTTCGTATAAGGAGTAAGGAAAGGATCCAGTTTCAGCTTTCTATTTATGGCTAGCCAATTTTCCCAGCACCATTTATTAAATAGGGAATCCTTTCCCCATTTCTTGTTTTTCTCAGGTTTATCAAAGATCAGATGATTGTAGATGTGTGGTATTATTTCTGAGGACTCTGTTCTGTTCCATTGGTCTATATCTCTGTTTTGGTACCAGTACCATGCTGTTTTGGTTACTGTAGCCTTGTAGTATAGTTTGAAGTCAGGTAGCGTGATGCCTCCAGCTTTGTTCTTTTGACTTAGGATTGTCTTGGAAATGTGGGCTCTTTTTTGGTTCCATATGAACTTTAAAGCAGTTTTTTCCAATTCTGTGAAGAAACTCATTGGTAGCTTGATGGGGATGGCATTGAATCTATAAATAACCTCGGGCAGTATGGCCATTTTCACGCTATTGATTCTTCCTATCCGTGAGCATGGTATGTTCTTCCATTTGTTTGTGTCCTCTTTTATTTCACTGAGCAGTGGTTTGTAGTTCTCCTTGAAGAGGTCCTTTACATCCCTTGTAAGTTGGATTCCTAGGTATTTTATTCTCTTTGAAGCAATTGTGAATGGAAGTTCATTCCTGATTTGGCTCTCTGCTTGTCTGTTACTGGTGTATAAGAATGCTTGTGATTTTTGCACATTGATTTTGTATCCTGAGACTTTGCTGAAGTTTCTTATCAGCTTAAGGAGATTTTGGGCTGAGACAATGGGGTTTTCTAAATATACAGTCATGTCATCTGCAAACAGGGACAATTTCACTTCTTCTTTTCCTAACTGAATACCCTTTATTTCTTTCTCTTGCCTGATTGCCCTAGCCAGAACTTCCAACACTATGTTGAATAGGAGTGGTGAAAGAGGGCATCCCTGTCTTGTACCAGTTTTCAAAGGGAATTTTTCCAGTTTTTGCCCATTCGGTATGATATTGGCTGTGGGTTTGTCATAAATCACTCTTATTATTTTGAGATATGTTCCATCAATACCGAATTTATTGAGCGTTTTTAGCATGAAGGGCTGTTGAATTTTGTCAAAGGCCTTTTCTGCATCTATTGAGATAATCATGTGGTTTTTGTCTTTGGTTCTGTTTATATGCTGGATTACGTTTATTGATTTGCGTATATTGAACCAACCTTGCATCCCAGGGATGAAGCCCACTTGATCATGGTGGATAAGCTTTTTGATGTGCTGCTGGATCTGGTTTGCCAGTATTTTATTGAGGATTTTTGCATCGATGTTCATCAGGGATATTGGTCTAAAATTCTCTTTTTTTGTTGTGTCTCTGCCAGGCTTTGGTATCAGGATGATGTTGGCCTCATAAAAAGAGTTAGGGAGGATTCCCTCTTTTTCTATTGATTGGAATAGTTTCAGAAGGAATGGTACCAGCTCCTCCTTGTACCTCTGGTAGAATTCAGCTGTGAATCCATCTGGTCCTGGACTTTTTTTGGTTGGTAGGCTATTAATTGTTGCCTCAATTTCAGAGCCTGCTATTGGTCTATTCAGGGATTCAGCTTCTTCCTGGTTTAGTCTTGGGAGAGTGTAAGTGTTCAGGAAATTATCCATTTCTTCTAGATTTTCTAGCTTATTTGCGTAGAGGTGTTTATAGTATTCTCTGATGGTAGTTTGTATTTCTGTGGGGTCGGTGGTGATATCCCCTTTATCATTTTTTATTGCGTCTATTTGATTCTTCTCTCTTTTCTTCTTTATTAGTCTTGCTAGCGGTCGATCAATTTTGTTGATCTTTTCAAAAAACCAACTCCTGGATTCATTGATTTTTTGGAGGGTTTTTTGTGTCTCTATCTCCTTCAGTTCTGCTCTGATTCTAGTTATTTCTTGCCTTCTGCTAGCTTTTGAATGTGTTTGCTCTTGCTTCTCTAGTTCTTTTAATTTTGATGTTAGAGTGTCAATTTTAGATCTTTCCTGCTTTCTCTTGTGGGCATTTAGTACTATAAACTTCCCTCTACACACTGCTTTAAATGTGTCCCAAAGATTCTGGTAGGTTGTATCTTTGTTCTCATTGGTTTCAAAGAACATCTTTATTTCTGCCTTCATTTCGTTATGTACCCAGTAGTCATTCAGGAGCAGGTTATTCAGTTTCCATGTAGTTGAGTGGTTTTTTTTTTTTTTTTTTTTTTTTTTTTTTTTTTTTTTTTTTGAGACGGAGTCTCGCAGTCGCCCAGGCTGGAGTGCAGTGGCCTTATCTCAGCTCACTGCAAGCTCCGCCTCCCGGGTTTACGCCATTCTCCTGCCTCAGCCTCCCGAGTAGCTGGGACTACAGGCGCCCGCCAACTCGCCCGGCTAGTTTTTTATATTTTTTAGTAGAGACGGGGTTTCGCCATGTTAGCCAGGATGGTCTCGATCTCCTGACCTCGCGATCCACCCGTCTCCGCCTCCCAAAGTGCTGGGAAGTTGAGTGGTTTTGATTGAGTTTCTTAGTCCTGAGTTCTAGTTTGATCGCACTGTGGTCTGAGAGACAGTTTGTTATAATTTCTGTTTTTGTACATTTGCTGAGGAGTGCTTTACTTCCAATTATGTGGTCAATTTTGGAATAAGTGTGATGTGGCGCTGCGAAGAATGTATATTCTGTTGATTTGGGATGGAGAGTTCTGTAGATGTCTATTAGGTCTGCTTGCTGCAGAGATGAGTTCAATTCCTGTATATCCTTGTTAACTTTCTGTCTCGTTGATCTGTCTAATGTTGACAGTGGGGTGTTGAAGTCTCCCATTATTATTGTATGGGGGTCTAAGTCCCTTTGTAAGTCTCTAAGAACTTGCTTTATGAATCTGGGTGCTCCTGTATTGGGTGCATATATATTTAGGATAGTTAGCTCTTCTTGTTGAATTGATCCCTTTACCATTATGTAATGGCCTTCTTTGTCTCTTTTGATCTTTGATGGCTTAAAGTCTGTTTTATCAGAGACTAGTATTGCAACCCCTGCTTTTTTTTTGTTCTCCATTTGCTTGGTAGATCTTCCTCCATCCCTTTATTTTGAGCCTATGTATGTCTCTGCATGTGAGATGGGTCTCCTGAATACAGCAGACTGATGGGTCTTGACTCTTTATCCAATGTGCCAGTCTGTGTCTTTTAATTGGAGCATTTAGTCCATTTACATTTAA
Organism: Rhinopithecus roxellana; assembly: GCF_007565055.1. NCBI lineage: Eukaryota > Metazoa > Chordata > Mammalia > Primates > Cercopithecidae > Rhinopithecus > Rhinopithecus roxellana. Next base: position 5,056,849 of record NC_044566.1, on the reverse strand, counting down.
GGTTAATATTGTTATGTGTGAACTTGATCCTGCCATTATGATATTAACTGGTTATTTTGTTCATTAGTTGATGCAGTTTCTTCCTAGCCTTGATGGTTTTTACAATTTGGCATGTTTTTGCAATGGCTGGTACCTGTTGTTCCTTTCCATGTTTAGTGCTTCCTTCAGGGTCTCTTGTAAGGCAGGCCTGGTGGTGACAAAATCTCTAAGCATTTGCTTATCTGTAAAGGATTTTATTTCTCCTTCACTTATGAAACTTAGTTTGGCTGGATATGAAATTCTGGGTTTAAAATTCTTCTCTTTAAGAATGTTGAGTAGTGGCCCCCACTCTCTTCTGGCTTGTAGAATTTCTGCCGAGAGATCTGCTGTTAGTCTGATGGGCTTCCCTTTGTGGTTAACCTGACCTTTCTCTCTGGCTGCCCTTAAGATTTTTTCCTTCATTTCAACTTTGGTGAATCTGGCAATTATGCGTCTTGGAGTTGCTCTTCTTGAGGAGTATCTTTGTGGCATTCTCTGTATTTCCTGAATTTGAATGTTGGCCTGCCCTACTAGGTTGAGGAAGTTCTCCTGGATGATATCCTGAAGAGTGTTTTCCAACTTGGTTCCATTTTCTCCCTCACTTTCAGGCACCCCAATCAGACGTAGATTTGGTCTTTTTACATAATCCCATACTTCTTGCAGGCTTTGTTCATTTCTTTTCCTTCTTTTTTCTTTAGGTTTCTCTTCTCACTTCGTTTCATTCATTTGATCCTCAATCGCTGATACTCTTTCTTCCAGTTGATCGAGTCAGTTACTGAGGCTTGTGCATTTGTCACGTATTTCTCGTGTCATGGTTTTCATATCTGTCATTTCGTTTATTACCTTCTCTGCATTAATTAGTCTAGCTGTCCATTCTTCCACTCTTTTTTCAAGATTTTTAGTTTCTTTGCGCTGGGTATGTAATTCCTCCTTTAGCTCTGAGAAGTTTGATGGACTGAAGCCTTCTTCTCTCATCTCGTCAAAGTCATTCTCCATCCAGCTTTGATCCATTGCTGGCGATGAGCTGCGTTCCTTTGCAGGGGGAGATGCGCTCTTATTCTTTGAATTTCCAGCTTTTCTGCCCTGCTTTTTCCCCATCTTTGTGGTTTTATCTGCCTCTGGTTGTTGATGATGGTGACGTACCTGATGGGATTTTGGTGTGGGTGTCCTTCCTGTTTGTTAGTTTTCCTCCTAACAGTCAGGACCCTCAGCTGTAGGTCTGTTGGAGATTGCTTGAGGTCCACTCCAGACCCTGTTTGCCTGGGTGTCAGCAGCAGAGGCTGCAGAAGATAGAATACTGCTGAACAGCGAGTGTACCTGTCTGATTCTTGCTTTGGAAGCTTCCTCTCAGGGGTATACTCCACCGTGTGAGGTGTGGGGTGTCGGTCTGCCCCTAGTGGGGGATGTCTCCCCGTTAGGCTACTCAGGGGTCAGGGACCCACTTGAGCAGGCAGTCTGTCCGTTCTCAGATCTCAACCTCCGTGTTGGGAGATCCACTGCTCTCTTCAAAGCTGTCAGACAGAGTCATTTGCATCTGCCGACTATAGTTAACAATACTGTGTTGTATCAAAATAACTAGAAGAGAGGATTTGGGATATTCACGCCATGAAGATATAATAAATGTTTGAGATGATGCATAAGCTATCCTGATTGATCATTACACAACGTCTGCATGGATTGAAACATCACACTGTACCCCATAAATAAGTACAATTATTATGTGTCAATTAAAAATAAAGTAGAATTTAAAGAAGAGGGCTGGAGCTCAGTGGCATGCACAGGTGGTCTGCCTGGGCCGCAGTGCGGATGGCATTCCCCGGGCCCTCCCAGACTCTGACAGTGAACACTGGCTCAGTGGATCCACAGGTGACACACCGTGGTCCTTACTGATTTTCATTGCAACACCCATTCAGTCACTCAAGCATTCACTCACTCATTGATTCAAATAACCATCGTGTATATTAAACTTCCCTTTTTTGTGCAAGTTCAATTCGACTTCTGGCCTACAGACGAGACCACTGCTCAGCAGCCTGGAGACCCTGTTCCATTCTTTGGAAACATTTAATGAACATTTATTTAACAAATAATTTTTAACAGTTTATTTATTTATTGTTTATCGAACATTAAATATTGTTATTTATTGAACATTTATTTAACAAATATTTGATGAAACCATACCAAGATCTCATTTTTCATCTATCAGATAAAAATTTAAACGCACAAAATATATTCTGTTTGCTCACACTTTACTTGTGGCAAAATGGCACAACCACTGCGGAGTGAATGAGGCAGGTTCTTAGAAAATCCCATATCCTGTTTCTAAGAATCTGTTCCAAAGACAGACCGGCAAAAATAAAAGTGCCATAGGCATGGCTTATTCATCACACTATTTGTCATAGCAAAACACTAAAAGCAGAACAAAAAGCCAAAACAAAGAACCCACACCTGTAAACCACCTTCATATCCGTCAGGAGGGGACGTGCGAAGACGCTGTATTTATTCACACATTGGACACAGCAGAGGATGTCTGATCTGCTGCCGTTTACATGAGAGAGGAGAGGCAGCTATGCAGGCCGATGCAGATATATTTGTTTTATACTAAAAACCGAGTGGAAGAATTAGATCATAAAGTAGAATTTCAAAGTGGTTACTTATAGGGGGTGGTGAAAATAGGGTAGAGAGGTCAAAAGCAGAAGCTGGACTTCTCTCAGAACACCCTGCTACCTGCTGTGTAGACAGGGCTGGGAAGGGGCGAGGTTTCCAGAGGCCCCACTCGTTCTCAGGCCAGCAGGGACACAACCTGCCAGCCCAGCCGCGCCTCCTTAACTCACATGCCAAATCCATCATATGACCTTGGAACTATGTAAAGATTGTGCATAGTTATCAAACATGATTAAGTTTTAACAGTCCTAAAAATCAAAAACAAAATGAAACAGATGAACATGCGTATGTACTGAGTTAGCCACCACCACAGAGAGGCCCTTTCCAACGACTTTAACATTCAGTAATTTAACTGTGGCATCCCAACTGGGATATACTCTAAGGACAAGAAGAATTGCAACAGAATCTTACACAGTGTCTTTAAGTGATCATATTGTTGGTGGTAGTGTTGGTACTACACTTCTGAGGTTCTGTGTGTGTGTGAATAAGTGTTTTACTTTTAGAGATGCGTACCATAACCTTGATGGATGAAACAATACTGTGTGTGAGGTTTTATTTAAAATAACCCAGGAGGCTTTGGAGCAGAGTCAGGTAGGAGTACAGTTGAAGGAGGCGGCTATAAGGTGGTAATTATTGACGCTGGGTTATGAGTGTGCAGGAATTTTTTTGTACCTTTCTCTCTACTTTTGGTCATGCCTGATTTTTCTGTAATAAAGATTAAAGATATTTGTTGAGGGGTCAGCCTGCCTGAGTGCTGGCCAGGAATGCAAGGCTTTTATTTCAACGAGCGTTTCTGCCTCTAGAATCTCACATGGCGTAAGTGTCTCTGCCTCACACCCATGCCCGACTGTACTGTCGGCGCAGTGCCTCTGTGTACACCGGGGGTCCCTGCACTCAACCCCACAGGCTCATGCCCGCCACTGCCCACCTCGGGCGCCCAAGAACCTGCCCAGATCACCCACCGTAAGCAACAGGACTGAGCTTATAACATCACTTTTTTCCTTATCAAGTAACTAATCATACACAAGTGGGGCACTGCTAGGATTTAGCACAACGTCAGGCCCAGCTGGAGATAGCTCGTCGAGGCGTGCCTCTGACTGTCTCTGTAAGAGGAAGCTGTGGCCAGACTCCTGGACCTTCTCCTAGGCCATCCGTGCGCTTCATTGTAAAATCCAGTTTTACCAAAAATTCCTGCAAAGTCAGTTTAGCAGGGACCCCATCCTTGATGTCTGAGATGTCTCCTGGGCCTCCTCTGCCTCCACCGTTCCCGGTGACATCGGCACCCTGCCTGCCCCCTGCCTGTCCCCCTCCTGTACCCTGCCTGCATCCCGCCTGCCCCCTGCCTGCACCCCAACTACCCCCCATCTGCACTCCGCCTGCTCCCCTGCACCCCAACTGCCCCCCGCCTGCCCCTCATCTGCACCCCGCCTGCACCCCAGCTGCCCCCCACCTGCATCCCACTGTCCCTGCCTGCACCCTGCTTGCAACCAACTGCCCCCCACCTGCACCCCAACTGCCCCCGCCTGCACCCTGCTTGCACCCCAACTGCTCCCCGCCTTCACCCCACTGTCCCCACCTGCACCCTGCTTGCACCTCAACTGCCCCCCACTTGCATCCCAACTGCCCCTGCCTGCACCCTGCTTGCACCCCAACTGCCCCCGCCTGCACCCCAACTGTCCCTGCCTGCACCCTGCTTGCACCCCAACTGTCCCCCGCCTGCACTCTGCCTGCACTCCGCTTGCACCCCACCTGTGCCCCATCTGCACCCCGCCTGCCCCTCGTCTGCACCCTGCCTGCACCCCAACTGCCCCTCACCTGCACACAACTGCCCCCGCCTGCCCCCCGCTTGCGAACCGCCTGCCCCCTGCACGCACCCTGCATGCACCCCTCCTGCACTCTGCCTGCCCCCTGCCTGCACCCCACCTGCCCCCCACCTGTCCCCTGCCTGCACCCCATCTGCCCCCGCCTGCACCCCGCCTGCCTTCCACAGGAACCCCACTAGGTCTCCTTCATCCCCAGTGCTCCCTCTTAGTTATCTTCCAGACGCTACAGGGGCCCTGGCTCTGGGGTCTTCCCACCAATGCTGCTTCTCCCCGTGCTATTCTTTGGAGTCAGCTTAGAGCATCCCTGTGTTCTCAGACCAGGGCCTCCCAGGTACATCATTCAGCAATTGGCTCAGTTAGAACCAGAAAGAAGAAGCTGCCATGGGCTCCCTCACTCAGGGCCATCCATTCTCATGCACAGACGAGGCAGGGGATGACCCCAGGAGACCGTGGAAGGTGCAACGCCAGGCCTTGGAGAGGCAGAGGCAGGACTCGACTCCAGAGGTGGGGACCCAGACTCTGGACTGGACTGAGGTCTGCCTGAAATAGGAAACAGGCAAGAGCACCTCTCCACAGGACATACCCACCCATGCCATGTCAGTTTACCATCGCCACGGCAGCACCAGGACCACTCCTTCTAGACATTTCTGCGTAATCTGCCCCTAATTTGCATGTCATTAAAAACCTCACTTTAGGGTCCGCCTGCCCTGCGTCCCCAGGACCCATATGCACTCTGGACCCTGAAATTTACCCAAAGGTAAATGCTTATGATATCAAAATGGAATCTCCTACACATTGTTATTTATTAGGAGGAACCAAGTGAGTAACCACCACAGTTTAGAGGAGAAGAAGCAGAACCTCCATTTAAATAAGTTAAAGAGACATAGGAGGGCTATAACAGACCAAGTGACTTCCACAGTAGCATTTGATTCTCTCCTAGCTCCGGAGGCCCCAAGTGCAAGACCAGGGTGTGGGCAGGACCGGCTCCTCCAGGGCCTCTGAGGGTCTGCCCCAGCTTCTCCCAGCTCCCGGCTCCTCTGGGGCCTTTGAGGGTCTGCCCCAGCCTCTCCCAGCTCGTGGAGCTGCCTGCTGTCCCTGGTGGTGCCTGGCTCATAGCTGCACCCCTCCAACCTCTGCCTCCCACATCACATGGTTTTTTCCTCTGTGTCCAATTTCCTCTTTGTATGAGGACACCAGTTATATTGAATTAGGGCCCACCCTACTCCACTATGACCGCATCTCCACGAATCACCTCTGCAGCAATCCTTTGCCCAAATACACTTCCTGCCTTATCCCCAAGTTCCACATCTATGGATTCAACCAGCTGCAGATCGAACATATTAACAACAATAAAAATGGTACAGATAAAAAAATTAACACAACTATAGCAACTACTTGCACATCATGTACACTGTATTAGGTACTGTAAGTAATCTAGAACTGATTTAAAGCACACGGGAGGAGGCGCACAGGTTATATGCAAACGTCATGCCATTCTATACAAGGGACTTGGGCATCCAGGGGTTTGACGCCTGAGGGGTTCCTGGAATCAGTCTCCTCGAGTGCCAGGGGAGAACTGTGGAGCCTCATTCTGAGTTGCCTGCGCTCGGACTTCAACTGTGAATTTTAGAGGGACGCAGTCCAGCCTGGGAAAGGAGGCTACAGATGGAGACGCCACCGGGAGGTGTTCGGCGAAGCTGGGATGGAAATTAAGCTGCAGAGTTTAACATTTCTTGGGATGAGGGCATCAGACAAGAGCCTCTGAATTGGTACGCAGGGCTGTCGGTGTCGGTGAGACACACGTTTATAGTGAGAATTCTTCCCAGAAAAGGTGACCCAATAACACTGAAGAAAAAAGAAAAAAAAATAACATAACCATGGCTTTCCTTGGAGTATTTAAAAGTATTCTTTGTCCATTTAAGATGACCCGGAATTTCACACCATCTGCTGGATGTGAAATGAAACCCAGAAAGAGAAAGGGGAAGAGACGATGGTCTGCAGGCTTCAGGGCCCAGCCACGGGCCCCGGTCCATGTGGCTGCCGCCTTCCCTTTCTGTGGCGTGCATAGCCTCCTCTTCTCTGACTGCTACCCCACACCCCTCTCGTTTCCTCCCTGCTTTCCATGGGGTCTCACTTTATTTGGATGACTTTCTGGGGAAGTTGGGTGGGTAGCCAAAAACAGAGGCATTTTCAGCATGGAAAAAGCCCTTAAACTAACACTTCAGTTCATTCGAATAAAGAAATCCCCAAAGATATCAAAGGCTCTGAAATGATATCATCTACCTAAATATGATGCTCAGAAAATCTAGAAGCCCTCCAGAAACGCCGCTGTGGACAAGGGCATCCCCAACTGTACTGGTGAAAAGTCAGCACAACAGTACATTCATGAGCGAGAGACTGAGGAATTAATGCCTTTCCAGCTATGTTTCAGAGCGCACTTAATTGCCCTTGAAATTCTTCCTTCACAGCCATCAGCCTGTAAGCTGGACCTGGGAGGCTTTGTTTCTGGAGACTTCTGCTTTCTTTGGAAGGCAGGCTCAACCCCAGTCCTCTGTACAACTGTCCTGAGTTAAATCTGGCCAGTCTGAAAAGCCAGCCATGCTAGTGAGTGCATGAAAATCCTGTGCGTATTTCAAAGGCAGAGAGCCGGGCTCCACGCGACGGTTCCGCACCTTCCTCAGGGCGGCTCCTCCTTCTCACTGGCCTCGTACCCTAGAACTTAAAGTATAATAAAAAATAAAAAAGGAAGAAAAAACACCCATCATCAATAAAAGAAATACCTAGTTTGTCTAATTCTATTGCTTATGTTTATTTTTCTATTTTTCTCTATCCCTGCATTTTAAAACTTGTTTTCCCATATATAGGTCGCAGCTCTGAACACTGAAATTCTGAGATTCTGTTGGGAAAGATAAGCAGTAAAAAAATTCACAAGAAGCTTCAGCAGCAAATGTTAAGGGTGCATTTTTGGGTTTCATTCAGTATTTCTAGTGTCTTTAATAGTAAGCCTAAGCAATTACCTCCTGCAATAGAAGTAGCATCGATAAAAAAAATTATGTTTGCAACTTCTCCTGAGTTTGAAGAAGTAAAAGAAAATTTAACGTGAATGAATACAGTTTCTGAATCTCTTTTTAAAAAGGAAATACTGTTCATGATGATATATTTGCAAAACCTTCCAAAAATGAGTTTTGTCAGAGCATAATACACTCCTGTACTCTGTATTTTAAGTTTCATAAAACAAGGCATAAACTTTTAAAGATGATTTTAGAGGTTTTCCGGAAAATATGTGAGATAATTGCCTTTCTCCTACACAAAACTAAGCTCACCACCTTGTTCTTTTTGTGACAAATTATAAGTAATAGAACAAAGCCTTAAATACTGCCATTGTAGAAGAAGCGCGTTTGGAACAAGAACATAGACTATGGATGGGAATAGTGTTTCTAGTTTTAAAACTATTTACACACAGAAATTTTATTAAAACCTGCTTTTTTCTCGTACAAAATAAAAGTGTGAACCGGGAATCTGTCGGGTGTGTCCTGCTATGCCAGCAGGCATCTGGAAGAAATCGCCTCGCCTTTCGTCACTCAATTTCTTTCTAAATTGGACCTGAAAGCAGACCAGAATTATACTGTTTATCGGCAATGCAAAGAGTGCTTGGCGGAAACAGAATGTGCCCGACCTTGAAGGGCAGCGACTTTCCATAAGGAAGCTTAGCGGATCTTCTAACCACTCCTGGTGCAGGATGCGTCGATCACCGGTTTTCTGTCCCACAGACAAGGGGATGTGATTATCCTGCTGAGGAACCCAGGGCCGTGACTGCATTCTTATTTTTAAAGTAAAGTGACTTATAGTTAATTTTTTAAAACACCTTTTTGTTTTAAGGGGAGGGAAGGACAGTTTGCTCTCAGAACAGAGAGGCCTTTTGTTGTCTCAAAGATCTGTATTAAATCATCTGAAGCTCCTGTTTCTTTATTAATTTGGGGATTTTCATTGGTACTATTCTGCCTCGACAAGGATTTTTTTACATGAGTATTCCAAATAAATGAACACAAGCACACGAATTAGTTTTGAACTTAAAACGTGTTCTTATGAAGTAGAAACTTCACAAAATAAATTCACACTGTTGCAGTTTCTCTTTTCCAAACTTCAGTGTTACCAAATGTTGATTTCCTCCGGTTATTTTCGAAAACACTTTTCATCATTCTAGGAAACTTGATGAGCTTGTGTGTTCCCGCAGTTCCTCGGTGGGATGGTGAGGGCGGCCTCAAGGTGCTTAGAGGATGAGAGAGACCCCCTTCCCTCCAGGGGTGCACTTTCTCAGGCTGGACAGATGGTTCGTTCATGGCTTTTAATACTTTCTTGAAATTTTAAAATTACAAATCAAATGAGACTGCTGAACGAATCTCGACTCCAGCTGGAAGGCATGGTACCTCATTCCTTTGAAACAACAGGTCACTTCTCAACTACGGCTTTAACCTGAAATGATCTTTGTGCACTGTGAAGACTTGCTTCCCGCCGGACTTCAAGCTCGGATTTCCCCTCCTCAGAGCAGGGCTCAGTGCATAACCACTTTCTTCCCACACACACAAGAAAATGAAACATACTTCTGCGCTCAGGAAAAGCACCCTTCCTGCCCTTGTGTGGATGATTCTGGAGCAGAACCTATTGTCTCGGTTTGCAAAGCACAAAGGAGGTCACCGATGGATCGGATCAGGGTGGAGGTGTGCCCCAGATGAGGTCAGAGTATTTGCAGCAGAAGAATGGCAGCTCTCCCCGGCCAGGAGCAGGCCTGCCGCTTCTGTGCTCCTGACTCCCCGGCCAGGAGTGGGCCTGCTGCTTCTGTGCTCCTGACTCCTCCCCACATTCTTCTGGTCCGGTTCCCACAGACAGACAGGGCGCGGGAGGTCAGAGTGGACGGAACAAAGGGGACCCCCTGCGGCGAGGCCTTGCTGGGCTGTCAGCACCAGTAATTCATGAGTTCACCTTTCATCTCCATGAGGATCCATGAGCGGTTAAACAGAGACCCATTTTACAGCTGACAAGATTGAAGGGGCTAAGGAGCGGGAGGGAGGCCAAACACCCTAAAATTTATAGTATCCAACCACCTGCTAAACCAGATCCACGCAGGTTTCCTTTCATTTCTCCCCACATAATGGGATCTGTGTTTCAGAGGCAGCATAATAAACAGGCAATGCAGGGCCCGGGGCATTTTCACATTGTGTGGTTAGAGAAGGAGAGAGGAAGAACCCGCGGAAACAGAAAAAAATGACGCAAAACGGCAGCTCCAGCTCCTGGAGGGCATGCGGCTTCGGGCAGCTCGTCCAGGGCTTGGAGGCCAGCGGTGCATCGGAGCCTCGCCACACCCAAGCAGAAAGGCATTCCTGACAAAGTCCCGAATGTGGAAATGGAGTGTGCACTGCAACATCCGACAGTGTGCACGTGTGCGTGTATTAGTTGTGTGTGTGCGTGTGCCGTGTCGACAGGAGGAAGAACAGCACGCAGGGAAGAAGCCACACGTGGCTTTTGAGAGATTTCATTTGTAACTGGGCTTCCCCAGCGACTCCTAATGTCTGCTCTGAGACCAGCAAATGAATTAATGTAACACGCGTTTTAGCTGATGATGGACATTGTGTCCCCAAAATAATTCCATCTAATTTTCTTTTAATCAATAGGGCCATAACCTTCTGTGAGGGGGATTTTCTCAGTATTTCTGGGGGGTGTTTGAAAGGAAGTTGAAGGAAGTTGTCCCCCAGTGCAGCAACATGTGTAAAAGAAAGGAAGCCACAGGGCATAGCGTGTGCATGTGTGTTTGTGTGTGCACACATGTGTCCTCATTTGCGTGTGCATATGTATGTGTGCACTAGTGCATGCCCATGTGTGTGCTGTGCATATGCAGGTGTGCACTTATATGTGTGTGTTTGTGTGTTGTGCATGCACATGCATGTTGCCTTATGGGGGCACGTATGCTTGTGTGCATGCATACATGTGTGTTTGTGCTTGTGCATATATGTGTGTGCATTGTGTATGTGTGCATCTGTGCTTGTGTGTTGTGCACACACATGCATGTTGCCTGTATGGTGTACATATGTGTTTGTGTGTATGCGTGTGTACATGTGCTTGTGTGCATATATGCAGGTGCATACATGTGAGTGTGCTCATGTGCATGTGTCCATTTGTGTTTGTGTGTGTTTTAGCTGTTAGTTTAACCCAGGGTAGGGTGACGGTCCCCTCACCCACAGGAAGATTTGGACTTGCCCTTGGCATGCCCCGCGGGGCTGTGTGGAGTCCCAATCTTTGGTGTGGTGTGTTCAGCAGCTCTGTGGGTGCTGCCTGGGGGTGTGGTCCCCTAAGGAAAGTGTGCTCAGGGTCTGGCAGCTCTGTTGCTCACGGGGGCGTTTGTCCATCATCGACTCCGAATTTGGTGAGTTTTCAGAGCAGCTGCACAGCCCTGGCAGGCACTCGCCCAGTGCATGGTGGCTCCCCAGAGCCTCAGGACTCCACTGTGCAAAGCCTCTGTTTTCTGCCTGCTACGTCTTCACGTTGCCGGCACTGCTGATAAAACGACAGAGGACAGCATTGTGCTTCCTCTCTTCTTGGCAGAAAGGACTGGACAAGGAGGCCGGCAGGAGGGACCCACTTGCTCTTCCTGCTGGCAGTGATTTCTCTCAAGTGCACGCGACCTTCACCCATTCCGTTCCCAGAGACCCCTCTGTGATCCCTTCCACGGGAGCGTACTCTGGCTCAGCCTGCATAGTTACTTCCATTTCTTCTGGAAGGCCCCACAGCCTTCGCGAAGCGACACTAGGCACACAGTGGGCTTTTCGGTGTGGATACACAGAGGTGTGTTAAGGATGCTTGGTCAGCGGGGAAGCTAAGGAAAAACTTGAGCTGAGATATTTGGGATGGAAGCTCTAGGATGAATGGCGACCCCTACACCCGGCTCTCCCACGGGGTTCTTGGGGCCAGGTGGACCTGGCTTCAGCGGGACAGGCCCCTCAGATCATTTGTGCTGCAGCAAAGCTCCCACCTGCAGTGGAGGCTGTGGGAGGTGGCACCTTCCCCACACTGGCCCACCCCTTTGTCATCCATGGAATCCTTGCTGGTTGCTTAGGAGGAGGATTTTTAGGGGTGAGTGCCCAGGGCTCAGATGTGGGAGCTGCAGAATGAAGATCAAAGGAACCCCTGTGGTCCGTGCGTCCCATGTGAGTGGCGGCCGGCGACAGCCAGCCTGTGAGTGGAAGCCCTGCCTCTGCGTCCCTTCACAGTTCAGGGTCTGGAGGACCGCCCGAGACCCAGGCTAACGCTGCTGAGGCCAGGGAGATTTGAGGACAGCGTGCCCCCAGCAGCTCAGCTTTCCCTGTGCCAGGTGGGATGGGTGAACGGAGATAGACATGCTGGGTGGGTGAGGCACAGCAATCCGGACAAGCCCCCGCTTCACCACTCAGTGTCCCCTCCAGGAGCCAAGCTGACTGTCACTAAGACACCACTGCGTCACACGCCCAGCTCGCGGAGGTGCCGCCTGGCTGTGGATTTGAGCAAGGTGACGGTCCTCTGGAGACTGGAGCACGGCACACCATGGTGGTCTCCACTTGCCCCTTCCCCTTCATGTCGACACGAAGAAACGCACCTCTGCACAGACGCCCCTCCTTAGAAGCATCCAGAGCTCCTGAGAACTGGCTCACACTCCCCTGGCCTGGCATCTGCAGCTGAGCTCATCCGTCAAGACCCTCAGGGACTGGTGGTCCTTTGGGGCAGCCCCTCCCCAGAAGCCTGCCCTACATCTCTTTCACGGCAGCTGTCTGGGACACTTTACTGGTGGCAGAGACTCCCAGGAAGAACATTTGTGACCCAACCACCAAATGAGAGGGGTGCTGGCCACTGCAGACCTGAGAGGAAGGGCTCTGGCTTGCAGAGGTGTCTGTGCCACTTCACCCCTCAGAGGTGAAGAACTTGGTGCCACCCTGCCCTGACTGAGAGGGCGAGAAGGGCCTGGATGATGCCACAGGTCTCCAGGGGGGAGATCATCTCCCATGCCCTGTGTTCCTTCCATGGGCTCAGACAAATGACAGGCCAGCTTCCAATGTGCACGCAGGCTGTCGGGTGGCCAGCTGCCCTGGGATGGCCTCTGCTCCTGCCTCGGTGTGGTGACGGTGGCCTCTGCTCCCCGCTTGGTGTGCTGACGGCGGAGAAGTCCCTTCACTTGTGGGCAGAGCACAGGTGTCAGCAGAGGAGGCACTGAACGCACTGAACACATAGTGTGTATTCCCGGCTGTGTGACTGTGGGCAGTCCCTGAGATGGGGGGTTTGTTTGTTCATCTGCACAGTGGGACTCGATTGCCAGTGGAGGCCTGGGCAGGCTGTGGGAAGAGCTCAGTACCTGGTGTCCTGGCATCAGTGGACATTGGGTGGCATGAGGTGAGCGGACAAGCACTGGTTCCTTTCCTGTTAATCTGATTTCAGAGGGAGGATGAAACGAGACCCAGCATGAAGGCCTTGAAGTCAGAAATGGACGTGGAGGGAAACAGCCTGAATGTAGCCGGAGGCCGGAATAACGCTGCCCGGGACTGGTCCAGCAGCCTTCCTGGGTAGGTGGGCCATTTAAGACGTGGCCAGGGGACAGAATATTAACACCTCATGTTGGTAAGCACTGGGCACCTTTGTTTTCTGTGTTTTTAAACCCATGACCATTTTGAAACATAGGCTTAGTGGGCAAGTAGCTTGTCCCCGTTTTACAGATGGGGAAACTGAGGCCCAAGGGACCGTGCTCACTGCTACCAGTTAATGGCAGAATGAGAGCTGGTTTTCTGCTGTGCCACCTTCAGAGCCAGATTCCTCCATCAAACCTAGGGAAAGGCACATTGTCCCAGGATAAAAATCAGTATAGTAAGTTTTTATTGTATGATATTTAAGATGAAATAAAGTTGAAATAATGTTGAAGCAAAGTTGAGTATGAGTCAATTCTTTTAATTGAAAGGCATTTAAAATACATCACTGTTGTATAGTTCTTTAAGAAACACCGGGATGACTCTTTTGTAAAGTGGCAAATCCTTTTGACATGTGAACAGTCACTTTAATGTATCTCAATGTGTAGATTTCATTTTTTCAAATATCACGTTTCTCAGAGCAGGTCGCGCCTTTACGAAGGGTCTGGAAGGGAGAGGATTTGACAGCTGGGCACCTGCATTTACAGGTTTTGCATCAATTACAAATCTTGCAAATAAATCTCCTTAAAAAATAAGAATAAAAGTTGTAGCAATTTTTCTCTCCAATTTTCTTTCTTGGCATTTCAGTATGTTTATCACTTGATCTCTGTGAATCATAAATCACCTCATAATCACACAAAATGCCCCCAGGATATGTCTCCCTCTCCCTTAATGACAGCAGCCAATTGTTGATTGTTTATTCGATCGGAGAGGCATACTTCATTCACCCAAAGCTTTTCAAAGAGCCAAGATGAAGGGCCAGCCTGGAGGTGGCTTCCCACCCTGGCTCTGGTGGGCACCCTGGAGCTGGGGGCTGTGATGAGGGCAGAGGCACGGGTGGGCCCAGTCAGCCCAGCCTGACCCTGAAACTGTAGGGCCTCAAGTGTGCTGTGGGCGCCTGCCAACTTAAAACAAATACGGTACTTACTTCCCAGACGACCTTTTACAATGGGATTCGAGAAAGCCGGTGGAGTTTTATTTGAGAACGTTTTTAATCAATTTGGAAATTGATTTTGTTGGTCTGATGTCAAGCTGTCATTTTTCAGAGACCTGAGTCTTACCTCTCAGCCTGAGGCTTTGTGGCGAACCCATTCCACAATAAAAGCAGCACTGGCCACCTGAGGAAGTGGGAGGAAGAATTGGGAGGCTTTATCTTCTCCTCTTTTGATGTCGATAAGTAACGTACGGTCCTAAAGTCCCTCGTGGAGTCTTCGAAACCCAGCTCCTTGCATTTAAACAAGCACCAGGTGCTTCGTGTCCCTCTCCAGTGGCCGCTGCCTCTGCTGCATGAAAGTGACATGACAGGGTCCTAGGATTTCACAGGTAAAGGGAATTTGGCTCAAACACCCCATTTTACAGGTAGAGAACAATTGAGGCCTAGAGAGGGAATGACATGAATTTCTAAGCTGCTGAATGATGGAGAGAAAAGGTTAAACTGGGCTTCAGACTCCTAGAACTACAGTTATGGCCTCTCCTTCCAGGGCATTCCTTCTGGTGACCTTGGACCTAGGGGAGGCTTGACAACAACCAAACAGCAATGCCACCCAGCCATCAGCTCCAGACAGCAATGCCCCCCAGCCATCATCTCCAGGCAGCAATGCCCCCCAGTCGTCATCTCTGAGCAGCAATGCCCCCCAGCCATCAGCTCCAGACAGCAATGCCCCCCAGTCGTCAGCTCCAGGCAGCAATGCCCCCCAGCCATCAGCTCCGAAGCAGCCCCAGCTACAAACTGAGGATGTTGTTAAACTCTAACTTGTCAGTTCTCTGATGCCACCTGGGTGCCTGGAACTGTAGTATTCATGGTACTATTTACCGTATGATACTGGCAGAGGGGTTGATGGACAGGACAGGTGAAGCAATGGTTGGGACGGAGAGTGGATCTATTGCAGTCTCCAACAGGGACACAGTCTCCCAGAGCAGCCACGGGGCGGCTGCGTCTGGGCTGCCCTCCCTGCTTCTTGCCAGTGTGCCCAGGTCCCGCACACCTGGCTGACAGGAGCCATCTTGCTGGTGGAAGATGGTGGGCGGGGGGCTGCCCCAGCCTCTGGCAGTATAGGAAGCAGTGGAGGGCCGCCAGGGGCTACAGTCTGAATGTAGGTGCCTCTCAAATGTGTACAGCGAAGCCTAAGCCCCATGTGATGTTGTTAACAGGTGGGGCCGTCTGAGAGGAGGCTGGGTGATGGGGGCTCCTCCCTCGTGAACAGGATCCTCGCCTTATAATGGAGGCCAAAGGGCACACCCAGCCCCGTTTCCTCTCCCACCCCCTCCCCACCTGAGGCACCATCTTGGAAGCACGGGCTGGGTCATCACCAACTGGGAACCAGCTGGTGTCTTGATTGTGAACTTTCCGACCTCCAGAATGATAAGAAATAAATTTCTATTATTTATAAATTACCAATTCCAAGGCATTTTGTGATAGAAACATGAATGGACTGGGACACCTGGGCTACCTTTGTCACACCTGGTCAAAGCTGCCTGGTCAACCTACAAATACTGTCTCCAGCTCTCCCTTGAATCTGGAGACTGGCCCGTTTTATGTTTTCATCAGCCTCTGCCTGAATCCCTCATGAGACCTCCATCCAGAACCTGTATGGAGCAAGAATGAGGATGCTTTCGGGATCCTGTGTGACTTCTGCTGAAACAAGTGTACTCGGTCATAGCAGGGGCTAACAGGCCACTTGATGCTTGGACCTGCGTGGCTTCCTGCTGAAGCCAGTGTACTAGGTCATGTCAGAGCTAACAGGCCACTTGCACGCTTGGATGTCTTCCTCAGAACACCCTTGAAAGCTCTTTCAAAAGCCTCTCCTTCCACTCCTTTGTCTTTCTCTCTGTTTCCCTGTCTCTGCCTTTGCACATGAGTGTCCAAGACCTCTTGGTGAGTAACAATGCCTGCAGATATTTGAGATAAACCATTTGTGCCTCGACCATGCCTGTAGCGAAGGTGGTAGGACTGTGTGGGGCTGTGTGTGGCTGCGTGACATGAGGGAGCTTGGGTCTGAGGGCATCGGGCTGCTGGGATCTTGCCTCTAGATCCTGAACCTGCCAGCGCCGGTTCTTATTCAGCCCGTGTTAGCCAGGTGAGGACCAGTGAGGACCGGTTAGCATTGAGAAAGTGTAGCCTGGAGTTTGAAATAGAATGTGATGAAACTCTTCTCCCTGTTAGGATTTTATTTTATTTTATTGTACTCGAAGATCTCAAGCCAGGCAGTCACACAGCACATTGTTCTGTTTATTGATGTTTCCTGCATCAGCACCCTGACAGGAAAAAGACGATTTGATTCCCATTTGTTTTCCTTGCCAAAATAATGAAGACTGTGATGAGTGTTTGTTTGATATGCATCCCCCACTTCTTTTTTGGAAGAGAAGAGCAAAGAAAGATCAAGGGAGGAGGAGCACCCATTACCTTCATGGAACAGGAGGGGTGCGTGCATAATAGATACGACAGCCATGGGAACAGGAACCAGGGTACTGGGGCACCAGGGAACCAAGGAACCAGGGAACCAGGAAACCTGGGAACCAGGGAACCAGGGAACTAGGAAACCAGGGAACCAGGAAACAGTGAAACAGGAAACCAGGGAACCAGAGAACCAGGGAACCAGGAAACCAGAGAACCAGGGAACCAGGAAGCCAGAGAACCAGGGAACCAGGAGAACCAAAGAACAGGGAAAGCAGAGTTCTGAGGAGGCAGGAGAAGGGAGGGGGGAGGGAGAGAAGGAGAGAGGGTGTGAGGGAGGAGGAAGCAATGAAGAGAGAGAGGAAGGCAGGGAAGAAAGGGAGAGAGGGAGACAGGGAGACAAGGAAGGAAGAAAGAAAAGAGGGAAGAAATTAAAGAAAGAAGGAAGGAAGGTAGGGAAAGAGGGAAGGAGGAAGGAAGGAGGGAAAGAAGGAAGGGATGGAGGGAGGGAGGAAGGAAGAAAGGAAGGAAGGAAGGAGAGGGAGAAGGAAGGAATAAAGAGAGAGGAAGGCAGGGAATGAGGGGAGAGGGAGGGAGGGAGAAAGGAAAGAAAAGGGAAGGAGAAGGAAGGAAAAAAAGATGGAACGGGAAAGAGGAGGGAGAAGGAAAGAAAGGAAGGAAGAAAGGAAGGAAAAAAGAGGGAAGGGAAAGAGGGAGGGAGAAAGGAAGAAGGAAGGAAGAAAGGAAGGAAAAAAGAGGGAGGGAAAGAGGGAGGGAGAAAGGAAAGAAGGAAGGAAGAAAGGAAGGAAAAAAGAGGGAAGGGAAAGAGGGAGGGAGAAAGGAAAGAAGGAAGGAAGAAAGGAAGGAAAAAAGGGAAGGGAAAGAGGGAGGGAGAGAGGAAGGAAGGAAGAAAGGAATGGAGGGAGGGAGGGAGGAGGAAGGAATGAAGAGAGAGAGAGGAAGGCAGGGAAGGAGGTGAGGGAGGGAGGAGGAAGGAAGGAAGGAAGAAGGAAGGGAAAGAGTGAGGGAGAGAGGAAGGAAGGAAGGGAAGAAGGGAAGGAAGAGGAGAAGGAGGGGGGAGGAGGAAGGAATGAAGACAAAGGAAGGCAGTGAAGGTGGGGAGAGAGGGAGGAACGGAGAAAGGAAAGAAGGAAGGAAGAAGGAAAGAAGAAAGGAAGGAAGGGAAATTGGTACTAAATTCTTGCAGTGCCCAGGCACTCTTCCCCTAGTGGACAGGGTGGAGAGACTGTGAAAGGTGGAGATGAAGAAGTCGTCATTTCCCTCCTGAGAAAGGATGGAGCAGGCTGTGTAGAAGAGATGAGATCTGGGATAAATTGGAAAAGGTATCAAAAAATTAGGAGGGAAGAAATATTTCCAGCAAGTCTGCTACCACTGCCTCCTCAGATTCAACTAAGAGTGGTGACTTAACGTAAGATTTATAGTTTTATGAACTGGTGCTTTATTTTCATGTTGATATCAAAAGTGCCTATCTTTGGGATTACTTTTTATTTTTAGAGAGGAGGAATTTATTTTGCATTTCCCAGGCTCTTGGGAACTGGTTCAGCATTCAAGAGTCTTTGTGGATAAGATCCTGGGTTGCTGACACCTGAGGGAATTAGTAGCGGGTTCTCTAATTCTTCCCTCAGGGCAGAAAAGCACTGCATCCAGCCCCATTAGCAGGGGCAGAAACAGACGCCAGGAGACACTGCCCACCTCCTGGGAATCAGAATCAGCCTTCACAGCACCAGGAGGCTGGGGTGGGCTGCTGTTTCTGTAAGGTTTTAAAAAGTCAGAGAGCACACAGTTCTTCCGGAACCTGTTCTGATTCCTCCTGAGTTTTGTTCATGTGAGATAATATCCACCTGGAAAAAAAATCCTGATGGAAAGCCAAGGACCCCTGCTGCCTGCAAGAAACCAGAATTCGGCCTCTTCGGAGTGCACCCGGACACGGGGCTGGGATGAAGGGGCCCAGTTCACACCCAGCCAGGGCCTGCAGGGACAATGGGGTGAGCGCAGAGACGCTGGCATGTGTGTGGGTGCAGGGAGGCAGGAGGAGGCTTACTCTGGGGTTCTCTGTGTCTGTGCTGGCCACACAAATGTGCTGTGTCCACTGAGATGTGGTCTCTCCAACAGCGGTCTGGCGCCGCCGACCACGAAGGAGCCAACGAAGAAGGATACGAGTCTCAGGTGCTTCCCTGCGAGTGTGGGTCGCTTCCTTATTTCAGCCAAAACAGAACTTCACGTTGGAAAATAACACTAAGTCGGACTGTATCCAACTGGCACGCACAGCTAGGAAAGTCTTCCTTTCGCGAGGGCTTCACTGGTTTTCCTGATGTGCACGCCACCTGCAAATGTGTAGATCCCAGACTCCGTGCGACGTGTGTGTGGGACTCCATGTGTGCCATGTGACATCTCCATGTGACTCCTCGTGGCTCATGGGCTGGCGGGCACTGCTTATCGCCCCTTCTCTTTCAGTCTGGGCATCGTTCCTGTCACGAATCTCCCCCTGCCCTTGCTCCCCAGACACCCCGGGGGACTTTGCCACTGTTCCCCGTCACCGGCCACCTGCAAAGCCTGGGTCTAAGGTGCTATGTCAGCAAGGCTGGGGCTGTGCATTCAGCTACAAAGCCCTGAACTGGAAACTGGCTGCTCAGGGCACACAGGAGCACGGGAAGAGTGTCCTGCCAGGTGCCCAGGGTTCTGGGCTGTGGTTTCCATCCCATCCGTGTGTTCCTTCCTGCTTAACGTTTGTAGGTCTAAGTCTCAGTTAGTGTATCTACAAAATGAGGAAGGTTAGGTCACATTATCTGTTAGACGTTATGGAGCAATGATGGGTGTATCTACGCTTTTAAAGTTCAAGATGCCTGGACTTTATTTTCAGTAATGTGATGGATTTACTTTTCAAAAATAACTAGCTTTGGTACACCACACTTAACATGCCAGATAAATGAAAAGAAAAAAAATTCTTTTCCTGAATGGCTGAGTTTGAGGAAAAATAACAGAATTTATCAGAGTCAGAAACACGTTGAGAAAAGAAAGGCGTGCATTTAAACTGGCACTCTTACCCGAGGTGTCTGCTAGCACCCACGGTCCCAGTCATCTGACTTTCAGTGGACCTCACCCTCGAAGGAGACAGAGCCCGGGGCCTGTGCGGGGTGGCCAGGGCACAGTACCCGAATCAGTGGAACAGAAACTTCTGCCCACCGATGGTGGCCCCAGCCTTGGCTCTGAGAGCAGCGCAAGTAAAGTCTTCCCTCAGAATTCCCAGCCGTAAGCCTGTGCTCACGGGCTTTGAGGTCTAAATGTACACTAAACATATGATTTTTAAGAAAGACAAAAAATTTAACTTGAGGTGTCCCAGAATTGATAATACTCCTGAGTTCTTGGAAGAAACAAAATAAAATCCTCCTTGAAGAAACTCACTTTAAGTCCTCAAAGAATTACAGTAGATAAAATACCAAGACACATGGACTCATAATCAAAACAAAGAGACACACAGGAAGTAACACGTGAGACAAAAAGTCAACTGTGAATAACTGAAGATACAGAAAGTATTAGATGCAGAACAGAAAAGAAGAATGTTTGACACATTGAAGGAAATAACGAGGATATTGAAAGTTGGAGAAAGCAGCACAAGGTTGCCAAAATTGACCAAGAAGATTTCAAAACCACTCAAAAGCTCTTGAATTTTTAAATTTATATTTGAAATCAGACTCAACAGAAAGGGTAAGCAGAACATTTGATACAACTGCAGAGAGAATCAAGGAGCTGGAAGATGAGGTTGAAGAAATTATTCAGAATGCAGTTCTGGAAGCATAAAGAGAAACATAGGAAATAAATATTAAGAGGCTTTAAGGATCAAGTGAGGATGATTGATACATTTATGATGAGAATTATGGAATAGTTATGGGAACAAGTGGAGACAGATTGGGAATTTTCCAGAATAGACAAACTATATCCATCCTAAGAGCTGGGAAGCCCCCCAAATTATGGATTTTTTGTAGATATAGAGAACCAAATTTTAAAATTTATCGGGAAAGTCAAAGAAAATAGAATGGTCAAATCACATTTGTAAAAAAGATGAGTAAAGTTGGAGGAATCACACTACTCGATTTTTTATTTCATTTTATTTTTTTATTTTTATTTTTTAATTTTTTTTATTATTATACTTTAAGTTCTAGGGTACATGTGCATAACGTGCAGGTTTGTTACATATGTATACTTGTGCCATGTTGGTGTGCTGCACCCATCAACTCGTCAGCACCCATCAATTCATCATTTATATCATGTATAACTCCCAATGCAATCCCTCCCTCCTCCCCCCTCCCCATGATAGGCCCCAGTGTGTGATGTTCCCCTTCCCGAGTCCAAGTGATCTCATTGTTCAGTTCCCACCTATGAGTGAGAACATGCGGTGTTTGGTTTTCTCTTCTTGTGATAGTTTGCTAAGAATGATGGTTTCCACCTGCATCCATGGCCCTACAAAGGACGCAAACTCATCCTTTTTTATGGCTGCATAGTATTCCATGGTGTATATGTGCCACATTTTCTTAATCTAGTCTGTCACAGATGGACATTTGGGTTGATTCCAAGTCTTTGCTATTGTGAATAGTGCTGCAGTAAACATACGTGTGCATGTGTCTTTGTAGTAGAATAATTTATAATCCTTTGGGTATATACCCAGTAGTGGGATGGCTGGGTCATATGGTACATCTAGTTCTAGATCCTTGAGGAATTGCCATACTGTTTTCCATAATGGTTGAACTAGTTTACAATCCCACCAACAGTGTAAAAGTGTCCCTGTTTCTCCACATCCTCTCCAGCACCTGTTGTTTCCTGACTTTTTAATGATTGCCATTCTAACTGGTGTGAGATGGTATCTCATTGTGGTTTTGATTTGCATTTCTCTGATGGCGAGTGATGATGAGCATTTTTTCATGTGTCTGTTGGCTGTATGAATGTCTTCTTTTGAGAAATGTCTGTTCATATCCTTTGCCCACTTTTTGATGGGGTTGTTTGTTTTTTTCTTGTAAATTTGTTTGAGTTCTTTGTAGGTTCTGGATATCAGCCCTTTGTCAGAGGAGTAGATTGCAAAAATTTTCTCCCATTCTGTAGGTTGCCTGTTCACTTTGATGGTAGTTTCTTTTGCTGTGCAGAAGCTCTTTAGTTTAATTAGATCCCATGTGTCAATTTTGGCTTTTGTTGCCGTTGCTTTTGGTGTTTTAGACATGAAGTCCCTTGCCCATGCCTATGTCCTGAATGGTACTACCTAGGTTTTCTTCTAGGGTTTTTATGGTATTAGGTCTAACATTTAAGTCTCTAATCCATCTTGAATTAATTTTCATATAAGGAGTAAGGAAAGGATTCAGTTTCAGCTTTCTACTTATGGCTAGCCAATTTTCCCAGTACCATTTATTAAATAGGGAATCCTTTCCCCATTTCTTGTTTCTCTCAGGTTTGTCAAAGATCAGATGGTTGTAGATGTGTGGTATTATTTCTGAGGACTCTGTTCTGTTCCCTTGGTCTATATCTCTGTTTTGGTACCAGTACCATGCTGTTTTGGTTACTGTAGCCTTGTAGTATAGTTTGAAGTCAGGTAGCGTGATGCCTCCAGCTTTGTTCTTTTGACTTAGGATTGTCCTGGCAATGTGGGCTCTTTTTTGGTTCCATATGAACTTTAAAGCAGTTTTTTCCAATTCTGTGAAGAAACTCATTGGTAGCTTGATGGGGATGGCATTGAATCTATAAATTACCTTGGGCAGTATGGCCATTTTCACACACTACTCAATTTTAAGATGTTGTAAAGATGTAGCAATGAAGGAAGTATGCTATCACAGAAAGGAGGCTGTCACAGAAAGGAGGCTGTCACAGAAAGGAGGCTGTCACAGAAAGGAGGCTGTCACAGAAAGGAGGCTGTCACAGAAAGGAGGCTGTCACAGAAAAGATGCTAACACAGAAAGGATATCTATATATGCTATCACAGAAAGGATGCCCACCGGAGAGTCTAGAAATAAGCTCACACAAACATACCATTTGGATTTTTACACTGTTGCAAAGGCAATTCAAGGGAGAAAAGATGTCTTTTCAACAAATTGTATGGGAACAATTGGACAACAATATGCAAAAAGTTAAATAAATAAAAAGATCCTTGACTTGACTCTCACATTTTATACAAAACAGAAACAGATCTTAGAACTAAATGTAAAACACAAAACTATAAAATGTTTAGAAAGAAGTGTAGAATAAATTGTTTGTGACTGGGGATCAGGCAAAGAGCTGGTAGATATGACTCCAAAAGCATATTTCATCAGTCAAATGAAATAATTATTGGACTTAATCAAAAGTAAAATTTTCTCCTTTGCAAGAGACACTGCTGAGCAGACTTAAAAGGTAACCTACAGACTGAGAGAAAATATTTGCAAGTCACATATCCAATAAAAGACTGTTATCCAGAGTCTGTAAAGAACTCTGAAAACTCAACAGTAGGAAACAAGCAAGCAGTATAAAAGTAGGCAACAGACGTGTCACCAAAGAGAATATATGGAAAGCATCTTAGCACATGAAAAGATATTCAGCGTAATTAACCCTTTTGGAGATGCAACTTAAAGCCACTGCGAGATACGACTGCACACCTATGAGCAGGCCTGCAATAATACAGGTTCCAAACACTCAGTGCTGGCAAAGACGGGGAGCATCTGGAGCACTGGTGCATTACGGGTGGAAACGAAAAAATACTGCAGATGCCCTGAAGACTGGTCCCTCCTGACAGTTAGCCACATGACCTGCAAATCAAAAAGAAACAAACACGATAGAAATGGACAAAAGACATGAACAAGTGTTTCACAGAAGACATGAATAGAAACATGAATAGCAAAAGGAGAAGAAAAGAAAGAAAGAAAGAAGATAATATCTTTAGGAATCAGAAAAATATGAATTAACCTTTCTCCTGTTTACAAAGAAAAAAGTGCAGCTCACTGCCAGTGCTCATTTGCTTTCCATAAACATGCTCTTTGAGGCTGCAGAAAATCTGACTAATTTTCAATGTGAAAATCAAATAGAAAAACTGTTTTTGGAATTATTTCTAAACAGAACTAACATCAGAATAATCTGAATCATAAGAATCATCTATCTTGGAAGACTTGGATTCATCAAACGAATCTTCGGCCAAAAACCGTTTAAGAACAGTGTTAATATCACATGTAGGAATGCTACGTTTTCTAGGATTTGACGTTTTCAGCAATCAAGAATTATATTTTGTAAATGGAAATACCACTACTAAAAGCAGAATGGTGGCAAAGGTGTCTTGGGGTAAATGCTGCAACCACAAGTACCACCAGCGAGTATTCTTGGGGCAAACGGGAAAAGGGAGATAATAATTCATATACACCCAATTAGCAAAATTAAACAACCTGACAATAAACATTGTGAGGATAGAGTAAGTGGAGTTCTTACAACCTCATGTCATGAGAATTCAGTAGTAAAAGTCCCTTTTGAAAGCCACTTGGTATTATCCACTCTACTGGGTTGAATAATGTCCCCCCAAAAAATACGTCTGTCTTAACTCCTAGTAACTATGAATGTGACCTTATTCACAAAAGATTCACAAAAGGATCTTTGCAGATGAATCAAGTTAAAGATCTTGAGATGAAATCATCCTGGATTTGGAGTCCTGAATCCAATGACCAGTGCCCTTAGGAGGACAGGACACAGTGACACAAGGAAGAAGCCATGTAAAGATGGGGGCAGAGGTTGCAGTGATGCAGCCACAAGCCAAGGGATGCCTGGAGCCACCAAAAGCTGGAAAAAGGAAGGAAGGATTCTCCTCTGCAGGCTTCAGAGGGAGCACAGCTGCTGACAGCTTAATTTCTGACTCTGCATCCAGAACTGAGAAACAACAAATTTCTGTTCTTGGGAGCTACCTACTTTGTGAGGATTTGTTACGGCTGCCCGCAGGAAACTACACCTCTACTCACGTTGAAGATTTTTGCATTCCCAATAATACAGTGATTCTACTTTTAGGTAAAGTCCCATTTTGAAAAATTCTGGGGGGGAGGGAGTAGGGAGGGGGTGAGGCAGGGAGGGAGGGAGGGGGGAGGGAGGGAGGGAGGGAGGGAGGTGAGGGAGGAGGGATGGCGGAGGATGGCGGGAGGGAGGGAGGGCGGATGGAGGGAGGGCGGCGGAGGGAGGGAGGTGAGGAGGGAGGAGGGACTGAGGTGCGGAGCAGGGCGTGAGTTCGGGGGGGGAGTGGTGAGAGTCCTGAGAGGACGTCACGGAAGTCCTGACGCGTAATTACTGCCGAAAGGACGTAGGACTCCTTCTTACCTCTTCCTTCCTTAATTCCTTCTTTATTCCTTCCTTCCTTTCTTTCTTTCTTCTGTTTCTTTCTTTCTTTCTTTCTTTCTTTCTTTCTTTCTTCTTTCTTTCGTTTCTTTCTTTCCTTCTTTCTCTCTTTCCTTCTTTCTCTCTTTCCTTCTTTCTCTCTTTCTGTCTTTCTTTTTTTCTCTCTCTCTTTCTTTCTCTCTCTCTCTTTCTTTTTTTTTCTGTGTTCCACTGTGTATTGGCTCTGCTGTGAAGAACCATCTGAGACTGGGTAATTTATAAAGAAAAGACATTTAATTGGCTCATGGTTCTGTGAGCTGTATAGGCTTCTGCTTCTGGGGAGGCCTCAGGAATCTTATAATCATGGTGGAAGGCAAAAGGGAAGCAGGCATGTCTTCACATGTCCAGCAGCAGAGAGAGAGCAAGCGAGTGGGGAGGTGCTACACACTTTTAAACAAGGAGATCTCGGGAGAACTCACTCACTATCACAAGAACAGCAAGGGGGAAGTCCACCCCCATGATCCAATCACCTCCCACCAGTTCCTTCCTCCAACAGGGAATTACAATTCAACATGAGATTTGGGTGAGGACACAGATCCAAACCATATCACACTGTGTGAAAACATTTCACATTACAATTCAGTACTGAGATGTATACAATGTATTACAAATTCACTGAAGAAAAATTAGAAAACAAATGTCAGTCATAATTTTACCATCCAAAGATGACCAATATTGATGTATTTTCCTATGGTCTTCTGCAGACATGCCCACCTACTCACAGGATGGGTTCCTACATCCCATTTTTGACCTGCCTTTGTCCCCTCATAAATTACTATGAACATTTTCTTACCAATAACATGTCTATGATTGTATTTCATTGTATGGATATTTTTATTTCTTTCATTTTTGCTCTTAAAAATAACTCTGATAAATATCATGCCAATATATTTTTGAGTTTGTCTTTTTATCCTTACTTTGTTGACAGATGGTCACAGGACAGTTGCCTTAGCTCCAAACAGCAACATCTCAAGGAGAAAGTTAGGAGGTAGGTGCAGAAGGAAGCTTTCTCTCTGGGAAGATACTCCTTCTCATCTGGGAAAAGTATTTTCCGTAGCATCCCCTGGCCAAGTTTCTCCTATACTTTACGGCAAGAGCTGGGCACACAGGTACACACAGCCTAACCTGGGGGCATGGAAAGGGAGCCCCATTGCTGTTTCTGAGCAACCACAGTTTATCCCCCGGCATGAGGCAGGAGCTGGCCTCCTCTGAGGTCGGGGACTTTTCAGTCTCTATCTGAGCAAAACTGAGGCTGCACTGCTGCTGGGCAGGCAGCAAACACTCTGAGTAGTGGTGCATGACCCGGCAGCTTGCCAGCTCCTTCCTCCTCACTTAGTGGTCTTCACTCAAAGGAAAACATCTTTCCAAGTTTAAATTGTAGCAAAGGTCTCCTTCCTCTCTCCTAGTCTACAGCAATGCTCTCACCCAATCCATTCCCAGTTTAAATTGTAGTAATGGTCTCCTTCCTCTCTCCTAGTCTACAGCAATGCTCTTACCCAATCCATTCCCCGTTTAAATTGTAGTGCAGGTCTCCTTCCTCTCTCCTAGTCTACAGCAATGCTCACATCCAATCCATTCCCCGTTTAAATTGTAGTGCAGGTGTCCTTCCTCTCTCCTAGTCTACAGCAATGCTCACATCCAATCCATTCCCCGTTTAAATTGTAGTAATGGTCTCCTTCCTCTCTCCTAGTCTACAGCAATGCTCTCACCCAATCCATTCCCAGTTTAAATTGTAGTAATGGTCTCCTTCCTCTCTCCTAGTCTACAGCAATGCTCACATCCAATCCATTCCCCGTTTAAATTGTAGTGCAGGTCTCCTTCCTCTCTCCTAGTCTACAGCAATGCTCACATCCAATCCATTCCCAGTTTAAATTGTAGTAATGGTCTCCTTCCTCTCTCCTAGTCTACAGCAATGCTCACATCCAATCCATTCCAAGTTTAAATTGTAGTAATGGTCTCCTTCCTCTCTCCTAGTCTACAACAATGCTCTCACCCAATCCATTCCCAGTTTAAATTGTAGTAATGGTCTCCTTCCTCTCTCCTAGTCTACAGCAATGCTCACATCCAATCCATTCCCAGTTTAAATTGTAGTAATGGTCTCCTTCCTCTCTCCTAGTCTACAGCAATGCTCACATCCAATCCATTCCCAGTTTAAATTGTAGTAATGGTCTCCTTCCTCTCTCCTAGTCTACAGCAATGCTCACATCCAATCCATTCCAAGTTTAAATTGTAGTAATGGTCTCCTTCCTCTCTCCTAGTCTACAGCAATGCTCTCACCCAATCCATTCCCAGTTTAAATTGTAGTAATGGTCTCCTTCCTCTCTCCTAGTCTACAGCAATGCTCACATCCAATCCATTCCAAGTTTAAATTGTAGTAATGATCTCCTTCCTCTCTCCTAGTCTACAGCAATGCTCACATCCAATCCATTCCAAGTTTAAATTGTAGTGCAGGTCTCCTTCCTCTCTCCTAGTCTACAGCAATGCTCACATCCAATCCATTCCCAGTTTAAATTGTAGTAATGGTCTCCTTCCTCTCTCCTAGTCTACAGCAATGCTCTCACCCAATCCATTCCCCGTTTAAATTGTAGTGCAGGTCTCCTTCCTCTCTCTTAGTCTACAACAATGCTCACATCAAATCCATTCCAAGTTTAAATTGTAGTAATGGTCTCCTTCCTCTCTCCTAGTCTACAGCAATGCTGTTACCCAATCCATCCCAAGTTTAAATTGTAGTAAACTTCTCCTTCCCCTCTCCTACTCTATAGCAATACTCACACCCAATCCACTCCAAGTTTAAATTGTAGTAAACTTCTCCTTCCCCTCTCCTACTCTATAGCAATGTTCACACCCAATCCTGAGTCCCAGGTGTGGTTTTGTTTTCTGGCATGATAAGCCAGCTGCCTGGTAGCCGGCTGGTTACACTGGACCACTTCCATCATGGACAGGGAAGTGCTTTGTTATTACTGGAATCAACACTTGCTCTGGATACAGATTTGCCTTCCCTGCACGCAATGCTTCTGCCAAAACGACGATGACTATCTGAGGACTTACAGAATGCCTTTCCCACTGTCATGGTGTTCTACACAGCATTGCTTCTGACCAAGGAACTCACCTCACAGGAAAGAAGTGCTGCAATGGGCCCATGCTCATGGATTCCCCGGTCTTAGCATGTTCCCACCATCCTGGAGTGGCTGGCTTGATGGAACAGAAGAATGGCCTTTTGAAGACTCAGTTACCAAGCCAGCCAGGTGGCAGCTCCTTGCAGGGCTGGGGTAAGGTTCTTCCCAAGGTTGTAAGTGCTTTAAACCTGCATCAGACATGTGGTGCTGTCTCTCCTGGCCTGGATTCATGGGCCCAGGAATCAACAGGGTGGAAATGAGAGTGGCACCACTCAGTGTTACCCCTAGTGACCCACGGGCATTGCTTCCTGTACCCAAGACCCCTGCTGGCCAACAGGTCTCAGTTCCCAAGGGAGAAAATGGTTCCACCAGGAGACACAGCAGTGATTCCATTGAACTGAAAGTGAGGCCTGCCACTTGGCAGCCTTGGACTCCCTGTGCCATGGAACCAGCATGCGAAGATAAGTGTGACTGTGCTGGCTGGGGTGACTCTCATGCACAGGCCCCCCTCATTTCTGCTGCAGGACATCCAGGAGAAGCATGGACGTCACCCAGACGTTCATTTTCTGGGGAAAGGGAGCATGCTTTCAGTTGCGTGCAGCATACTTGTGTTTCTGGCAGCAGCGTGACTTTGCTGCTGTCTTGATCTGGAGATGAGTATGGACTCAGGCAATGTGGAGGGTGACAAGTCCAAGGGTGGACTGAGACAGTCAGGCTTGAGAGTCCCCTGGCCAGGCCACCATGCTCGGTTACCCGGTGCTGCTGTGAACGTATTCTGTAAATGAGACGAACACCCCCAATTACCCTGTCGTAGAGGAGATCATCCTGCCTAACCTCGTAGGGGTGGGGAGGCTGATTGGTCAGCAGAAAGGCCTGGAGAGGGGAGCCGAGGTCTCCCTGCAGAGGAGAAAGCTCCCAGGAAGGTCCTGATCCTGCCTCAGTTTCCAGCTGCCCAGGAAATCAGACTTACTAGGCCCCAAAACTGTGCAGGACGGGTTCTTCAACACACCTGTCCCCTCTCTTTGCCTCCCTTGATATATATCTGGATATAGACTTGGTTTTATTTCCCTGGGGAAACCTGATCGATACAGGTACTATATCCAGCATCCAGTCCGTGACTCAGGAAGTCAATTCCCCGTCCCTTCTCTCTCCTTCCATCCAAGGCCAAATGCATTCACTTCACGCTCTTGGAGTGTTTTCATGTAAAAAGGGTGCCATATCAGGATTAATAATTGTATATAAACTAGTAATATATAGAGAAAATCATATTTCAGGATCAGATATAGTTGCCTGAACTCTGGGGCTAAGTTAAGCCCCACACCGTATGGCATCTGCCATGCCTCACACCACGGGCCACACTGGACCCCAGTGCTTTGGTATAGGAGGACGTCCTCTGCCTCTACAGTGAGCCGTGGCCTCACCCCAGGTTTCAGAGCAGAGAAATCGCCCTGACAACTAAGCAGCTTCTGACACCCAGTTCTGTGGAAGATCCAATCACAGGGATCTTGCCAATTGAGGAATGATGGGAATGACTAGTTCCCAGCAGGGGAATTCTCTGCTCCAGGTTACCCGCACTTGGTACAAAACAGATGCACAGTAGATGGTGGCCAATCACACCAGCAGCAGGTGCTGTAGGACACCAACACCTCAGAGATGGGATGGAAAACATATTATGTATTAAGAACGCACAGATTTTGCAAGACTTTCCTTATCAAATTTCTATTAAAAGTATCAGCATGACTGTTTTAGACCGTTTGTGCTGCTATAAGCAAATACTATAGACTGGGTAATTTATACACAATAGAAACTTATTTGTCACAGCTCTGGAGGCTGGGAAATCCAAGATCAGGACACCAGCAGGTTCCAAGTCTATGAGGACATGGTTTTGTGTTTCCAAGATGGTGCCTTCGATGCATGTCCTCACACAACCAAAGGGCTGGGTTGGTGGTCCCTCGAAGGCATCTGTTAAATTTACTTATTTTTAGCATCACGGAGTCACCAAGAGAGTGAGGCTGGAGCTCCACCCTCTCTGTGGGTTTGTCATCATGGGGTACAGCTTTCTCACAGACTGGATCAAAGACTCACCACCCTTAAAAAAAAAATAGAGGGAAAAACAAAAGTCAAGCAAAAATTTCAGATACGTTGACACCTGGGGGCTGGAGCAGCCCCACCTACATCCTCTGCAGCTGGTGGCCTCGGCTTCTCCTGACCAATGCTTCACTCACTCTAGTGGCTGTGGCCCCCCAGGGCTGCTACATGCCTGAAGCCGAGCCATGGAGAGCCCGTCTCTGCAGCAGAACCAGCAGCAGTGGGCACAGGGGAGCCAGTGACATTCAGACCTGGGGCCACCCAAGAGTGGGCCAAGCTAGCTCCCTCCAGCCCTTTTACAAGGTTACTAGTCCCATTCATGAAGGCAAAACCCGCATGGCCCATGGCCTACCACCTCCTAAAGACCCCATGTCTTACTACTGCTGCACTGGGGATGAAGTTTCAATGTGGATTTTGAAGGCGACACAAACATTCCAACCATAACAGTAGCTTCAAAAGAAATACTACAACTGGACCTCTATGCTCAAGCCCAAGGGGCTTCTCATAATTATTGTCATAGTAATGTCCAATACTTGTGTATCTCACAGTGGTTTACAAAACCTTTTCACATAGTCCCACTTAATTTTCACAAATACCTAAAATAGAAAATTACACTGCTATTGCTAATATAGTTGCTATCAATTTCGGTGGGTCAGGAACAGGGATGGGGTACAGCACAGAGGGCTCCACCCTGCTCCCTGAAGTCTGGGCTTCAGCAGGACGACAGGAAGCTTGGGGGCTGGGCCCCCCTGAAGGCTCATGCAGCCACAAGCCTGGCAGGTGGTGATAGCTGCCAGCTAGGACTGCAGCTGGGGCTGTCACTGGAACGTTACACGTGGCCTCCCCTTGTGGTCAGGACTTCCTTACAACATGGTGGCTGAGTTCCAAAGGCGAACATCAGGAGAGAGATGGTAAGACAGAGAGACAGAGACAGAGGGTGGGAGGGAGCACTGTAGTCCTGGGGAGGGAGAGAGTGAGTGCACGTGCCAGGCAGGGGTCCGCACATTTCATGACCTAGCTTGCAGTCCACTGGTTGGGGCAGTAAGGAGCCCCCTCAGTGGGAGGGGTGCCATGTGCATTGTAGGAGACCATGTGGTTGGGCTAAATATACCAGTGCAGCCATCACTGGAAAATGCACCCTGTCACATTCCTAAATTAGGAACATTAAGCGTTTGATGTTAAGTGACTTGCCAGGGTCACGCGGCTGAGACGTGTCAAGACGAGACGGGATTTCCGGCGACAAGAGGACTGGTTGTCAGGCTATTCCACGTCCAGCAGGCATTGCGCCTCCGAGAGTGGCTGTCGGTCTCCTTTGTTGGTCTCCTTCGGTTGTCAGGCTATTCCACGTCCAGCAGGCATCGCGCCCCCTGAGAGTGGCTGTCGGTCTCCTTTGGGTGTTCCCCTCCTCTGCCCTTCGACACTACGGCCTGCACCACATCACCCCATCTCCCTCCTCATCATCAGGGGCTGCCTCTATTGCTGAGTTAAAGGTGCATGAAAGCCAGGTGGGAGCTGTCACCAGCTGCACAGGCTCCTAGTGTGCAGGTGTGAAGCAGGACCTTGGAGCCCACCTGGGTGGAGATCCTGGCTGAACCTTCTGGTTGGATGACACAGGGCATATTTTTTGATCCCTCGTGGCTCTGGTTCATCACTGAAAACTGGGGAAGATTTCATGAGTTTATTGTGAGAATGAAATGAGTTAATATACACAGAGTCCTTAGGACAGCGCCTGGTGCGTGGCATGTGGCATTATGATGATTTTATTATTATTAATTATTACACTCTCTCCTTATGCATGTTTCGATCAACTCCCAGGGGCTTCCCTCACGTTCCACAAGCTCTGCGTTGTAACTGCGGAATGAGTTTATAGCCACGGACTTTCGGGGACTGCAACCACCCAAGCAGGCCTCGTTTACCTTAGTGTTTTCTGTCTCCGGCAAAAGCCTCTGGTGGGCAGTGAGTCTGGTGTTTCACAGCAGGGAGAAGAGAAGCCCACTCCTGCAACAGCAAGGCCAGCGCGGGGGTCTCTGGCCTGAGCCTGGGGGCCTGGGCTTGAGTTGTTTCTGCGACCCGAGTGTTCCGGTCACCTGGGCTCTCTGCTCCGTCTCTGCCTGGAGAGGCTGGTGTGGTCCCAGGCCTGGGTGTCACTGGCTCCCCTGCGCCCACTGCTGCTGGTTCTGCCGCAGAGACGGCTCTCCACGCCTCAGCTTCAGGCACGCGGCAGTCCCCGGGGGGCCACAGCTGCCAGAGTGAATGAAGCATTTGTCAGGAGAAGCCGAGGCCACCAGCTGCAGAGGGCGTCCCGTGGAGCTGCTCCAGCCCCCAGGAGTCAACATATCTGAAATTTTTGCTTGACTTTTGCTTTTCCCTCTTCTTCTTCTTCTTCTTTTTTTTTTTTTTTTTTTTTTTTTTTTTTTTTTTAAGGGTGGTGAGTCTTTGATCCAGTCTGTGAGAAAGCTGCACTCGGTGACGACAAACCCACAGAGAGAGTGGAGCTCCAGCCTCGCTCTCTTGGTGACTCTGCGATGCTAAAAATAAATAAATTTAACAGATGCCTTCAAGGGACCATGTACCCAGCCGCACACTGAGTCGGCATGAGTGTATGCCAGGCAATGCGCTCAGCTCTGCAGGGCTGCGTCACCAGCTGCATTGCGTCTCCCGTACTTTCATACACTGCAGCCCTCGCCCCCAGCACCTCACAATGGGACTGCATTTGGCAGTAGGGTCATGAAGAGATCATTGGGTAAAATGAAGCCATAGGGGTGGCCCTCATCCAATAGGACCCGTGTCCTTATAGGAAGAGGAGGTCAGGACACAGACACACACAGGGATGGCCGGGAGAGGACACAGGCAGAGGACAGCATCCAGAAGCCCAGGAGAGGAGCCTCGGGAGGAACCAGCCCTGCCCACACCTTGGTCTTAGACTTCCAGCCTCCAGAACTGCAAGGAAGTAAGTTTCTGTGGTTTAAGCCACCCAGTCTGCAGAATTTTGTTATGGCAGGTTGTAGCAAAGTCTTTCTGAAAAATACAAGCATTTCAAGCAGAGGCCCTTCACAGCCTGTTACACAACCACTCAAAGTGCACCCTTGTCTTTTGCAATTTCTCTTGGAATTGGCTGTGTCACTGGTACTCACACCTAGGCTGTCCCGAGGGGTCAGCCCTGGGCACTGTCTCCCTTTCTGGGTGTGGGAGCTGGCTGCCGGTGTGGGAACGGCTGCTTGTCCCAGTGGTGCCCACCTGTGGCCACACTTTAAGGCCACCCAGGCCTGGAGATGTCACTGAGGACTGACCCGGAGACGCTGACCTCAGGTTCCTGGGAGGCTGTGCACCGGCTATGTTGGAGGTGACCCTCATGTCACCCAGGTCAAGAGCCACGGGCCCCACACGTCCTCTCCTTCCCTGTCTCCCAGCCGCGGGCCCAGACTGGATGGCTTTGGCTAAGGAATCAATGCAGGTGGAGAAGGAGGCTGATGATGGAGCCCGGGCGCTCCAGCCTTGAGTGAACAGAGAAGGAGGAGGAACCGACCCTGAGCCTGCACAGCAGCCGCGCGGGGGTGCTTCGGGGGGATTTCCTCTTTGCTTCCGTCCAAACAAAGTGCCCCTCGTTTGAAAGCCTCTGTGCTGAATGCTCCCAACGCCCTCCGATTCTGTCTAGGACATCCCTACCACCAACGCAGGTGTGTGAATTCACCCGCACAGCTCACCGTCCTGGGAGGGTGACGCTGGAGGAGGGACGCCCCTCCAGGGTCTCTTCAGCATCTTCCCTTCTCCACCACACCAAGTTTGTCAGTGAGGGCGAGTCACGCGACTGGGAGCATGGAGCGCAGGGCGCAGGCTTCTTGCCCGGTCCCAGGCTCCCTCTGCCTCATCTCCACTAAGACGCTGCCCTTTCTGGCCTGGACATCTCCCGGGACTGTGGGCCCTCGCAGCCCTGGGCAGTCTGGACAGGACGGACTGTGCTTCTTCTCATGGGACTACGTTTCCTCCACTGCAGATGCCGCCACCTGCCCCCTCCCTCTCTGCCACAAGCCTCTGGTCTCCAGGCCACTCCTGACTGTCTCTGGCCCTTGCCTTATACACCGAGCTGTGAACACACCTGCTCGCTCAGCTCAGAGTCCCTGTCTTCTCAGCTTTGCGCCTCACCTCCTGAAATTGGTTTTCAGCTGGATTTTCTTTAGGCTCAGGGCTTAGCTGGGACTTGTGGACTCTCCTGCCTGTTTCTAGTACATCACCTGCACAGGCTCGGGCTCTCTGCCCATGAAGGGTGAATGAGACTGCAAGGGGTCATTACATGTTGCAAGCAAAGCCATAAACACACACGCCAGCCAGGTGCAAAAAGAGTTAAACTAGTTAGCTTATTCCCTTGGGGAGAGTTTAAGCAGAAGTAGGAAAATAACTTAAGTACCAAGCTGTCGACCATGAACGGGTCTGGAATGATGTGAAAATTGCTGCAACTGTCTGAGAGGCTGCGAGTCGGTGTTGTTCTTAGTGGAGAGCGTTTTCCTCCACGGAGCAAGATACGAAATGGATGTCAGTTCCAGGCACTTACATAATTGGCTAAGGCTGGTCTCGGTAGAAGACAGTCGCTGACCCTGTCCATACACACACGTTGACCCACGGGGCCACTTGGAAATCGGCCGCTCCTGGCCTGACACTGCAGTGTCTCCACGTGGGACTGTGGAGCCACTTCCCTGGCCTGCCCCTCTGTGGACAGGTGCTTGCTCATTTCCTGTGGACAGGAGTCTCATTCAGACACTGGGCTCCGCTCCTTACCTTCTCCTCCGAGTGAGCTCAGCTGCTGCACACAGATGGGCAGTGCCGTCCTCACCAGAGGGAACAGTTCGAGTCTGGAGGGAGTTCGAGACCCACCACACCCTGTGCCCGGGCTTGATGTGAGCAAGGTGGAGAACCACCTGCTGTCCCGGAGTTTGCCCCTTTTCTCCCTGAATTTCCTTTTCTTTATTCCCTCCCCAGTTGAACCTCTCCCTCCTGGATTCAGCATCACCTAGGAGAGACTCTGGTGCTTTTACATACCTTTCCTTTCTGCCTTTGCCACTACACAGCAGAACAAGAAACACAGCAGAGAGGAAATGGTCACCCCCAGAGCACCAGCCACTTCGGGAAACGGACATCTGGCTGAAGGAAAGGCGAGGAGACTGGCTGCAGTGAGGCTTCCCGGAGGTGCCAGGCAGGCAGGTGCGCCTCTCCAGGGGAGAGACGGAGCGTGACTCAGCTCTCCCTGAATCAATGATCTCACTCAAGTTCTCCTTCATTTTTCCTGGACACAGTGAGAAGACACGGTGTTGCCCCAGGCTGTGTAGCCCACGACAATTTTCCATCCAAATGCATGAGCCTGGGTTCCCGATGAAGACTTGGCTTCTCCTGAGCCCGGGGGTCCTGGCTGCTCTGGTGCCAATCCCTGG
Source organism: Rhinopithecus roxellana (assembly GCF_007565055.1). Taxonomy (NCBI): domain Eukaryota; kingdom Metazoa; phylum Chordata; class Mammalia; order Primates; family Cercopithecidae; genus Rhinopithecus; species Rhinopithecus roxellana. The sequence continues at coordinate 5,021,248 of NC_044566.1, read as the reverse complement.
GTGTCTTCGAGCTGCAGAGGGCTTGCCAGGCGCATCCTCCTCCTGGCACGAAGGCTGGGCTGGACCACGTTCCACAGAGACTGCGTCCCCATCAGGGGTCTCCTCCCAACAACACTTCACCAAGCTTTGTATTCAACAAGGAACACGTTCCCCCCGACCAAACCTCATTGAAAACACAGAGGTGCATGGATAACCATGGCCGAATCATAGCTGGTGTGTGTGCTCGTGGTTTTCTTTGAAAATCTAACTATCTTTTTAAAATCTTTACCACATGAAGAGCCACAATAAATAACAAATACAAATTATAAGTTTATAAGGAAAGTGTGCTAGTAAGTGTAAGCAAATTAAAAGGATGTCCCGTAGGGAGGTAACATCTGATTCAGTGTTTTCCAAATGTTTCAGATCCCCGTCGGCAGTAGGAAACGTGTTTTGTGGCCTGCCTCAGTAGACTCACGCGTATGCGCGCAGGTAAGTGAGGTGAAGCTCACCTTTACTGTGACACACTTCATTACATCCTGTTCTGTTGAAAAGGAGCGCTGGTCACCACCCACCAGATTGCTGTCAGGATTCTGTCCTGTCGCCGACTCACGGCTCGCTCTTCAAACACTGAATCGGGTGGCAGAAGGGGCACGTGGGATGTTTACAATGCACACACGTAACACAAACACACGCACACCCACATCCACCCACACACCTGCCGAGCCTCCAGCCACCGGGCTGGATGTTACAGACCCGGGAACAAGCGGCCGCTGTGATTCTCCCACGTCATCCTCACTGTCCTCTCAGTTCTGCTCACGGTTCTAGGGGCCATGTTCTTCGCCGGTGCTGGCTTTCACCAGCGCCTCCATATGGCACCAGGAGCTCCTGCTCTGAGCGAATCAGTGTGTGTCTCTGGAGACGTGGATTCCATCCTGATGGGATCCTTCTGCAAGGCAGTCCATGTACTAATTCAGACTGAGAAGGGAATAAAGGCGATGAAGTAGAGAGACAAGGACTTTTCTACAAATTATCAAACTATGAGTGTCAGCATCTTTTAAATACATACATAAATTAATAAGAAATTGCCGTTCCAGCCTATCAATTCCAGTTACCTCTTCACACTGAGGTTCCACCCCATCTGAGGAGGCCACAAGGATACAAAGCAGCCAGTGATGAGTGCAGGAGGAGGTGGATGGGGCATCCCCAGGGCCAGGGCTAGAGGAGGAGGTCGAGGTACGCAGTGGGGACCTCAGAGGCCCCCGGTCGCCCCCTTCCTTCTGCAGTATCAGCTCCCGTCCTCACACCACCACGTGCAGCTGCACCACAGCCAGTGAAGCTGCTCAGGACGCAGAGGCACTAGCGACACTGCCCTGTGGCGACAGCACAGGCGGCCGCTGCGTGCCTGTGAAGTAGACCAGAGCTCTGGATGCTATGCGGCCGGGCTGGAACCAGGTGGGAAAGAGCAGCATTGCCGTGTTATTGGGAAGACAGTGGAAATCCCCTAAAAGAGCCGCGAGCCCCTGTGCCCACTCTGCGGGGCAGAGCGCTGGTGTTTGTCCCGAAAAGCTTGTGAGTCCATCTTGCTTTTTAACCATGCTCACTTATAACTGTCACAAAAATGAAACATTTGAAAAACAAACAAATGCCCCCTGATCAGCCTGCCCCAGGGCGATGGACTCACCCAGTCCCATGAGCACTCCTTTCAGGAGATTTCCAATGGGGGCAATCAATTACGCAACAAACAGCTATTGAGCATCTGCTGTATACCAGGCACTGGCTCAGATAGGGCCGGGCACCAGGTGTGAGCAAAAGCACACATGAAACCTGACCTCGTGATGCCCACAACGCAGCTGGGAAGACAGATGCCAGTTCAACTGCACAAATATGCGCACAGCCTCAGGGAGGGAGGTCCCTTGGCTGATACCTGGGGAGGAGAGTCCCACCCACCACCCTGATCGTGGTCCCACCTGCCCTCCTAGGGAGGTGCCGGTTATTGCTGCCCACGAGGAGGGCAATGATCCCATCACCACCCGGCCTTAGGCACTGTGGGCCTGGCCCTGCTCGGGGCAGGTGTGAATGTGAAGGTCTACCTCACTCTGAATGCTTGGCCACAGCCCCTCCTCAGTGGGGGCCCACAGCCTCCATCCACAAGACAATGTGAGAATGTGAAGTCAGGAGAATGGAGAAGTGCCTTCTCTCCAGAGGGAATACAGTGAGTGCGTGCACATGGGGGCTCTCCCACTCACGCTGTGTGACCTTCAGCAAGCACCTTAGCTTCACTGTGCCTCAGTTTCCTCCCTTGTAAAACGGGGACTTAAAAACATCTTGTAGGATGGGATTGTCAAGAGAATTAAATGAGTGTGTGTATGTAAAGTGCTTTGAATAGTGTCTTCCAAAGACGGTCACCCAAATAAACCACGTGAGCCAAGGACACCGACCACCTAGGGCTGACCCTGCTGGGAAGAGATGGACAAGCTGGCCAATACGTTGAGACACTTATCCTGATATTCAGCCACAGGATGGCACAGGAAATTCAAGAGCTGTCAGCACCGTGCCCGCTTCCCACCCGTCCCTGCCCGCACTTTCCCTGGGAGAGCCTCCCGTGCGGCTTGTCTGCCCCTGCGTCACCAGACCCACACTCTGCAGCCCCACCCTTTCATCTGTACTCCAGGCCTGGTGAACCTCATGGTGACTCTGCTCCTCTTTTTCCCTCTTTCTTCTCTAAAAAAAAAAAAAAAAAATCTCCATCTTGTGGCCAAGGAAGAAATAGTGTGAGTTGCTTGTAGGCAGGAAAAGTGATGAGGATGCAGGAAAATCTCCAGTGTTAACATATGAACAATCATCTCCACACGTCTCCACCTCCTTCCCTATTGATCGTCTTCCACATTCTCCAGAGCCTGTGCTTTTAATTCTTGTGACTCAATTTGAAATCTCTGTGTGGAAATTACAATGATCAGTTGTAAGGAAGGCTCATGCCTGAGAGTAGAAAGTTCCAGCCACAGCAGCTTCATTGTGCGGATTGTTCTGGGCTCTCTCAAGGCAGCTTTCCCTTGGCTGTTGGCCCAGGAAGTTATTTATAATCCAATAAAAATTAAAAGGACTTATGGGAAGGATTTACTTACAGAGTAGATTGGCTCTTGCATTCAATTCATTGCTAATGTTAATTCCTGTTCATTCTAAAATTTCTGAATATAGAGCCTTTGCCTCTACAGAGAATTTAGCAAGTAAACACCCAAGATGAGAGCCTTACTTTTTATTCAGCACTGGGTGCCCAGCACAGCGTCCAGGACACTTGTAAGGAGCCAGAAAACATTTAACAAATGGTAATGATAAAAAATAAAAAGAAACTAGACAGGCACGGCTGTCTCTGCCGCAGGTGATATGCGTCTGTGCTTCCATATGCGTGGAATGCACCAAGCACTGAGGCACCTACAGAAGAAAAACCCAACTGATGATCAGAGTTTCTCGACAGGTGCGATGACCCTAGAGTTTACAGGGCGGCTCTTATGTAAACTACGCTGCCCTTGGTTTCCCCTTTCCCCTTTCCCTGCATCCATTTGTTCACTCTTTCTGTATTTTCTATCCTAAAGGACTTTAAATGACCTGTAAAACACAAAAAACAGACTCAGAAAATGGATCCAAGTGGCAACTCACGTGAGCTGCAAATGGAAGCCTCCAGGTGGCGGGGCAAGGGTTCCTCATGAACAGACACAGAGCTGTCCACCTGGACAACGTTTCCCACCTTCTCAGCACCATGGGACACAGGAACCGTGAAAGCTGCAGTACATGCTGAGGTTTGTGCAGGAGGCCACTCACGGTCCTCCAAGGGCCCTGTCCCCCTGAGGTGCTGCCACCGTCCCGGGCAGGAGGCCACTCACAGTCCTCCAAGGACCCCGTCCCCCCACGGTGCTGCCACTGTCCCGGGCCATCCAACCCCAAAGATGCAGGGAATCCAGAGCTCAGAACACCTGTGACCCACTCCTGGTGACACATGGGCTGGCAGGAGAGATGAGCGCTTTTCGTGGAACCAGCGTTTACCAATATCCTGTGGGCACTGAGGGATAGAGAGGAATAGGTTCTCAGCTAAGTCTGTAGAATGCAAGCATGACTTCCCTATGGCCTGTTTCCCATCATAATCCTCAACACAGACTGTGTCCGTTTCCTAAGGTTGTTGTTATAGAGTGTCACAAACTGGGTGACTTCAAACATCAGATATTTATTCTCTCACAACCTGGAGGCCAGAATCCAAAAGCCCCGTGCTGGTGGGGCTGCTACTTTTTCTCTGGAGATTCAGGGGCATCCTTCCTCCTCCTCCAGATTCTGGCCGCATCACTCCAATCAGCCTCTGTCTTCATGTGACCTCCTTCCTCTGAGTCTCTGTCTGTTTATGAAGACGTCCGGCATGTTGGATCAGGGCCCAGCCGACTTCAGGGTGACCTCATCTTAGTCAAATTACATCGTCAATGGCTCCATTTCCAAAGAGGTCACATTCACAGGTACTGGGGGTTAGCACTTCAACATGTGTTTTTTGAGGGATACAATTTAACCCCTATCACAGGCCAGTGAAAAATGCAAAGGTGAAATTGAGAAAACCAAGTCTGTGATGACTCAAAATAATGTGGTCCAACACTGAGGCCTCTAACGTGTGGCTTCATCTCAGAACAGCGGTTCCTCCATGACATCGTCGCACACACCCAGTTCTTGGTGGGGCCTGGGCAGCTGAGGACTTGAGGAACATTCTCCATCCGTGACTATGAGAAGGTCAGTGAAGCAGGGACAGGAGGAACATCGTTCTGTGAGATTCAGGACTGGTCAGAGGTTCTGCTCTGATCGGTTCCAACTCGTTGACACGTGGGCACTTGAGCTCCAACTTCTTTGCCATGGAGCTGGAGCACAAGCAGAAACCACAGAAATGTACCAGGGATTCCAATACTTCAGCATCGGAGCTATGCCTCCCACAGAGCATTTAGCCCTGAGAGAAGGTTAACAACCACAAAAACCGCAACACACTTCCTTTGTTGGATCATTTGTCTGCAAGTTAAAAATCAGTCTCCATATGGCTTGGCTAATCTGCCTCAGTTCCTCATTTTTCATTCCCCCACCCTCATATATATAACTTGGATTACATAGGCACATTTTGTTCAGCTTTATTTTGCATCTACTAGTGTAGTTGCCTTGCTTTACACACTCTCTGTTCCTTGAGAACAGTCTGTTCTTAGAATCTTGGATCCTCCTCAGTGACTTGGTCACAGAGGCACAGGGATGCCTTACTAGTGCTGTCAAATGAGGATGATTCATAGTAATTCATGGAATGCTAGCTCTGAAAATCCTGGCCCATACTAGTTCAGCATCAGGCCATATAGCTAACTTGGTGCATTTAGACATCCACATTGTGAAGATTTCCTGAAAATTTTCATCTCAGTTCTTCTGTCCTAGAGATCTAGTTAATATTTTTGGCCATACTTTTCCCAAGACACAAACAGGTTTTGAAATTGTTGGTCAATACTAAGATGTACACGTGGATTTGTATCCACTTTGCTGAGATCATTTATGCCATTGAATGTAGCAAATAACAGAGCGGGATTTAGTAAGGGTAGAGAGCCATCCGTATTTTCCTAGCCTCCTTGCCATGGTATTCTCATTCCTTCCCATCACTTCTTCACCCTCAATATCATCATTTCCTCTTGTCTTCAGTTTTTAAATGTGTTTAAGGGGACACATGTTGCCATCCCGGCTAGTCTAAATATCCCTGTGGTGAGGGTGATTCCTGTATTTTCAGAGTCCATATTGCCAACAGTCACCTTCTGTAGATTCTATGCAGACTCAGTGTTATGGACTTATTTGGGGTGGGTGGGAGGGTGGGACGGAGGAAAATGGTTCTTCAGCAAATTTTGTGCCCTTGCTCTGGCACCCATATTTGTAAGAACCATGTTGGAAAAATCTTCCCAATTTCAGAAGTCATGGAGCAGTTGATTAGAAGCATTCCTATTTCGTCCTAAATCTGCAGCACAAGGCTCAGTGTGCCTTGTCTTCAGTAAGAAAACTTTCAACACTCTTATAAAATGCAACAATATTAGAAGTACCTCCCCCAAAAGACTAAAATATATTTCCATTTTAAAGAAAATGTATTCCTTGAAACATCCGATTGCTGTGATAGGAGGGTGAAATCCAGCTGTTACCATCAATTCTAAGCCCCTCTTTTCCTCCGAGTTGGTGGAGGCATTTTGTGTAATTATCCTGCTTGTTTTTCTGTGTTTTAACGATTTTCCCGGTAGCTCCTTGGGTATTTTTTCCTGGTTAATTGCTTGCGTTGCATCTCGCTTCACCATGATTTCAGGGGGTGGTGTGCTCCCAAAAGGACGTGCGGTAGCTGCCCTTCACTTCATCCTGATGCCGAAGACGGCCCTTAGGACGGGAGGAAGGCCGGGGCCACGCAGCCCGCTGACCACAGCTCTGCCTCTGCGTTGTGGGCGGTGGGGCTCTTGGTGGCTTGTTTTCCCTAACACCCTCCCCTGGGTCAGCCCTTGTACAGCCACACAAGGACACACTGTTTGCCACCATCACTCAGGCTAGAATACTTCAGCCACCACAGACCTTAAATGAACCCCACGGAGAGGCAACGAGAATAAAGCCAGGCAAGAACGCAGGAGGCAGCTCCGGATTCTTATGTAACTGAGTCAGCTCTCTCTGGAGCTTCTCATTAGCCCAAATTACAGATCTCCAGGGCACTCTTCGGGCTCCATGCCATCTTCTGCCCCATTCCTTTCACCCTTCAGCTACGTTGCTGGGTGAGCAGCTTCTCCGGCAGTTTGGGGTGATGGGGTTGAGGGCTGTCTGTCTGTGTGGTCCCTGCATTGTCCATCAGCCTGGAACCCTGCCCTGCAACTTGAGCCCAGGATGCCCAGCAAAGTCCAGTGCACTGGCCAGCTCGGCTGGCTGAGGAAGGGCGTGCTTTTCACAGAGCCCTACCTGGGTCCCGCAAGGGGACGCAGACATAGTGGCGCTCTCTCATGGACATCGGGAGCAGGATTTGGAAACCATGTTCACTCTGAAGTCCCGATGGAAGAAGAATAGAAACTTCGTCTTGCTATGAAATAATGTAAAGCTTTAAATCCTAAAAAGCAGTGTTACAGGCTCAACTGTGCTCCCCAAAAAGACATGGTAAAGACGTAACACCCAATACCTCAGAATGTGTGTCCTTATTTGGAAATAAGGTCACTGGATGTCATTAGTTCAGCTTGGAGGTGGTCACCCTGGAGTGGGGTGGGCCTGAATGCTTATGGCCATGTCCCTAGAAAAAGGGGTGATTTGGACACAGACACACACGGGGAGAGGAGCACGTGAAGATGCAGGCAGAGGTCCGGTGGTGCTTCCACACACCGAGGAGCACTGAGGATGGCCGTTTGCCACTGCAAGCTGGGGAGAGGCCTGGGACAGAGGCTCCCTTGCAGCCTCGGAAGAAAGCAGTCCTGCCCACCTGGCTCCAGAGCCAGGACGTTTCCATTCCACGTTTCCATTCCACGTGATTCACTCATTTCCTACAAAGCCGCGCTGCTGTCCAGACCCTGGGCACTTCCCTGAGCCCTCTGTGCCCTGGCAGTCCTCCCTCGCTCCTGCAAACTGGGCCCACCTCCACCTGTCTCTCTGTGCCATTTCTGCCCTTCTCCCACGCAGAAGCCTCCGAGAGTCCCATGCCCCCGCCCCTTGCTTCTGCCATGGCTCCTTGCACCCAGTCAGCACTGCTGTCCAGAGCCTGGGCCTGGTAGCCCCTCTTCCTGCCTTACGTGAGAGAACCCTTTCCCGGGTAAAGCTGCAGCCTCTGGGCCCTCAGGCCTCACCCTCCAACCTGCATCCACCATCCCCTGTGGCTTCCCCAACTAGCTTGCCCCATCCCAGGGTGCACAGCCTTGCACAGGCTCAGGCTGGTCGTCCCACCTGGCAGAAATGCTCTTCCTGATTTCTCTGCTCGTCCAACTCCCAGCACCCTTCCAGCTCAGCTCAGATGCAACCTGTTCAGAAAGACAGCTTTGACCTCCCTGCAAAGTCAGGATTCACCTGACCTCTGGATTAGGACTGTCTGGAAGGAAGGGAACCATTGGAGGAGCCTCGCCACAGGTAGAGGCCAGTACATGACAGGCCCAGAGGCTTGGAGTGCCTGCTGACTGGCTGAGCTGCCACTGACCATGGGTGAGCACAAAGCTGGTGCCCGCTGCTGTGGGGGGAAGCTCTGAGCAGCAAGGAGTTTCATTTTCCCCTCCTTTTCCCCACCCTGGCTCTGGCCTTTCCCCACCTGCCCTGGCCTGGTCTGCCCTGATTCCTCCTCACTTAACGCCCAGCACCTGGCTTGGGAGGCGAGTGGCCTCCTGCACCTACCCATTGGGCCAGAAAGACCCCTGCCCTGCTGCAGAAGGAGCTCCGGGCCCTGGCGTCGTCCTCACTGTGGGGTCAGCCAAGCTTCTGAGGGTCTCTCTTCTATTTCTAAAAGTTACCAGGGTCCATTTCATGCAGGCCACTCCCTTTCTTCTTGTGCACCTGCCAAGGAGAAGTGTCGTGGGCTCCTGGCCAGCGTGCGTGGATGAGGAGGGGGCCTGGGCAAGGGGCCGCCAGGAACACGCTGGGCCACCCACCCATGTACCCAGGCACAGATGTGCCTGGGAAAAGGCAAAGGAGTTGGACAAGGCAGCCATCAACATAGGAACAGCAGACAAGGAAAGAAAGGCCTCCTCACTTTGAGGCCTCCTCTCACCTAGGCTTCCCCTTCTTACCCAAGGCGTCTCTGTCCTGGGCTGGGGGATGGGGTTGCTGCTGGGACCCCAAGCTCAGGACTGCAGGGAGGAGGGGTGTGGGCTTCTCAAGGCATGGCTGGGGAAGGGAGGGGTGTGGGGGTCTCAAGGCATGGCTGGAAGAGGGGTCTGTGGGGTCCCGGAGCATAGCTGAGGCTGAATGTAGGGGTCCCGGGCATGGCTGGGGGTTGGATGCCGAGGCTCTGACAGGGACCTGACCTTGGCTCCAGCTCTGCACTCACCCGTGGGCAAGCCTGGTAGCCCTTGGGGCCTGGCTTCCCTGTCTGTGAGGGTGAGGGGTACCCGCCTGCGAGGGCCTTAGATGCCCCTGGCCCAGAGTCGGGCTTTCTGTGGAATTCCAAGGGTGCAGGCTCCTCAGTGGTCCGGGCCTTCGGGTCCCTCCAAGGCGTGCCCGCCTCCATCTTCTCGGCCTCTCTGTGTCTCCTTCATTCGAGCCTGTTTTTCACTCCCAGCTGATGAGTCACCAGTGCACCTTTTTGTGACCTTCCTCTGCCTGTCCCAGTTGTCTGGGCATCTCCTGGGGAAAATCCTGAGCTAAGGGATGTGATGAGCAAGACTCTTTCTAACCCGGCTCAGGTCAGGCGAGGGTGTCCTCGAACCTCTGCATCCTGGCAGGGACTGTTGGGGCCACCCTCCCAGAGGGCGCAGGTGAGGTGTTGCCTGTCCCTGGGCCTGCCAGGTCCCTTGTGACGTCGGTCAGCCAAGGAAATTTAAATTGAGTCAACTAAATAAGTAAACCAACAAATATTATCCAAATTAGCACCTCAGCACTTTTTTTTTTTTTTTTTTTTTTTTTTTTGAGACGGAGTCTCGCTCTGTCATCCAGGCTGGAGTGCAGTGGCACAAACTCGGCTCACTGCAAGCTCTGCCTCGCTGGTTCACGCCATTCTCCTGCCTCAGCCTCCCGAGTAACTGGGACTACAGGTGCCTGCCACCACGCCCGGCTAATTTTTTGTATTTTTAGTAGAGACGGGGTTCTACCATGTTAGCCAGGGTGGTCTTGATCTCCTGATCTCGTGATCCGCCCGCCTCGGCCTCCCCAAGTGCTGGGATTACAGGCGTGAGCCACCACGCCCGACAGCACCTCAGCTTCTAATGGCTGCCCTGTGCATTTGGGGTAGTTGCCTCAACCCACACTGCTGGTGCGACTTTCCCTGAGAGCGTGAAGTGCTGAGCGGAGGCAGCCCTGAGAAGGAGGGAGACGTGGGGGGGCTTTCAACCCAGCTGTCCAGGTTTATGGATAAATGTGTAGAGGCAATAAACGGAAACCAGGAGGGACTTCATTCCAGTCACTGCTGCACTCAGAGATTCTAGCAAAGTCCCTTAAGTGCCAGGCACTCAACAGATACTGGTGAGTTAATTAATTAGTTAATGATTAGCATAACACATCATAAGAAGGGAATAAGAAACAGCGTCAATGAGCAATGCACTCTGGCCTTTTGCTGTTCACGATTGATGGAGGCCACACACAGAACATGATAGAGATCACGTGCTGTGTGTGGCCTCTGTCACGTGCTGTGTGTGGCCTCTATCATGTTCTGCATGTGGCCTCTATCATGTGCTTCATGTGGACTCTATCCACTCCAGACCCACGAGAGGTACACGTTGGCTGCAGCCACTGGCTTTTCTCTGATACGACTTACACTGAAGCAGAGACTTTAGAAAGAAAATCCACCTTACGAATAAAATCTGAGTTATGCTTGGAGAAACAGCTTAATTTTGAGAAAGCCTAAAAGAGAAAGAAACAGTGACCGAAGCTGAGAGACGAAGGACAGAGACGATCCTGAAGCACCTCAACCGCGCACTGATGTCTGCTCTTCCGGCAGATTCTGTGGCCCCGCTTTGTGTCTGTACTCATCATCCTCTAAGACCTCTTTCAGCTAAATAAATGAGTGTCACATGCAATCAAATTAAAGGGCAATTGATACATTTGCAGCTTTTCACATTATGCTTGGATAATGGTCAGTGCACACGCTGGGTTGTTGACTGAGGCTTGTATTCCAGCTTCCCGCTTTGGGGTGTGTGGTGTGCCTGCCGTCGTCTCCTGTCAATGTGCATCCCTGGCTCTCGCTGTCCTGCAGATGGGCTACCCAGCTCCCGGGAAGAAGCCCTGGGGAAAGCAGGGACAAAGACAAGCCATTATGAGCACGTTTTATTTTGTGCATAAAGGACCCTCAACTTTGGATGCCACTCTGTGCATTTGTCCTGAAATTTGCTGTGCAGCTTTTTCCTAGGAAAGGTTTCAGAAAATGGTCACACCTAAGCGTGTCCTATAAATAGAATGCTTTGGCTGGATGGAGAAAGTAGGCAAGCGAACATTCCCCCTCTGCATCTCAAAAGCCACTCCATGGCAAAAATATATGTTTGTTTTCATTTTCTCCATAGGAAGCCTTTTTATTCTCTTGAGCTATTTTAATCTATCTTTTTCTTGTGTGGACACTTTTCATAAGAAAAACTGTCACTCATTATACTGTGTGAAGTGCTAAGTGCCATATAGGCATTACCTGAGATATTTTCCATCTACGAGGAAAACACTGTTATTATCCCCATTTTACAGATGATAAAAATGAAGCTTAGTAAAAAACACACAGGGAAAAAAAAACACTTTTGGTATTTTAACACAATCTGGGTTTCTTGTTAGAATACAGTTATCACCATTTCTTCTCTCCCATTGCACCCCCCTGTACAATTCCTCTGAAATTTGGAGGAGGTTTTTCCAGCAGTGACAGGAGAAAGCGTTCACAGCCCTCCTGTCTTGGGTTTAGCTTGCTGTGTTATGATGTTGGAAGACCTGGCTCAAAGTTCAGAGCACTAGAAGTCCCAGGGTGGTGAAGCCCCATACTCAGTGATCAGAAAATGCTCCTGAAAATGCTCCTTCCAGTGTGTTGGGAACTAAGGACTTTTGGTGCCCCCCAAATCTCCTGCCCAGCTGTCTAAAGAGGCTTTTCTGTGATTGGAAAATGCTGCCCACACTGCCACGGATACTCAGCAGCTCATTTTCCTTAGTGAGTTACAGCCACTCACTTTTGTCTACTCTTAAATCTCAAAACGGCTGCGTCTTGGCACAGTGTAAGTTTCATTATACGTGGATCATACAGCGTGGCCATCAACGGCTTTCCCCCAGTGGAGGGCTTTCATATAGAGCCCTGCCGACGCCTTAAGAGGCTGTCAGCTGAAACTGCCTCGACCTGTTAACCGGTCAACCCATGTGAGGTTGCGCAGAGAAATCGTTCCAGGTAGCACCCTGCATGCAGGGAGTTTGCATCTTGGTTTGGATTTCAAATGCAGTTCTGCCTGCATTGTATGTATTCATATCTTCTCGGTGCTGCTTTCTGTAGTTGCCTGTGGATAATCTGCACCCTCTCACTGCCTCCATGATGGGGCTAAGGTCAAACCCTCAGCACCCCAAACCCAAGGGGCAGCACCTCAGAGTGGTGACAGTCCCAGGCATGGAGCTTGGCATAGCAGGAGGACTTTGTGATGTGATGGAGAGATTGGTGAGGCTAAACATCACGTATGCCCTCCTTCATCCTCATGTGGACAGGAGAGGCCCTGCAATTCAGGAAATCATATGTTTAAAATTTGCCTTAATAGAGTGACAGTCAGAAATAGTGAGGAGCAGGCTTCCAGGAGGAGGCCCCTAAGATTTCACTGGCTGTGGGGCCTGCCTGCGCCCTGGGTGGTGACCCAAGTCATGCTGCTGGGCCACAGATGCATCCTCGGGGCCCCTCACCACCACCTGGGCAGCATCCTTTGCTCTGATCTGCAGTTAGGTCCTTTCAGTCGCTGTTCCTTTGTCAACGCACACTCTGAAGGCAAGAGGTGTGCAAATAGCTGCTGCCGTGAGCACGGGGCAGGGGCACAGAAAGTGCGGGGTGAGGAAGGAGAAGGCCAGTCCCGCTGGGCTTCACGTCAGCTGCTGTGATTGAAGTTTCGGCAAAACAAGGAGGATGGGGGGGAGGGGGAGAGGAGAAAGAGGGGGAGGAGGGAGAGGGGGTGGAGGGGAGGGGCAGGTGAGAGGAGCTCCAGGGGAAGCTCAGGAAAAGGACACACGATGAGCTTCCAGTTCCACCTCTGCCCTGTCTCCAGGACCCTAGGCAAGTCTGAGTAGTTTACACCTGAAAATTCCATGATTTGAACTTCTCAAGAACATGAATGAGTTTTTAAATGTCGTTGTAGTTCCAAAGTGTTTCCCTTTATAAGATCATAAAAAGGGTTTTCTCATATACAATACAAATTTTTCATAAACGCATTGTGCCAGCTTGACTGATTTATCTTTTTACTTGAATGAGTTTGAGTTGGCAAATGGTTTGGGTGCTATAGACACCATCTGAATTTTCTAAATTAAATCAGGCTCTTGATGTCTGCAGTATTTTTTAACAATTACGTGATTTAGCGAAAGTAGTCCTGTCAATTTAGCAATTTACACTGACTAGTTAATCCACTGGCCGCCGTCTACAGCAATAATGATTGGTATTGCCTCCATATTCAAGGAAGAGAGAAGAAAAAGTTAAGTGATGAGCCCAGAGCAAGAAGTAATGGGAGAAATAGAATTTAAATCTCAGCCCCAGGCTCCTGGTGCCCAGGCCCGTGTTCAGACAAAACACTTGGCTTTGAAATCACATTTGCAAAATTATGACATTAAGAGAAATCTGACATCATGGGCTCCATCTTGCTCCTAACTTCTAAACCGTCCTTGGTCACTCCTGGGTGTAGGCTAACCTGACTTCAGGAGGAATTTAGTTTATAGTTTAGCCTTAAAGTAAGGATGATAGTAATCCTTCACAAAACCACCTTTTAAAACTAAACGAAAGGCCACAACGTCAGGATCATGAGAGCGGTGGGGTTCTGCTAAGATACAGTTAAATGGCCACCAGCCATTGTTCCAGAGGCCACAGGATTTGTAACTTCCCCAAGTGTGACGCAGATGACATCACCATGGCAGAGCCTCAGGTTCGTCTTTTGAGATGTCTTTTCAGACTTCGTGCTTCTGACCAGCTAACTCCACCTGGACAGGTGAGCCATGATGAGGCTGTTCTGTGAACTCCAGAGGTGGACTCACAGCAGGAGGTACGTCTCCATGCTCAGAGGTGGACTCGGCGCGGGGGGAGCCTCTCCACGCTCAGAGGTAGACTCAGCGCGGGGGGAACCTCTCCACGCTCAGGGGTGGACTCGGCGCGGGGGGAACCTCTCCACGCTCAGAGGTGGACTCATGTTTTTACGCCCCTACAATTTCATCCGTAACCAATTGGCAGCACCAATTGACCACGAAACTATCAGCGAAAACCCCTAACCTCCGAGTCTTTGGGAGATGGGTTTGGGTGGTAACTCAGTCTCCTCCGTCAATTCAACTCTTTCTTTATTGCAATGTCCTGGCCTCCGTGAGTTGGTTTTCTCTGTGCAGTGGACAGGATGAACCCAGCGGGCAATTACAGCTTGTTGGAGTAGATGATCATTTTTATTAAATTGGCTTCAGAACAGCCAAAAAGGGGCTGGAACTTTTATTTCTGAGCACCTTAAAAAGGATAAATCCTCACTTCACCCTGCACATCTTCTCGTCTTGAAAATAAAAGTTAAAATCTGATGATGATGATCAGCTGTTAGGAAACTCAAGGCACTCAGAAGCAGCCTGAGGCTTAAGGCCGAGTCCTCTAGTCCTCGCAGCTGTTTCAAGTCACACCCCATCCTGAGACTCAAAAGCCACATAATAGCCTAACTTGAGAATTTGATATCTCATCTCCTTCCCATTCGCCCATCTTTCGTTGTAAATAATTCAACGTCACATTTGCTCTAATTTTCTTTTGTTATATCTTTTTACTTGAGCCCTTCTCCCATTCATGTCCCTCACTAACTGGAAGGTCTTTAAAAGAAAGGTCTCTAGGTCTCTTTGTCATTTTGTCCCTTGGTTATTTTATTTATTTTTATTTATTTAAGGAGAAGTTTGGATTCAAATAAACTTTTTAAAAAACAAAAACAAAAAGAACTCATACCTAAATATGTTGATATAAAAACTAAATTCTATAAATAATGCTTTTTTAATGCAAAGAATGGCTTTCTGAACAAATAACATTACTGTCAATATTAAATGGAAACACCTTACGATATAAAGGCAAAACTCTTCCAAATCATTTTTGGGAAAAAAAAATCATGAAAGTCTGAAATTAGCAAATGAAAACATTGCATCCAGTGATATTGTTTTCTAAAGATGCCTGAAAGCTGTCATAATCTGTTTTCCTGGAACAATAAGAAAGTGGTTCCAAGCCCCCATCACTATCATTTTCTACACAAAGGTTATCTGTGCTTATATTCAATATAGAATTTTCAAATTTTGAAACATTTTATTATTACAGTAATGGCTATTGCCGTTTCTAACAGACACCCTGTCAGAAGGTTTAAAAAATGTATGCTTCGGTTCATGCAGAAAAAAAAAAAAAAAAAAAAAAAAAAAACAAAGGTCAAAACTTTTAAAATGTCACTTCTTCTGCGTTTTGCATAGAAATACATTGGATCAGTGGGAGGCTCCCTGCCCACAGAAGGGACTGCGGGAAGAATGCTGCCTGCTGCTGAGCCTCCACTTTCCTGCAGCTGTGAGCTGAGCAGAAAGGCACTGTGGGAGTCTATTGTTGCCCCAGCTGGGTAATAGTTTTCTTATTTTACAGTCAGCAGCCAAGGGGGGTTGGGGTGTCTCCGTAAAGTGCCTGAAAAAAATACATAACTCCTGCAAATAGATCACTTTCTGCCTCCTCCATGAGAAACAGGGGTCTATAAATTGTGTACTACGTTTGGACCTACCAGTATAATTAAATATCACAAACAAAAGCCACCCCCCAAACCACCAGAGCTACAGATACTGTGCGTTTTCCCGACAAACCTGGGCTGCGGGAAACACGGGGCGCGCTGGGGCCTGCAGACTTGGTGACATGATCCTTTCTCCCATCTCCCATCAGCCAATTATTCTTTCCCGTTTACTTTGTTTGAAAGTCACCTGCCATATGTTGAAGGACTAAGGCATGAAACGAAAATTTTAATCTCGAGTGTTTTCAGCAAGGCAGGATCAGAGGCGCACGGGTCCTACTGAGCTTCTGAACTCCGCTTTTGTTTACCAGGCAGATCGCTAAGTTTGTGTGAAGGGTGGTTAGGCTGCCCAGTGTCTTCACGGCTGAAGTTTGAGCAATGCCCGGACTTCAGGCTTGTTTTGTTTTATTTTGCACTGTGAATTGTCCATCGTGGTTTTGTTACCATGGAAACTCATTTCTGAAAGGTGAAAAGTCACTGACCTTTCACCATTGCCACTGCAGGGATTAATATTCTAGCAGGTTGGGAGGAAGGAGGGGTCTTGAATGTAGGTGAGGCCATTTTCTGGTGATGTCCCCACAGAGAACTGTCTAATTTCTACCCTTAAAGTCACAAGGGGACTAGGCTTACACATTTTTTTACACAAATCGCCTTCAAATCAGATGTTTCAAAAATGAGACTATGTTGTGCAGAGACTAAAATGAAGCTATTAGGACCTTCATTTTTCAGAGCAACCAAAAGCATCAACTTTCTCATTTCCTAGGAAGCTCCCATGGCGGAGTTTTAAAATGTTTAGTCTGATGACCTGAATCTCTGGACACCCAACGAGTGGAATTATTTGTAGAAACTAATAGCCAACAGTCCTGGCGAGTGGAAACCAGCCTGTGACCACATAGAGATTCAGAGAGCTGAGGGAAATGTACTGTGAATGGGTTTTTCTTTTAAGGGCACTGAATAAATGAGATCCAGTGTTTATTCTGTTGATGGATCTGAGGACAATGTAAGTTCCAGGCACTGTTCCTGGAAAGGAAGAGAAAGCCACTTCTCCGGGTCACTGAGTGTTGACACAGTGCCTAGCGTGAGTGGCAATGAGAACGCAGTAACTGCTCAACAAACAGCCACTCAATGAGTCGCCGCTGAGGGTGCTTCCGGAAGCTTCAGCCATATGCTCCTTATGGCAAGTCTGACAGATGGATGGACAGCAGCTGTCCGCCAGGACGCATTTGCTCTGTCTTCCTAGGGGTTGGGCACATGATCATGAGATGGTGTCAACCCAAGAGAAGGAGTCTTAACATGCAAACCCTCGAATACCAGAAAACGGCAGCTGCAAAGGGAAAATGTAAGAACAAGGGAAAATTTAGTATTTTAACTTTTTGCTTTCTGTATGGGTAAGAACAAAACCCCAGAAACAGGGCAGGCTAATTGGATGATGGAAGACACAGGACAGGGGTTGGAGCATGCCAGGAGCTGACAGTCCTGTTAGCAGAAGCACTGTGAGCCGGGGAGCAGCTGTCCCCAGACCCAGGAGGTGCAGGATGCCGGGCATTGCGAACCACACGGGCCCGCCGTCCTCTCCACCTCGGGGCGATGACAGTATGGACTAAGGCTAACGTGCTTTTCTTCTGTCAATCTTTGAATGAAAAGTGGATACTTTGTTCAGAGCCTGTCTTTAAGGCTAGTGCGAGAACAGGCCTCGGGAGAGATGGCCTGGCAGCCTGCTGCTCGGCAGGCGTGTGCTTTTAGGCAGACACTAACTAAAACATCCCAAACAAATGAACATGGATTGAGGAACATGGCTGAGTCCAGGCCTCAGCTCCCAGATATGGCTCTGGGAGAAAGGAGACCCAGTCCGCATCTCAGGAGGACTAGAGCAAGTTCTGAGCTGCTCTGTGGCCAGGGGGCGCTCATTCATCCCTGCATTCCAACTCCCAGCCCTGTTCAGAAACATCTATTGAATGAGCACATGAATGACAACATGAATGAAATCACAGTATATTGCCCCATTCCTGGGGTATATGAAAAACAGAGGGAAAGGAATTCCAAGATACCCCTTCACTGTTCCAGCCTGACTTGTCCACCCCAGGCCTCACGGCTGCACTCGGCCCCGCCCCAGCCCTACCCCCTCTCCAGCAGTTACTAGCATAAAGATGGAAAGTCCGGGCAAAACAACTCTCAGTTCCAAAGGAACAATAAGAAACGGTGATGAAAGGAAATACATGAGCTTGCAGAAAATTTGTGTTCTGTCTGTTTCATCTGCCTGTTTTATATAAGTTCCCCTAAAATCAATGTCTGCATTTCAATTATCCCATTATTTTTATCAGGACAATGGCCTCTTTCAGTGACATTTATTTGTAAAATAGTAACACCCTCAGAGACTATTTTTGGCAAACTAGAAATCCCATTTGTCCTCTCAGGAAACAGCATCTGGAGTGTGGGCTGGGCTCAAATGCACCAAGATACGGTTGTGCTTCAGCTTTCTCATCGGTGACATGGGATTGGTCCCATCTCCCTTCCTGAATCCACAGGGTCGCTGTGAGAAGGATGCATCGACAATGCATGTGAGTGCTTTGGAAAGACTCAAGTAAAAGGCAGAATGGATTGTTCACCACTCGGGGAGAGAGGACGGGGAGCTGTCCCCACAGCAGAGTTCTAATGCCTAGGGCTGGTGGGTGTGGGGTCTGAGCTGCATGGAGAACTTCTCCTACCCTACTGACCAGCATGTCCTGTCCTGGTTTACCAGGACCTCCTTGGCTTAGCTTCTAAGTCCCATGTGCAGGGAACACCCACCTCCCAGTTGTTTGAACAGTCACACCCTATTCTGCATTTACCATCCCTCTCCAAGCAATGGCCCACCAAGATGAGATGGTCTCCTCAAGAGGCTTTCCCTGGAAACAGGAGATTGAGGTCACAAACCCCCAAGGAAAGCTTGACATCCTTAGGAGAGGCTTCACCCCGACACATCCTTTCCATGCCCAAAGCTGACATTTCAGCTCAAGTAAATATATATTCAGCAGCTTTTGTATAGGCAAGGCCTGGTACTGGAGGGGCAGAGTTTTCCCCTTAAGAGGTCTATCTCATTTGAGTGCTAAGGAGATGGAGTCAATGATTCGATCTTTAACCTCTTCTTGGAATTCAGCTCCAGTGGTAAACGAAAGTCTCTTTTCCAAAAGTCACCACATCTCATTGCATCTTTTTGGCTCTGGCTAAGTCAAGTGACCATCAAGGAGTGAACCACTGGGGTAGGAATTAAAATACCTATTATAGTGTCTTACTAAAATACAAGCAGGATGTGAAAGTATGGCAATAAAAACACTGAGAAATTGAGAACAAAACTGTAATACAGTGCGCTAAATAGCGTCCAATGATCATTTATATCAAGTCCATCTCACACATGCACACGTATGTAAATATATGCATGCGCATTTAGATCAGTGGGAAGGAGTTTTATAAATGCTCAGAGTATAATCTATTAGTAATACAGAGATTAAGTTAGAACATAGACTATTAAAAGGTAATTAGTGATCATTATAATTTTTTGTAGTTGGTTAGAGGTAACAGTGTTGTTTTATTTTGTCTTCATTAATAACGAAATTATACTCATATATATAGTTAGAGAATGATAGGGATAGAACAAACGTGAGTGTCAACCTATCTGTTGTCAACTTAAAAAAATATGGTAAATAAGAGAAAAAATACTGGGTAGCCATGAACTTTGCAGCCTTTAGAGTTAATTCCAAATTAATAATAATAAAGATTGAAAATTAGTAATGAAAGGCTGATTATAGTGTTTTAAGAGGAAAAAAGGGAAGCTTCAGGGGAAATTCTATAATTTTCTGGAACTAAAAATGCTAAACTATCTTGGCTATAACTAGAAGTTATAAAGAGAGAACAGAGTAAAAGAATCCAACTGTATCCAACTGTTTTATATTATTTACTTTGCCTGAAGTAAAGAGTAATGGAATAGAGCACTTTGGTTTCTGGTTTTTATCCAGCAATGAAAAAAAAAGTATATGAATTATAAGAATGAGGAATGGGAGAATAGTTAGTAGCTGAATACAAAAGTATAGAAATGCCAAATTAACAGAGGAAAAATGGAAATAAATGGATTAAACTGTCCAAAATGAGGAAAAGAAAAAAAAAGACAGAGCAAAGTATATACATATTTTAGTAAACATAAAGTAAGATAGAGGAATAAAATCAAGCATATCACTTAGTACACTAAATGTGAATGACATAAACTTCCCTATTAAAGCAGAGATTGTCAGACTGTGTTTTTAAAGATCCACTGCATGTTGTGTAAAAAAAAAAAATGTTTCTAACAAAGTGGTAAGAAAAGTTGAAAATAAAGGAATAGGCAAATAGATAATAGGACGTGAAAAAGAAAAGAAAAAATAGTGATATTAATGAAAAATAATGAAGATAATGAAGAATTTATGGGACAAAAGCAGATATTTTGTAATAATAAAAGTGAGCCGTTAACCCAAATGTGCCAGTCAACATAATAACTAAATATAAAAAACAAAAATAAATAAGTTAACATGACAACAATTTATATTATAACGGAACTAAAACATCCCAAACAAATCAACATTGACCTATATGATTTGTAAATGTTAAATGAGAACCTTCATATGCATTCAATGGCCAATAAGTAATACGAACTTTCTGAAATAAAATCCCACCTGCAGTCTAGTTTAGATTGTGAGCATCAATACAAGAACTGATCTCAAGAACCATGTTGGGCTTCTGGGGTATCCCAGAAAGTTTCCAGTATTAACAGGCGCCCCAAACAACTCAGTGGCCCTTTGTTGAAGTGGTAGGTTTGTGGCTGACTTGGTCAAAGTTAAGGCCGGGGGAAGTGCTGTGTTGGAAGCCCTCTGAGCACTTACTTAGGGGTAACTAAAACTCACAGAATGATTTTGCTTGCTTACGAGAACTAGGACCGTCACTAAACATATTCATAAATAAGTGCAGTTTTCTTTCTCAATAGACACTACTTTGCTTCATGCATAGTCATGTTTGTGAGAAGTTTTATGTAAATCAAATTCTATTTTCCAGTTGACTAACTTACCATTTCAAATTTGTTTTGTTTCTTTCTTGATTGATTCTCCATTGACAGTGACTCTTACATTTTAGCTTTAAGATTTTCTTCCCTCAGTCTTTCCACTGAAGCATTAATGATCACTAAACAAGTGATTAACTGCATTTAGAGACAACTGCTTAAAGGAAGCCTTCAGTGAATCCTCCTCTGAAGCATCCTTTTGTTAAGTGAAGCCTCCCCTGTAATATAATAGTAACCCCACAGTTTGTCTGTTCGGAAAGTGTAGTGGACAACTCTTTTGTTGTGTGGCATCTGCAGCCCTCCTCTGGAGCTACACTATTGGAGGTGGAAGCTCTGTGGAATCGCCCTTTCCCAGTCTGTGTGGTCCCAGCACGGGGTGCAATTCCCGACTCCAGGGACACATGACACAACCCAGGCCTAGCCGAGGACCACAGTGCATTCTCTGCAGTTCCAGTGGTTCACTTCATGATGGGCACTTGACTCAGCCAAAGCCAAAAAGATGCAATGAGATGTGGCAACTTCTGGAAAAGAGAATCTTGTTTACCTTGGAGCTGAATCCCAACAGAAGGTTAAAGATCGAATCATTGACTCCGTCTCCTTAGCACTCAAACTTTAAGACCTAAGCCAACTTAGCAGAAATCAGAGCAAAAATCACCCAGTTCCTGATGACACTGTTTGATGTCTGTACCTCTCATGCCAGAAGCTAGTCCTACCACTGAACTTTTCAGCTTAGGTGACCCAATGTATCTGTTTCTCATTTAGCCCAACTTACAATGGGTTTTCTCTCTTACAACCTCAAGCATCCCTTCAGATATTGAAAGTCTGAATTGTAGTTGCTGGTAGGGGTTGGAAATGACCATTTATCTTGCATTTTAAGAAGCGTATCCCAAAAATGCTTGGGAAATGTTGGCAAAATGAATTTTTGAAATATGGCTACAGCAATCTATGATCTCTCTGCATAAAGCCTCTGCAACCTATGATTGCTAACATGACTTCCTATTTTAAAAAATACCAGTCACAGAAAAACTACATGCTCCTT
Source organism: Rhinopithecus roxellana (assembly GCF_007565055.1). NCBI lineage: Eukaryota > Metazoa > Chordata > Mammalia > Primates > Cercopithecidae > Rhinopithecus > Rhinopithecus roxellana. The sequence goes on along the minus strand of NC_044566.1, from coordinate 4,999,569 downwards.
TTTTGTACTATGGAATTTAATGTAAGAAAATATACGTTTTTGTGGACTGGATTTTCTTGTGAAGAACCGTCTACTTATCTTCCAGGAATAACTGCTGACATCCCTTCAATCAACATCGGTTACTCCGAGCAGCTCCTCAGAGCTGGTTTTCGATTTTCTTTCAGTCTTTCCCAGAACTCTGTGATCGCCAGAGGTTACAAATCTGTGTTGGGTGCTTTCTCTGCTAAACAAGAGTTTTCTAATGGCACAGTTGAGATTTCAAAACAGTCAGCTTCGAGAATTTTCCTCAGTACTAAATCATGTGCACCGAAAGCATTGGAAGGAACCCACACCTGCACGGCACGGCACTGTCTGCTGTGGCCCCTCATGGAAAGACCCTTGTAATTCAAGTCAGTGCACGCAGACCTGGGTGGTGCTGCCTGCACACCCACCCCCTGTGGCAGTTCCTGTCCTGGTGGCCTGGCCTGCCCTGCCAGTGGGAACACCTCCCTGCTGCTGTCCAGGGGCAGACGCTGCTGTCCTCCTGGCCGGGAGCTGGCAGCAGCCCTTCCTGGAGTCACTCATCTTCGCCTGCCAACGTTAGAGGTTCCCCATCTGGTGGCAGATGAAAAGACCCTGGCAAACATTCTTTTGTATCAGAAAAAAAATCACACCCAGAGGTTCCGGGTGAATTGGTGTGTGGTGGGGTCTAGGCTATCAGTGTTTTCTTTTTTTTTTTTGAGATGGAGTCTCACTCTGTCGCCTGGGCTAGAGTGCAGTGGCCGGATCTCAGCTCACTGCACGCTCCGCCTCCTGGGTTCACGCCATTCTCCTGCCTCAGCCTCCCGAGTAGCTGGGACTACAGGCGTCCGCCACCTTGCCTGGTTAGTTTTTTGTATTTTTTAGTAGAGACGGGGTTTCACAGTGTTAGCCAGGATGGTCTCGATCTCCTGACCTCGTGATCTGCCCGTCTCGGCCTCCCAAAGTGCTGGGATTACAGGCTTGAACCACCGCACCCGGCCGGCTATCAGTGTTTTCTAGAAGTTCCCAGGTGATCCTAAGGACGGCCGTGCTTGGGACCCACTGGCTGTGTCACAGTTGCATTTGAAACCCTCACTGACCCCCACTGTTTACAGAACACAGCCCTGGCCCCCAGCAGAGCAGCCAAGACCTTCCTTGATTTGGTCCAAATTTACATGGACAGCCTCGTTCTTTGTTACACACATTTTCAGTGTGCGTTTCCCCTGCCCTGTTTATTTACTTGCTCCCAATTGCAGTGTGTGGGGCACCTGTGTCAGGAGTGTGCCCAGGACTCGCTCGGGGAACAACCCTCCGGGGACACACAGAAAGGCCACCAGGCAGAAGCACACAGGACACAGAGGAGGGGCATTGATTCTGTGGGGCAGGGCTGGGTGGCAGGGTTGGAAGCCTGAGGCCATGCTTGAGCTGCTTGGAAGGAGGGCAGAAGCTTCCCAGGTGGAGAAAGGGCACAGCCTCCGGGAAGCAGGGCCAGTGCACAGCTGGAGGGGCTGCTGTGCCTGGATAACCATGAGCAGGTCAGGGTGGATGGAGTGTGAGGTGTGCGTGAGGAAAAGGGGCAGCGAGACAGGCACACGGGGGCCAGCTCAGGAAAGGCCTCCACGCTTCACACCCAACCCTCATGCCGCCTTCTAGAGCAGGTGCTGTTGCGCCCATTTATCCATGAACACACAGAGGCTCAGGAAAGATAACTCACTTGCCCAAGGTCACCACCCAAAGATGGCAGAGCCAAGACTTGAACCCATGCTCGTTTGACTCTAAAACCTCATAGAAATGTCAAGTGCAAACAGCACTCTTCTCCTTGTTCTCCTGCCACAGTGGGCTGCTTTGGCTCTCTCTTCCCCGCGTCTCTGCGCTGCTGGTGGCCCCATAGCTGGCGGCTCCTCTACCTACCCACAGCACACACCCACACCCTCCCCCTGGACAGGGCCTGCCACTGCTCGGGACTCAGTGTAAGGGTCAGTCCCTCGGAGCAGCCTGCCCTGGGTGACGCTCAGCAGGCTTCAGCCTCCATGCTGAGGCTCCATCACTCTTCCTCGCTTTTACTTTTAGGGGTTGAGAAGGCAGAAACTCTGTCTATTCACCTTAGTCTGTGCCCCACACACCTGCAGGTAGTCTGTCTTTAACAAACCTTAGTGTAATCCATCAATCGACCTCTGAGCTTCACTTAGCAGACCAACCAGTTCATCATCAAACCTCTATTGTCTCCCTAGAGAGAGACTGAAAGGCTGATTCCTAGTCCCACCTGGGGCAGACAGAGGGTGTACCATGAAGCAGTTTCCAGATTTGGGGGATTCTTCCTGAAAATTGGCTTTGGAAGGAACTTTTTCAGCCTTACACGTGGAAGTCTTGGTGGGCCATGAGCTCAATAAGCCAGGATGGGCATCCAGGGAAGAAAGCAGGAGGCATGCCTGGAGGCCAATGAAGCCCACGGAAAAAGGACAGGTGGTCGGTGTTTTCCTTTATGATTCTAACCCAGCTCCTTAAGAGACAGAAACTGGCTGAGTGCGATGGCTCACACCTGTCATCCCAGCACGTTGGAAAGCTGAGGTGGGAGGATCACTTGGGCCCAGGAGGCAGAGGCTGCAGTGAGCTGTGCTCATGCCACTGCACTCCAGCCTGGGTGATAAAGTGAGACCCTCTCTCAAAAACAAAAAGAAGTTCACCCAGAAACTGTGGGTGTTATGAGTTCAACTGTGTCTCTCAAAAAGACATGCTAAAGTCCTGAGCCACAGCACTAGTGTGCTCTTATCAGAGAGATGAGAGGCCTGAGGCGCAGAGACAGCCTTCCTGCAGATTCACTCGGAATACAAGTATTATGTGAGTGTCTTAAGGAGAAGTGGGAGAAAACAGAGTGGCCTTTGCACCAGAGCACGCATTTGCAGTGAGTACTCGGCCCCAGAGCGCGCATTTGGGACGAACAGGTAGCCCTGAAGTGGACATTTGGCTGGGACATCCCCAGGGCTCCATTACTCGGTGCCTAAACACGGTGTGGGGGAAAGAGCAGAGCAAGTGAAGTCAAGAAACCTTAACTTCACAATTTCCTAAAATCCCGCCATCCTTTGCATTCCATTTTTTCCTCTTCCTTATCTTCTCATTTAGCGTACAACTGAAAATATGTTAGTGTTGACCCAGAGCATTATACCCAGCTTGTAATTACAGTTATCTTTGGAGGGAGGTAGTAGGGAACTGTGCAGTTATGTTACGCAATTGTGAGATGCTTGAATGTTTTTGTAAGTGTGTACAGCTTTCAGAATCAAGGAATAATCATAAAATATCTAAAAGGAAGTCTAAACAATTTGGTAAGAGTTGGGGCAAGTGTCAGAATCGCCGTGTGCTCCCACACCCCAGCAGGGTGGGTGTATCCATCGCCATTATTGATCAAGTTTCGGGTCCTGGTATCTTCTGGCCTCAATAGGCATGTGTCTAGAAGTGGTCGGGGGTGTGAGGCAAGGGTGCAGCTAAGCGGGGTGGGGGGCGGAGGGTCCTGCCAGATCCACGGCATCCGCTTCAGCTTGCTGTGGGCCTGAGGCAGGCCCCACTGAGTGCGCTGCTCAGAAGGGGATGGCTTCTGAGGGGTGCGGCTTCTGGATCTCCAGGCCAGAAGGGGATGGCTTCTGAGGGGTGCGGCTTCTGGATCTCCAGGCCAGAAGGGGATGGCTTCTGAGGGGTGCGGCTTCTGGATCTCCAGGCCAGAAGGGGATGGCTACTGAGGGGTGCGGCTTCTGGATCTCCAGGCCAGAAGGGGATGGCTTCTGAGGGGTGCGGCTTCTGGATCTCCAGGCCAGAAGGGGATGGCTTCTGAGGGGTGCGGCTTCTGGATCTCCAGGCCAGAAGGGGATGGCTTCTGAGGGGTGCGGCTTCTGGATCTCCAGGCCAGAAGGGGATGGCTTCTGAGGGGTGCGGCTTCTAGATCTCCAGGGCCAGAAGGGGATGGCTTCTGTGAGGATGTGGCTTCCAGGTCTCCAGGCCAGCAAGGCTTTTGAGGTCACTCTTCCATCAGCCACATGATGACAGAAATCTGAGGCTGGTGCAAAGGCCACTCTCTTTTTTTTCATGCTTCTCTTTAAGACACATATCTAATACTTGCATACTGAATGAATCTGCAGGACGACTATTTCTGCACCTCAGGCCTCCCATCTCTCTAGTAAGAGCATGCTAGCGCTGTGGCTCAGGACTTTAGCATATCTTTTCGAGAGACACAGTTGAACCCAGAAATTCAAGATGTTGCTGTTAGCATAGCTGGATTCAGCACTCAAGTCTTTGGTGAAATGCATCTGTGTTTGCTTTGAAAGTTTTGTTTTCTTGTTACCTTGACCAGAAGGGTCATCCCGAGCGTGAAATACTGGGCAAATTATTTCACCTGCTCTAGGCCTGGCTGGGTCTTCTCTGTAAACCAGGGTGCTAACACCATCTCCTGCCTAGAGATGCTGTCCAGGCAAACCCAGGTGGCAGTGTGCTTGCCGTGTGTGTGTGTGTGCTTGCCGTGCGTGTGCACATGTGTGTGTGTGTACGTGTGTGCATGTGTGTGCATCTCTGTGTGTACGTGTGTGCGTGTTCGTGTGTGTGCACCCATGTGTGCGTGTATGTACACGTGTGTGTGTGCGTGTGTGTGTGGTGGGGTCGGGGGAGGACTCCATCGCTATCTTCTCAAGGAATGTGGATGTGACCATTGCCCGAAGTAGAAAACTTTTGGAAATGGTTCCAAAGAATTTTGGACCCAGAAGCACTCAGAGCCGGATGTAGGAGCTGAAGGACTTCACATGTTGTTCTGTAAGTGCCATCGAGCAGCCTTTCAGAGGCAGGATGGACGCGGCAGTGCTGGGGGAGGGAGCCTGACACTGTTCTATTTCTAGTTCCTCTATTACCTTGACGCAGGACCTTGCTAAACTTCCCTTAAAAACTGTATCTCTGTAGCTGATTTCTTCTTCATCTTGAAAGTGCAGGTGGTAGTCATGAATATTTGTTTCCTGCAGGTTGCTTTTGTAAACCTCTTCGCGAAAGAAAAGTCTACGCAGCTGTGGAGTATTGTTCTTATTAACAACCTCATTTTGGCATGCACTCGCCGGCTTCTCAGGCTTTATATTAATATTCTACTGCAGAAGATATGCCACAAAAACAACCTGATTTCTCTGTCTTCTGTTTTGGAAGCTGACCTATGCACTAAATAGTTGTCCTAAACAGAACACTTTTTTTTTCTCTTTCCACGTCAACGTCTACCCATGGCATCTGTTGGATCCTCGCGGTCCAGCTGTCTGTTGCCACCTGTGGTGGGTCATCTTGGGGCTGCCATGACAAAGGACCGTAGACTGTGTGGCTCAACCCACAGGAACTGGTTTCTCACAGTTCTGGGATCAGGCACCAGCATGGCCACTTCCTGGTGAGGACTGTCTGCCTGGCTTGTAGACAGCTGCCTTCTGATTGTGTCCTCACAGGGGGAACAGAGCAGGGTGAGGGAGAGAGAGAGCTGTTGTGTCTTTGTAAGAGGGTACTAGTCCCATGAGGAGGGCACCATCTTATAACCTCTTCTAAATCTAATTATCTCCCCAGGGCCCCATCTCCAGATACCATCACACTGGGGAGTCAGGGCTTCCACAGGTACCAACCCACTGGGGTCAGGGCTTCCACAGATACCATCACACCGGGGTCAGGGCTCCCACAGATACCAACCCACTGGGGTCAGGGCTTCCACAGTCACGCCAGGATTAGGGCTTCCACTGGTACCATCACACCAGGGTCAGGGGTTCCACAGATCCCATCACACAGGGGTCAGGAGTTCCACATGTACCATTACACTGGGGTCAGGGCTTCCACAGTTGATCTTTGGGATCCACTGTGTTAGACCATTCTCAAACAGGATTTTTTTTGTACCAATGTGCTCATAATTGCTTTTAGCTCGCCCTGTTGTTGTGCTGTGGGTCTTTGAAGCTGAAGTAGTGACACCAAGATGATTGGGTCTTTATGCTCAGACACCATCATCTGAGGATGCCCCAGGACATCCCAGCATGGGTGCAAGCCAAGAACTCCTGGACCCTTGGTGCAGGTGCAGGGAAAGGGGCCCTACTTGGTGTGGGCACAGCAGGAATTTGGAAGGCTTGAAATTTTTTTAAGTCCAGGTGTCACGACTCACTGAGTGACAGCGTTCTAAACTCATCCAATAGCATAAGGTGCCCTGGCCACGTGTACAAAAGGCACTGACTCCCCGTTCTGAGATCCTCGGAATTAGAGGGAGGGCATCTCACTGCCCCTCGGCTGCCAGGCTCCGGATGTGATGCGTGTCTCAGGAAGACATGGAGGAGCCACACAGAGCTCCTCTGCCCACGGGCATGCTTGTCTCACTGTTTTCCTCTGCAGGGCTTACTCATAGCCTTGGGGTAAAGTAATCAAGTCCAAGCTTATATGCAGTATCCTTGAGCTCAGCCAGGGCCCTCTGTGTTCTCAGAGACAAGTGAACGGTGGTGAGCACGGACAACAGCTCCAATGCCCAGCTCACCTCCCATTCAAATCGAGGTGACGCTCCTGTGGGAAGCATCCTGGGGGTCTGGCTGTCCACAGACCTGGCTTCGGTGTCAACGTCGGACCTTTCAGGCAGCACAGACTGTCACGGAGCTGCAAGGAAAGCCGTGAAAGCCACGCTTCCCAGGAAATCTTTTTCCCGGGAAAGTCACTCGTTTCATTAGAAATGAGTCACGTTTCTAATAGATGGGTTTTTCCGTAATGTGCAATTCATAATTCATCTAGCTTTTGTCAAACTTAACTCTATTGTCTTTGAACAGAATATAAAACACCCACAAGTATTTGGTGCCATCATCTTCCAGGTCATGAAAGCAACCAAAAGAACCCTTTTAAGAGGCCTGGCTTTGAACGCCTGCCTTTGTGTTGGCTAAAAGGACACAGAACAATTCTAAAAGCCCAGATGCTGAGGAAGAGAGCCGGGGAGGCCTGCCCAGCAGCTCTCGCTGCATCACCAGGCTAACAACGACTGAAAAGTCAGTTTCTTTTTAATAAGTGTGATATGCTTGGGGGACGGGGCGAAAGGGTTAATACGATGCTTGACCCATTAAAACTGTGGGCTCCAGGGCTAACCTTGTCAGCTGATCAGATGATTACTTCTGCAGGAGAAGGGGCTGAAAACTGAGCCTCGGTGGCCAGGTAATCAAGGACGTCAGCACCAAGGAGGATGCGGCCGAGTAGCGCCAGAGCGGCTACCTGAGATGCTATTACTTGTCGTCTTTCAAGCATTATAATGAGATTATAGTAACCCTAAACTGGCTGAAAACAGAAATCTGGCTGTCTGTCAAGTTCATTGTGTCGGGTTTTACAACAGTGCAGATCTGGTTCCTCTGAACCTGCAATCATTATGCCGGGAGGGAGGTCCCCAAGAAATCCCTGTAACCTCCAGGCTTGCTCAGACCCGGGCAATTGCACCATTGTTATTGCTGGAAAAACTTGCTAATGTTTTTGTTTTTTTCTGTTTTTCCACCATGTGATTCAACTAGTAATTCAATAGTGCACAAGTCTTTCCTTCCCCACATCTGTGGCAGGTTTCCTGGGTCCTAAACAGACACACTGTGGACCCACAACCCCCTGGCATGAATCACCAGGCTCACATATCCACGTGCGTCCATGTTCCGGAACTACCACGTTGACTCTGCCTTTGTGGGAAGAGAGAGAAGCCTCCTTGCCTCCTGAGGGAAACCACTCATCTTGTTGGAAAGTCGTCTGGTCTCTTGCTGGGTTACCTGTTTTGATGCTCAGGACACACTTGTTGAAATGCTGCAGCCATACCTCGAGATGGGAGTTGACATTTAGGGAGTGCTTGCTGTATGTCAGGCTCAGTTCCTGCTGTGTAACATGTGTAGCATCTCAATCCTTTTGCAGGTGTGAGCGTTGGCACCTGCTCTGGGTCCAGACAGGGGGTCAAGCAATTTGCCCATTCCTGTAACCAGCAGAAGCAGCGGAATTTGGTCTGGGAGCCCATGTTCCTGGCTCTGGGGGTATTTGGCCTCCTCGGGAGCATGGGTGCTGGGACTTGAAGACTAATTCTTGAGAGACTGATGTGTAAATGCCATGTGCTCTCTTAAGAAGCATAGGATTGTGAAAGAGCAAACAGGAATGATGCACAAATGGCTCATCTTGCCAACACCTTTGCTTTGTAAGAACTGACTCCAGGCAATGCTCTGATCTGTTTCTGCAGGTTACTTCTATGAAGGCCATACTTTATCATTTCAGAGGCTATTGATTAATTAAAACCCAGATGCATGCCAGCTGGCTGAAGCAGATGTGAAAGAGAGCAAAGCCTACTGAATATACCAAAATTCAGCCGAAATCCCCCAGGACGGTAGAGATCATGTGCATGTCCGAGACTCACTGCCTGCTGAGTTCTGTGGAGCCCACATCCGGGTGATTATTGGTCACCCAATAATGTTAAGCTGATGGCTGAGGCAGTCCAGAACCCAAGGCAGCCTGACGAGGAGGGCTGGGACAGCCTGGGGTTGCGGCAGCCACTTTCCTAGCCTTTTCCCTCAGCCGTGGGCCTGCATGGGGACAGGGGTGGCTGGGGACTTGCACTGTGCGAGTGGAGGCTGTGGACTTGCACTGTGGCCAATGTTCCTGATGCTCTGTGTCTCATTTTCCCCTCAGCAAAGTGGAACCACAGTCCTCACCTCCTCACCTCCCATCCCCAGGGCCACAGCCACCTCCCTGCAGTGTCCTGAGCTTTGAATGAGACAATTTTGGTGAGAGTGCCTCAGGGAGCCCCAGGGCCTGAAAAATGTGAGGCCCCATGTGCTCACAGGTCCTGGTGATGCTTGGGCGTAGGGGACACTCAGGACTCCTGCCCGCCGTCCCTGCTGGCTGGGGCTGACTGTGGGACCTGCTTCCCTGCCCGCCACCGGGACATTGAAGGACTCTCTGTGCACAGGGAAACCTGCCACTCCCTGTTTGCCAGCCGGCTCCTTGAACAGACTGTAGGCAGGGATGCGGCAGTGAGCCTAAGTGGGGCCTGGCCTGCTCCGGCTCAGGGGTGCAGTGCGGGCCTTGTGCCCTCGAGGGGCATAGCCCACCTCCGTTCCTCACTAAGTGAGGCCACCAGCCAGGGCACTTAGGGCAGGTTATGCCGACGTCTCTGTGGCTCCGACCCAATCGTCCTCATCTCCATGTTTGTATTTTCTTCATCTACTTCCAGTTCCCAATCAGCTGACCCCACAAGGTGTGTGCCTCTCTCAGGGGCTAGCGGAGACAGCCAGGCACCCTGGACGTGGAGAGGGGGTTCTCCTCTGCCAGCTGCCCTCCCTCCCTCTCTCCCAGCAGTCTGGGTCACCTCTAGGCCCCCTGGGAACACCTGGTTCTGCGGGATCAGCCAGTAACCCAGCTAGTGCTCCCCTCCTCACCTGTGGGTGCAGATGAGTGAGGAGGAGTCCCCATGTACCAGCCCTGAGGCCAGCAGGCCCACTTCCCCACATGCTGGTGCCCATAATGACCCTGTTGGGATGAATGATGGCCACCGTGATAGCAGGAGCCCCTGCTCTGTGTCCTGCCCTAACCCTGCACCTGAACAACCTCTCCTGTCTAGGAGGAGTAAAGTGGTTCCGCCAGATCCCCCCATGAGGGGCGCAGGACACACCCTAAATGTGTCATCATAACACAGTCGCCGCAGCTGCCCAGTGGTAATGCCACAGCTCGCCAAGCATCCCGTTTCCTTATCTGGCTTGATTTGAATGGCAAGTCTGGGTTCGTTGGCTGGGTTTTTACTGGTACATACGGATATGTCCAGACACTTGGAATGGGTACTGCTCCTGCCCAGGCTGATGGTGTTGATTATATTGAGTTAAAATGCAAGTCTCTTTGTCATCCCACAAAGGCCTGAGAAAAGCCCCACGAGGGCCTCTGTCGGCACTGGGCACAGCTCTGTCCTCCCCAGGGCTAAGGAGAAGCCCCAGAACTCCATTTTCCAGAATCTCAACCCATTCCTTCAACTGTGCGTTTCGATGGCCTTCACAGGGCCATGACAGTGGAGGGTGAAAGAGTGACCCCCAAGGGGAAGCGTTTATGAGCCAGCAGCAGAAATCAGGCACCGGCCGATTCCCACAGTGGAAAGTGGTCTATCGCCGTCGACCTGGGCCATGAGGACTGGACGGAAGGCATTGTCCACTTCTGATTTTCAGGGAAGGGCTTGGAAAGGACATGGGTGGGTGTAGATCGGGAAACCTGGGAAGTATGTTCTGCACAGAGGCAGGAGCGTGAACAGCTGGGCTGTCCGGCAGGGGCTTGGGGGTCCCTTGCATGGGTAATAAAGTAGACAAAGAACATCTGCGAGAGGGAGGCTGCGAGTCTGGGTGGGGACAGTGGCTTGGAGGCTGCGAGTCTGGGTGGGGACAGTGGCTTGGAGGCTGCGAGTCTGGGTGGGGACAGTGGCTTGGAGGCTGCGAGTCTGGGTGGGGACAGTGGCTTGGAGGCTGCGAGTCTGGGTGGGGACAGTGGCTTGGAGGCTGCGAGTCTGGGTGGGGACAGTGGCTTGGAGGCTGCGAGTCTGGGTGGGGACAGTGGCTTGGAGGCTGCGAGTCTGGGTGGGGACTGTGGCTTGGAGGCTGCGAGGCTGGATGGGGACTGTGGCTTGGAGGCTGGTTGGCTGGGTGGGGACAGTGGCTGGGCAGCTGGGAGGTTGGGCGGGGACTGTGGCTGTGAGGCTGTGTGTGGACTGTGGCTGGGAGGTTGGGAGGTTGAGTGTGGACTGTGACTGGGATTCTGGGAGGATGAGTGGGGACTGTGGTTTGGAGGCTGGCAGGCTGGGCAGGGACTGTGGCTGGGAGGCTGGGTGGGGACCATGGCTTGGAGGCTGGGAGGCTGGGTGGGGACCATGGCTTGGAGGCTGGGAGGCTGGGTGGGGACTGTGGCTTGGAGGCTGGGAGGTTGGGTGGGGACCGTGGCTTGGAGGCTGGGAGGCTGGGTGGGGACCGTGGCTTGGAGGCTGGGAGGTTGGGTGGGGACTGTGGCTGTAAGGCTGTGTGTGGACTGTGGCTGGGAGGCTGGGCAGGGACCGTGGCTTGGAGCGTTGAATGCATGAAGGAGATGCTTTGCCTCAAACAGCACCAGGGTTATCAGAGGACTTTCTGTGCCTGAGCCATGAGACCGGAGTGTGCTGGGGTATAGGGCTGGGACGCACAGGACAGCAGGCGTGGCATGCATGGTTCCACAGCTTGCTTTCTGTTCTTTCCATCCACTGGTCCTCGTCCCAGAAGTGGCAGATGAAAGCCTGAAACCTTCCCTTCCTGGTCAGGGCTTGGCCACCCTGTCGTACTTTACTTTCGGGGGACTCTGTTCACCTGGCATGAAAATCTTTGTCCCCTAGACCAAATGGTTGAAGTATAACAGAATCCCACACACTTGAAGAAAGGCAAGTGCAGCCCTGAAGTCAGGTACCATTAACCCTTTGAAAGGGCACTGGGAGGCCTCATGTCACCGAAGTCTCGTACTTCATTTTGATGACTATGACCCTGTGACCACAGCTTCATAATAGACCTGCCTGTGATAGCATCAGATTCAAACAGGTTCATCTCCTAACAACCCAGTCCCACTCACCATAGTGTCTGTTTCATAGATTAGGAAGAAATCACTCAGATGCTGGAATAAACATTAAGGGACAATTTATGGATGCTGCTCTGTGGTAGCTTTTAATATTAACATGATAGATATGGAGGGAAGGCCAAAGGTAGCAAGGTAACTACATACCTGTGAGCGTGTGTGTGTGTATATGTGTGTATATATACGGATGTGCATATATGCGTGTGTGTGCATATATACGGATGTGCATATATGCGTGTGTGTGCATATATACGGATGTGCATATATGCGTGTGTGTGCATATATACGGATGTGCATATATGCGTGTGTGTGCATATATACGGATGTGCATATATGCGTGTGTGTGCATATATACGGATGTGCATATATGCGTGTGTATATATACGGATGTGCATATATGCGTGTGTGTGTATATATACGGACGTGCATATATGCGTGTGTATATATACGGACGTGCATATATGCGTGTGTATATATATGGATGTGCATATATGCGTGTGTGTGTATATATATGGATGTGCATATATGCGTGTGTGTGTATATATATGGATGTGCATATATGCGTGTGTGTGTATATATATGGATGGATGTGCATATATGCGTGTGTGTGTGTATATATATAGATGTGCATGTGTGTGTATATATATGGATGGATGTGCATATATGCATGTGTGTGTATATATATGGATGTGCATATGTGTGTATATATATGGATGGATGTGCATATATGCATGTGTGTGTATATATATGGATGTGCATATATGCGTGTGTGTGTATATATATAGGGATGTGCATATATGCGTGTGTGTGTATATATATGGATGGATGTGCATATATGCGTGTGTGTGTGTATATATATGGATGGATGTGCATATATGCGTGTGTGTGTGTATATATATGGATGTGCATATGTGTGTATATATATGGATGGATGTGCATATATGCGTGTGTGTGTGTATATATATGGATGTGCATATATGCGTGTGTGTGTATATATATGGATGGATGTGCATATATGCGTGTGTGTGTGTATATATATGGATGGATGTGCATATATGCGTGTGTGTGTGTATATATATGGATGTGCATATGTGTGTATATATATGGATGGATGTGCATATATGCGTATGTGTGTGTATATATATGGATGGATGTGCATATATGCGTGTGTGTGTGCATATATATGGATGTGCATATGTGTGTATATATATGGATGGATGTGCATATATGCGTGTGTGTGTGTATATATATGGATGTGCATGTGTGTGTATATATATGGATGGATGTGCATATATGCATGTGTGTGTGTATATATATGGATGGATGTGCATATATGCATGTGTGTGTGTATATATGGATGGATGTGCATATATGCATGTGTGTGTGTATATATGGATGGATGTGCATATATGCATGTGTGTGTGTATATATATGGATGGATGTGCATATATGCATGTGTGTGTGTGTATATATATGGATGGATGTGCATATATGCATATGTGTGTGTGTATATATATGGATGGATGTGCATATATGCATGTGTGTGTGTATATATGGATGGATGTGCATATATGCATGTGTGTGTATATATATGGATGGATGTGCATATATGCATGTGTGTGTATATATATGGATGTGCATATGTGTGTATATATATGGATGGATGTGCATATATGCGTGTGTGTGTATATATATGGATGTGCATATATGCATGTGTGTGTATATATGGATGTGCATATATGCATGTGTGTGTATATATATGGATGGATGTGCATATATGCATGTGTGTGTGTATATATATGGATGGATGTGCATATATGCATGTGTGTGTGTATATATATGGATGTGCATATATGCATGTGTGTGTATTTATATGGATGGATGTGCATATATGCATGTGTGTGTATATATATGGATGTGCATATGTGTGTATATATATGGATGGATGTGCATATATGCGTGTGTGTGTATATATATGGATGTGCATATATGCGTGTGTGTGTATATATATGGATGGATGTGCATATATGCATGTGTGTGTATATATATGGATGTGCATATATGCATGTGTGTGTATATATATGGATGTGCATATATGCGTGTGTGTGTATATATATGGATGGATGTGCATATATGCATGTGTGTGTATATATATGGATGAATGTGCATATATGCATGTGTGTGTATATGGATGTGCATATGTGCATGTGTGTGTATATATAGATGTGCATATATGCATGTGTGTGTATATATATGGATGGATGTGCATATATGCATGTGTGTGTATATATATGGATGGATGTGCATATATGCATGTGTGTGTGTATATACATATATGGATGTGCATATATGCATGTACGTATGTAAATCTCAGAGCCAAGACAGTGGTCTCATTTCTCACTAAAAGGAACCAAAGCTCTCTGGGGAAACAGCTGATCCAAGCCTGGAGTAATACAAGGTGGGGCTGGGATGTTCTGCCCCAGCACATGGTGATAGAGCCAGTGGAAGGAGGCTTCCGACGCCCAAAGACGGGATGCTTGATCATCAAAATGTAACAACTGCCGTGGATTGAGACGCAACACATATGCTCAAATCCATAAGTTCCTCATGAAACTAAAAAAAAAAAAACATTGGTCCATTGGAGAATGCTAATGAACAATTCGTTATTTTGAAAACTCATAAACAAAGGGAAGGACTAGATATTTTATGATATTAAGGAATTATTGTTAATTTTTAAGGTATGACGGTGTATGTAACCACGACTTTTTAAAAAAAGATCCCATATTTTTTAAAGATCTGTGCCTAAATATTTACATATGAAAATATGCAACATTTGGGATTTGTTGGGGGAGGGTAGTGGGAGGTTTGGATTGAACAGGCCCTCTGTGAATTGCACAGGGTATGCAGGGATTCATTGTGCTATTCTCCCCATTTTTATATGTTTTACATAATTTTGAAAAATAAGATGTATCTATGTATGTATAGTCTCAGATTCTTAGAGCATAAAATCATCACTTCAGTTGAAACACGAGAGATCTTCTGCTCCTATTTGCAGTGTTTACCCACGCACACGCTCATTAATGCACGCATAAGTGCATATTCCTGCTAATGCCCTTGAATACATATTTTCGCAGATAACTAGGTGTATATTTTAATTGCTTTCCCCAGTGAACAAGATAATGCGTGCTGGAGCCATTGATTAAAAACATGAACTGTAAAATTATGCTGCAAAGTTTAGAAAACTTTCAGAGGTTACATTTTGACACACTAGGATCTTGCCTTTAACAATGACAGAATGCTACACAAAAATACTGCATTTCATCTGGTGTGGGTCTTTATCTCATCTTGACAGATTATTGCTGGTTAAATTGTAGTGCTGACTTAAAGGCAGGACTCTTCAAGGGAGTCAGAAATTAAGGCTTCACCAAATGGTAATAAAGCTATTAAAAATGCAAACAGCAAACAGCTACACTGTACAGGTTAGACAGCTAATCCAAACTAACAGTTTAAAAAGCAGAGCAATTACACTTTTATTTAAATGCAAGGAATATGAGCAAGAATAGAATAAGGAGCCTTGTTTAAATGCATTCTTTTGAATATTTATTAGAAATAATACATGTAGTTAAGCCACTTATCTGATTTCAGTGAATAAGTAAAATGCAAAAGATCAATTTTCATAATTATACCGAAGAAGTCTGTCTTTCATAAAAATCTCATTAATAACACCATTATTACTGAAAAAATATCTCAGTATTATTATTGTTATTCTAATTATCAGCAAAATGCTACTGATAATGTTGTCATAAAATTTCCTTTTAGTATCCTATTAAGAGAGATAGACTAAGTAGTGGTTTAAGTTAAATCTAGACCCTAAGTGGCATTATGAAAATCTTCTTTGTGTATTGGGTAAAATACATTATGTGTATAATTACATAAATTACGATGAGTTTGGCAAACAGGACTCTGTGCATCTACGTCTATAGGTTGTACGTCGTCACCAGGCACACTTGCAGCCATGCATACCCGTGGTGCAGCTGCCCACACTATTCAGGCTGTGGGAAGACAGCAGTGGTCATCCTTGCATGTCAGATCACTCGTTATCTTAAAATGAAATGTTCTTGTTATTAACCACCATGGGTTACTGCTTTTAAAATGTATTCATTTTTACATTCGTTCCTCAGTCGTCATTTACCTGTACTTACTCACATCCACCTTTAGAAGAAACTATTTCCTCTGGAAGTCTGACAATTTGCCAAACTCCTGCCTGGGTGGAGGGAAAATTCCTTCAGTTCTCTGGGCCTGGGTTTCCATCTCTGGAAAACTGTGCCCAGAGAAGAAGCCTCCACAACCGTTTCATTCCTGATTGTTTCACTGAAATAAAACAATGTGTAGCCTGAATCTTGGGCAAATGCTGCTGCAACAAAGCAAAACAGAACAGAAAGCGTTTGAGGCTTCTCTTTGTGTAATGGGCTCTATTAAGAAAAAAAGAATTTGAAGCAAAATTAACTACACAGTCATTACTGGTACTTTGTTCTTGATTCCAATAAAAAAGCAATTCCACAAACTCAAATGTCTTTGTTTAGGCAGCGTATTTCCCCCCAACCCACTCAGCCTGACTCTGTTCACAGGCCTGAGCCTCCCCTGTACGTGGCTGCCTCGGGACAGGAGCTGCCTTTTCTCCTTCCAGACCTGCAGAGAAGGGAGCAATGGTTCCTTTCACCCCTCACTGGGAATTGATACTGATGACTGAGAAAACAAATACACAAAAAACCCACTTAGATTGATTCCTATTTGTGAGTATCTTTAAAGATCACTGTGCTCATAGGAATAAAGATGTAAAAATATCCAAAGCATTTCTTAAATTTTATGTATGTATGTATGTATGTATTGATTGATTGATACAGAGTCTTGTTCAGTTGCCCAGGCTGGGGTGCAGTGGCACAATGTCGGCTCATTTCTACCTCTGCCTCCTGAGTTCAAGTGATTATCCTGCCTCAGCTTCCCAAGTACCTGGGATTACAGGCGCCCGCCACCACACCTGGCTATTTTTTTGTATTTTTAGTAGAGATGGGGTTTCACCATGTTGACCAGGCTGGTCTCGAACTCCTGACCTCAGGTGATCGCCTACCTCGGCCTCCCAAAGTGCTGGCATTACTGGCCTGAACCACTGCGCCTGGCTTAAAGCATTTTATGTAGTGAGTTAATGCTAAAATATCTTTTTGAATTGGAAGAAATAATAATTTTTGACATTGCATATGAGTAGAAATCGCCACAAAAAAAGTAAAAGGCTTATTTTTACTTTCAGCTCAAGGTTGAAAACAAAGAAATTTGGGAGTATAAAGTGATGTGGTCATCTCAGGGTCCTATCTCTTTCTTCATTATTCCACACAAGGGGGCTCTGGAAAGAGCCAGCCATCCAGGAGGCATGTGCTCTGGGCTCCAGACCTTGAACTGTGGCCGTGGCTGCAGGGGCCCCTCGCCTTTGGGGGAGAAGCTCTAGCTGAACCTCCAGAGGGATTCTGGGGCCACCTTCAAGGCAGGAAGCACCTCAGGGTGTGGAGCAAAGGTCTCCCCCACTTCACAGGAGGTCAGAATTTCAGAGATGGGATTCCACACCCCGGAGTGTAACCTCCCACCCAGGCAGCACCTCCCTGCACAACACACAACACAGCTGTGAGGAAACCTCTGCTCTCCAGTATCTGCCTGGGGAGACCTGCTGACCCACCACTGCTACACAACTGGGCTAGAAAGTTCTCTCTGAAACCAGGCCAGAACTGCATCCAAATCTGTACCTAGTGATCCTAGCTCAGCCTGGTGGAGCTGTACAAACTCACCTTGTTTCTACGTCAGAGACCTAAAGCCTCTGAGGATGGTTACTACAATTCTCTAAGCTGTCTCTCTCTTCACCCAGTTGCAGCTCACATCCTTCATACCATGTGCACTGTCCTCACCCATAGTCACCACGCGGCTCCTGCAGAGACTCTACCTGTCACAGTTCCTTTCCATTCTGTTCCATGAAACTGGGCATCCCCCATGTGCAGGCACCACCTGACGACTGAGGGATGGGAGGAGGGAGGGAGGGAAGGAGGGAGGAAGGAAGGGACAGAGTGAGGGAGAGAGGAAGGAAGGGAGGGAAGAAGGAAGGGAGGGAAGGAAGAAAGGAGGGAGAGAAAGAGGGAAGGAGGAAAGAAGGAAGGGAGAGAGGGAGAGAAGGAAGAAGGAAAGAGAGGGGGTAGGGGAGGACAGAGGAAGAAAGGAAAAAGGGAGGGAGGGAGATGAAAGAAAGAAAGAAAAAGCAAGTGGGCACAGTAGACCTAGCCCCTGGCGACCTTAGAGCCACAGGAAGGGCTCCACAGCGAGGAGCATTCTGGGTAGAGGATGTCACCAGGAGGAGGGTCCCGGGGGTCAACATGACCCACCTTAGGAGATCCCCCTTGAGCCAAGACCTGGAGGAAGGGTAGGTGGTCACACCCGGGAGGAGAAGTCCTCATGATCCAGGAGCAGGGGGAAAGGTGGGGAGGCCGCCATTCCAGAACATTCCCTCCTGGCGTGTTGGTGAAGTTGCCAACCAAGGCAGGGCCAGAGAGGAGGACGGGCTGGAGTCTGGGGACCAGGTGCTCTGGAGGTTTTGAGGCAGGGAGCCACAGACTGCGGCCGAGGGCGTGGAGAGTGAATGCGTGGGTGAACCCAGAGGCAGGGGCCCGCGTAGGAGGCTGCGCCCTGGGGATGCAGATAGACTGTCCAGCAGAAGAGGCTTAGAATGTTCCCTAAGCGATTTCTGTACAATGCTGGCTGCATTACAGGTAGAATGGGTTTGGGTAGGCTTATCTGGGAACCTAATTTCACTTTTTAACATTGCTTCTGTGGGGAATATTCTACGATCCTATAATTGAACTTGGGTGTGACCTATCTGGAGATGGAGCATGGCGTATACCACAGCTTGGCAGTGCCCGGGGGGAGGCCCAGCTTCCTGGTGGCTCTTAGCGAGAGCTGGGTCTCAGATGATTCTGGAGGGAGGATCAACTCCTCCAGGGGCTGTGGGTCCCTGGGACAGTCCCCAGCAGGGGCCCTAGGACAGAGTTTTAGGCCATTTGTGAAGGGACCTGAGCCGGCTTCCCTGGTTCTCTCTCAGGAGATGCAAAATAAAATAATAGAAAACCTAACACCTAGAGATGTTTCCAAAAAAGCTTTTTCAAAATAAGCCGTTAAATTGAACCCTCTAGGAAGACAGGTCTTGGCTAATTATTGCTGTGGTTTAATCTTAACAGAGAATTTGTGGACATTGTCTCTGTGATGAGGTCACCAGCCTGTGGTCAAGGACTAGCATTTTATTTCTAATTCCCAGCCTGTCATGGAATGATGCTTCTGTAAAATACAATAAAAAGGAATTACTTTTAAAAAAAAAGTGAAATAAAAGTAATCCATTAAAAGTGCCAGGCGTGGTGGCTCATGCCTGTAATCCCAGCACTTTGGGAGGTCGAGGTGGGTGGATCACCTGAGGTCAGAAGTTCGAGACCAGCCTGGCCAACATGTTGAAACCCCGTCTCTACTAAAAATACAGAAATTAGCTGGGCATGGTGGCAGGCGCCTGTAGTCCCAGCTACTTGGGAGGCTGAGGTGGGAGACTCGCTTGAACCCAGGAGGTGGAGGTTGCAATGAGCCGAGATTGCGCCACTGCACTCCAGCCTGGGTGACAGAGCAAGACTTCATCTCCAAAAAAAAAGTAATCCATCAAAGAAAAGTCAGATTTTTGAGGTGTGAGATTGAATACACATAGCACTACAGTGTCAAATTGCTGCAGGAGTTTTAAATTCTCACTTCTGCCCCTACTTCCTCACCTGCGGCATTCAGTGTGAGTGATGAGCCGGCCGTGGGCCACACTGGAGTGCGGTGACGGGGTATGTCCCTGTTTTCCAGGACGGCTGGCCGACAGCGCGGTTGCGCTCAGGGCTTAAGGGGCGGTGAGTGTTCAGCCTCCACCCTCGTTGCTGATGTGGCATTCCCAGAAATTCAAAGCAGTGTGGTTGCTGAGGTCATTTTAGATCTTGAACCCAATTCTCTGGTGTACTTTTTCTTTAGGGGAATATGTTATTTCTGTGAAAACAGTGGCTGGGGCATTCAGGATAAAGGGGGAAGACGATCATTTCTAAAACTGAAGAAGTGGGAGAGAAACACTAGCGATGGCGGCTGAAGCCTCACGAACCTGGGCCGGTGGCCGTGGAATGCCAGGTCAGCTCCAGCCTAGGCGTGAGTCCTTGAGAGTAAGTCAGGGTCGTAATGGTGTCCATACACAGCAGCAAACTTCCCTGTGTTTCCTAAGGGTACCACTTGCATGAGTACATACACAGAGAGGGTAAAAGAAGTACTATGATGCTCCACCACCCTCCGGTCAGGCTCCATTTCCCTCCTGGGCTCATCCCCAGGCCCCTGCCGTGCCTCCCCTGCATCCAGGCAGAAGCCCTGTATCAGACGAGCTGATGAAATGACTAAAGCAGAAGCAGTTTCCAGAATGCAGAGGTCATCTGGGGTTCCTCATGGGACAGAGGTCCGACCGCTTGCAGCTCTGCGCATCCACGTCTCTCTCTCTCTCTCTCTCTCTCTCAGCGGAGGAGGGACAGGGTGGGTTAGTTCTCGCTGCCACCTCCAGCGGAGAAAGCTCCATGGTGGAATCAGACAGACACGTGGCCGGTTCCCGGCACACACTCGCACCCCTCTCTTCGACGTGATTTTATTTGTGAAGGCATGTGCATAATCAGTGGGAATTCATTTTCAGAGAAAGGACCCACTAAAAAAAAAGTGACCCTAATGAATGTCATTAGGAAGGAAATGCTGCTTTCCCTCTGGCCACTGTTTACACCGGAGCTGTAAACAGTCCAGTGTGTCCATGGCAACCAGCCGCCCCACATTTAACTTTTCAGTCTATAAAGGAGGCAATTACTTTCTTCTTTACGTTTGTGTGGTTTATAATAGCAATAAGACTGCCCCCACCCTGGGTCAGACAACTCCTGGTGATTAATGAACAACTGGCCATTTTCATTTAAGTTTTTTTTTTCTTAAGGGCCTTTGATTTTGCTCCAGGGTCTTAAACTTCCTTGGTCACTTGCTAACTGCCAAAAAATGTCCTCCCTGCAGGTCATGACTGCCCCACACTCTTGGTTCTAAGAGAAAGGCAAGCCTGCTGCAGTATCTTCTGTGTGGCCCCATTAGTCCGTGAGCGACTCTGTTTTACCCTCTCTGTGTATGTACTCACGCAAGTGGCTTCTGTGCATTTGAGGAGGTAGCTGGGAGGATATTTTGTGATACAGAAGAAATGTTATGTCTGGTGGACAAAGGAACATGTTCTGTGTACTAAGCACTAAGGCATTAGCGTTCACTGCAATTCTCCGATTTGCAAAATGAAAATGGGAATGCCATCCAGGGGCTTCCTCTACTCATCCGTCCGTACCTGGAGGAATTCAAGCTTTATTTATCACTTGAGAAACACTTATCAGTCACCACCAGGTGTATGTGCCACATGCTGTAGGTCACAGATATGCATTTGCCCCGTAATTAAAAGATATTGCGAGGCCGGGCGTGGTGGCTCAAGCCTGTAATCCCAGCACTTTGGGAGGCCGAGACGGGCGGATCACGAGGTCAGGAGATCAAGACCATCCTGGCTAACACGGTGAAACCCCGTCTCTACTAAAAATTACAAAAAACTAGCCGGGCGAGGTGGCGGGCGCCTGTAGTCCCAGCTACTCGGGAGGCTGAGGCAGGAGAATGGCGTAAACCCGGGAGGCGGAGCTTGCAGTGAGCTGAGATCCGGCCACTGCACTCCAGCCTGGGCGACAGAGTGCCAGACTCCGTCTCAAAAAAAAAAAAAAAAAAAAAGATATCGCGCATTTATTCGGTATGAACTTCTTGGCTGGACTTGGGCTGCGCACATGCTGGGATCATAATCTGTGGAAGGAGACGGGTATAGACAGTGAATCCTACCACCCAGCACGCGAATTGGAGTCAAGCCACTTGCGTGAGTACATACACAGAGAGGGTAAAACAGTGTCGCTTACGGACTAACGGGACCACACAGAAGATACTGCAGTAGGCTTGCCTTTGTCTTAGAACCAAGAGTGTGGGGCAGTCATGACCCACAGGGAGGACATTTTTTGGCAGTTAGCAAGTGACCAAGGAAGTTTAAGACCCTGGAATGAAATCAAAGGCCCTTAAGAAAAAAAAACGCTTAAATGAAAATGGGCAGTCTTCAAGGAGACACTGTGAGCTTGAGGTTGTGGAGGTGTTGTTTCGTTGTGGTCATCTCCACTGCAGCTGCGGTGGCAGGAAGACGGCACTGCTTCCTGACGTCCACCCATGAAGGACACTTCCTCAGGTGCTCTTTGAACCATTTAAATGGTCAGGACGATTCACCTGCTCATGGAACCAGCCTGCGTGTGGGTTAGAATAGACACCACTTGGTGTATCCATTGAGGATGCAGAGCAGACACACAGGGGACTGCAGTTCTCTACGCGGTGTGAGCACAGGGTTTGGTGTAGCTGATGGTTTAGTGGTGGAAGATGAACATCTGACCTTCTGCTGTGGCTCTCAAGAGAAAGACTTCCTGGATGACACCAGCTCTGTGCGGCGGGGGGATGGGTGCTGAAAGTGCTTGGTCGGTCACCTGAGCTTTGGGTGCCTGTGTGGAGTGGTGGCTCAGCACTGGAGGGACTCGAGTGTCATGCTCCCTTCTGGAGCTGCTGCTTGGAGATTTCCGACTCACCCAGTATAAGCCTTTCTTCGGTGGTAATGTTCCTGAGAATCCAAGAGTTAAGTTTGGTGAGAACCTAACTGTTAGGTGTGTTGCTTTTAGCTTCTAACTTATTCCAGATATATATCATGAACTATATGTGTAAAGGCAACTTTTAAGTGGTAGTATTAAACATAGTAGATATCCAAATACAACATCAACTTGCTTGGCAAGCTGTCTGGGCAGAAGTTATTTGGCGTCATTCAGCCTGGAAGACAGTGCAGTCCTACCGTTCAGAACCACCGTGTATATCTGTGGCCAGGCAGGGACGCGCCCGGCTCAGACTCCACTTTCCTCGGTAGCCGCCTTTGCTGCATGGTGGACAGGCGGCTTCCTGCCCCTCCACTTCATGATTCACCAAGTAGCATGGCAAAACATTTTTTAAAAAAGGAAGGAGGAGGAAAAAGCTGTTCCGCTCTGCAGAGTGATCCCCGAGGGAGCGCTGTTGCTCTTGGAGTCATCCACGCTGGGCACATGCCTCCGTTTGCCGGGCGCTCTGTGGGCTGCTCCTGCCCGTCCTCTGCTTCCTCTGCACCAGGCTCTATCCTTGCCCGCTCCTCACTGCTTGGGTTCGCCGTCATCTCAAGCCCTGCACTTCGCTTGAGGGTAAGTGTTGGGGAATCTCCCTCCTTACCTCCCCGCGTGAGAGCTGCGGGGCGCCTGGGGGTCTTCCTGTCTCCCTGAGCACAGGATAACCCTCCATGGCCAAACAATCAGCATAGACCCCAGCCACAGTCGGACCCCCTCTGTGGTCTCACAGCCAGAGAGGGTCTGTCTGCTTCCTAAGACAATGCATTTCACTTTTCAACCGTCAACCATTCCCAGCTCCCGGGGAGTGCCAGGCGCGGTGCCAGGCACTAGATTCCCATGGTGAGTGCCCGAGGCAGCCCCACACCCAGGGCTCAGGCTTTGAGGGCTGCAAAGGAGAGGCTCAGCCTGCAAGAGCAAAGCAGGGTGCTACGGCTCAGAATACCGAGGGCTCCGCACTATGTGGCCACAGAAAGCCTCGGGGAGAGGTAGCCTGGAAGCTGAGTTCTAGTCCTGGGAAGAGTCAGGAAAAGCATCCCAGGCAGAGGAAAGGGCAAGTCAGAAGCTCTGCTCGGGGTCTGCAGACCGTGCACAGCCCCAGGGCCTGCCCAGAATCGCCCCAGGCTGGAGTCTGTCCCAGGCAGGCCCTGGAGGCCATGGCCAGGATTTGATTTCCTTCTGTGAAGGGAGCCACAGAGGAGTTTCCAACGAGGGAGTCTTGTGATGGGAGTGATGGTTTCAAATGTGATCTCTGAGGCTCTGCAGGAGAACAGACGGTAAACAGACAAGGGTGGAGGTGAGGAGGCCACGGTCCCTGATGGACCCTGTGGCAGGGGGAATGCATGGGACCCTCTGGGGAGGTGACACCATGGGACGGCAGCCTCAAAACCAGAGCAGCAGCAGTGGGAGTGAAAATCAGATGAACGTAAGGGATGTTTGGAGCAGGGGTGAGAGAAAAGGAGGGCTCGAACCAACTCCCAGGCCTCTGGCCTTGGTGACGGGTGAAGATGACACTGTTGGCCCAGCAGGGAAATGCAGCAGGAAGTTGGCCAGTGTCCTGAAAACCCCGGCCCTGTGCTTGACAATACAGCTCCACTGAGCGCTATTTAACCTGGGTTGTTGGAAAGATTCCCTGTGATTCTGAGTGTTCCTGGTTCATTATTATGAACATCGCGCATTAAGCTGCTACAGGAGACGCAAGCATCTCAGTTCATGTCGTTGGTGGTGCACCGCAGAAACTGGTTTTTATGTCAATATTGACCTAACTGGCCAGTGCAGACTTTGAAAATGCATGTTGAAGAAACAGTGGTCAGATCTGGGGTCACTGGAACTCAGCAGAGAAGATTCACGTCCCCTCTTCCGATCCCTCTTTTTGCAAAGTTTCCGTGCTCACTCATCAATACTTCTTTGTGAATTTCTAGAAGCTCAAGTTCCAGGAGCCTAATTAATTTAGTTCCTCTGATAGGAGGATGAGCCAAGGGAAAGGAATGGCTGTTAAAGGAGCTTTTATCTCAGCCCAAATTGTAATCAGCTTTCTAATTAACGGAACAATTTAACTGAAACTAACTATTTTAGTTAGCCCCGTCCAGGAATCGGGTGAGTCTTTGTAAGACAGGAACAGGAACGTGTTGGTACTTTTTACTTGGTTTCTAAATGTTACTTACCTTGTTTCCGTCTCTTTTTTATGGATAATAACGATGGTTCACATTTACGGGGTAGCTGTGATGTTCAGATACATGCAGGCGACGTGCAATGACCACATCAGACCAGTTCAGGGAGACTGCGACTGCAATGACCAGTTCAGGGTATCCATCCTCATTCATCATTTCTTTGTGTTGGGAACATTTCAAGTCTCTTTTCTAGCTGTGCTGAAATATACGATAATGATTTTGTTTGGTGTTCATCATTGTGCTGCTGCCACGCCAGCATCTCCTTGTTGTAGTTTTCTGTTGACGAATAGCCGTCATTAACACCTTATTCCCAAAAGCCCTTACCTGTAGCTTAACACCTCATTCACTCCCTTCCCAGATAAAATAAATGCACTGTGACTTTTATATGTATTCAGGGCACTATTTGTTTAGTTTTTTTTTTTTAAATCGGCAAATAATAATTGCATGTATTTCTGGAGTGCAATGTACTGCTTCAGTGCTTGGATCTATCGTGAAACGAGCAAACCAGGCTCATTAGCATATCTACCACCTCACATACTCATCGTCCTTTGTGAGGAGAACATTTAAAATCCACTTGTTTAGCAATTTTGAAATAAACAATGCATTGTTATTAACTATAGTGACCTCACTGTGCAGCAGACCAGCAGAGCTCCTTCCTCTTGTCTAGCTGAAACTTTGTGTCTTCTGACCAATGTTTCTCCTTCCCTCACCCACTCAGCCCCTGGGACCACCATTCCATTCTCTGCGTCTGTGAGTATGAAATTTTAGACTCCACATAGGAGCGAAATCATGCAGTGTTTGCCTTTCTCTGCCTGGCTTGCTACTTGGTATAATGTCCTCCATGTTTATCCACGTTGTCACCAATGATAGGCTTTACTTCTTTTCTATGACTGAACACAATTCCATTGTGTAGATGTACCATGCTTTCTTTTCTTTAATTTTCTTTTCTTTTTCTTTTCCTTTTTTTTTTTTTTTTTTTTTTGTTGAGATGGAGTCTGGCTCTGTCTCCCAGGCTGGAGTGCAGTGACGGAATCTCGGCTCACTGCAAGCTCCGCCTCCTGGGTTCAAGCGATTCTCCTGCCTCAGCCTCCCGAGGAGCTGGGACTACAGGCGCCCGCCACCACACCTGGCTGATTTTTCATATTTTTACTAGAGATGGGGTTTCACTGTGTTAGCCAGGATGGTCTCAATCCCCTGACCTCGTGATCTGCCCGCCTCGGCCTCCCACTGTGCTGGGATTCCAGGCGTGAGTCACTGCGCCCAGCCTCCTGCTTTCTTTATCCGTTCATCTACTGATGAACATTTAGGTTGATTCTGTGTGTTGGCCATTGTGAACAGTGCTGTGGTTAACATGGTATTGAATTCAGTATGTGGTTTCAATACCTTTGGATATAGACCCAGAAGTGGGGTTGCTGGATCCTGTGGGACTTCAGTTTTCGATATTTTGAGGGGCCTCTGTACTGTTTTCCATAATGGGTATGCCAATGCACTCTCCCTTTTCTCCATATCTCCGATTCTGCCATGTTGCTAACATCACTCTCTGTATCCTATTTGGTTTTTATAAAGTGTGCTTTTAGGACTTGTAAAAGATGTTATTTTATTTAAAAGAAAAAGTCAAAGAGTAACTACACTAAAATAATCTGTATTAGGCAGCTTTGTGACAGAGCAATGGGAAAAAGCAATAGCTTTGGAGAAAAGGAAAAAGTGGTAGGGAAAAGGAAGAAAGGAGGGAAGAAGGAAAGAGCAAAGAAGAAAAGACTGAAAGGCAGGAACACAGAAGGAAAGGATGAAGGGGAGGCTGGGGGCCCAGCTCCGAGGGCGGCTTGACCATGTGTGGAGGCAAACAAGAGCTTCCAGGCAGAGCTCCTCTTCATCTCAATCTCAGCTGAAGACCTCGAGGTCTGGCTTAGCACAGCGATTAATTAGAGGACCACCTCCCCTTGGGCAGTAAGAGGATTTACCATTGAGCCTCCTGGAGAAAAACAGGGAAGGAATACACGGATGGAGAGGCTCCCTGTTGTGTGAAGAGTCCCAGCTCTATGTCCTGTTGCCTGGGGCAAGGCTGGAGTGTCGGAGGCCCCTCCTTCCAGGACTACACTCAGGGAAGGAGCCCGCTGGCCAGCAGTCCAGGGGTGCCCTCATCGCCTCAGTCCTCTGTCAACACACACCCGAGACACTCTCAGCATCACAGCGTTCCTAAGTGCATCTCAGGGATCACACACCCAATACTGGAGGACTCTTCCCAGGAGGACGGCAAGGCAGGAGTCCCCATGCAGAAGCGCTCAAAAGGGGCACAGCGAAGGATGGGCACGTGGGTAATGCTCCCTGTGCTTCTGCAGGGACACATTGCTGGCAAACCAACAAGACGAGGAGTCACCTTCTGGCTGGGTCCTCACAGGGTGGGACGGCTGGGGGAGCTAACTGGGGCTCTTTTATAAGAATGCTAATCCCACCCTGAGGCTTCATGTTCATGACCTCGTCACTCTCAAAGGCCCCACTCCTCATGCTATCATGTTTGGAGTTAGGATTTCAACATATGAGTTTGGGGGCCGTAAAAATAGGGTCCCTAACAGTGAGCTGACCTGGGACCTCCTCCTCAGGCGTGGGCAGCAGAACTCCAAGGGAAACCCACCTTTTTTGCCAGAGGTTGGAAAGGTACTCCTGTGAGCCAGAGAACATGGACATAATCCCTGTTTTCCTTCCCTTCCTTCCTGAGGCCAGCCCCACTTGTGTTGCTGCAGGAATGGTGCCATCACCTGAGACCCCGAGAGAAGGCCCATCTCTCTGGTCAGAAGAACTGGGAAAGGGCCCCTGTGTGTGAAGAACGAAGCTGGGGCGGGGGGTCCCAGTTATTGTTTTCTCTCTTTTTCTTTCTTTCTTTTTGTTGAGACGGAGTTTCACTCTTGTCACTCAGGATGGAGTGCAATGATGTGATCTCAGCTCAATGCAACCTCCTCCTCCCCAGTTCAAGCGATTCTCCTGCATCAGCTTCCCAAGTAGCTGGGATTACAGGCGTCCACCACCACACCAGGCTAATTTTTTTTTTTTTTTTTGTAGAGACAGGGTTTCACCATGTTGGCCAGACTGGTCTCGAACTCCTGACCTCAGGTGATCCACCTGCCCTGGCCTCCTAAAGTGCTGGGATTACAGGCATGAGTCACCATGCTCAGCTTGTTTCCTCTGTTTTTCCTATGGCTCTTGGCCATGAAGCTGCACAAGAGCGTTGAGGTGAGAACTTCTGAGATAATCCCAACCATCTGGCCACAGACACTGGGAACATGAAACCCTAAATGCTGGACTATGGGGAAATGCTGGACTGTGGGAAATGCTGGACTGTGGGGAATGCTGGAATGCCGGAAAGAATACTGGGGAAAGGGATTCCCCCGTTCTGCTTATAAAGCCGCAGATGCATGCAATGAACTGCAGAAGTACAGTGAAGGCCACGGAGACCTCATTCCCAGTCGAAGCTCTGGGGTGCACATGAGGGCCGGCCCCAGACGGCAAGGCAAAGGCCGTGAGAGCAGTTGTGCCTGGAACCGGCACCCATAGAAGTTTCCACGACCCTGGAAACCTGTACCCTGAGCCTAGCGGGGCAACCGCCCGTTAACACTGAGCCTAGCGGGGCGACCGTCCATTAACACTGAGCCTAGCGGGGCGACCGCCCGTTAGCACAAGCCAGTCACAAGCATCAACATCCTCCGGAAGGTTTTCACAAGACCCAGACTTATCTAGAATCACTCGGCACAACAAACAATCCCTGGCCAAGTTTCAGCATGAAACAGAATCAGAAGGTGCCAACCCTTAGGCAGTCCAGTCATCAGTGGACGAAGAGGACAGACAATTACCCAGGACAGAGAAGAGCCGGGCACCACGATGGCCCTGTTGGCCTAATTGGTGTGAAGACGCCGCACAGTGAAGCCACCAGAAACACACCCTAAGGTGGACCGTGTTGCATGCCGCTGAGCAAGCCTTTGAACATGCACAAGAACCAAAATTGTATAAACGGTATCGATTAAACATATTTGAATTAAGAAGGAAGTCAATAAAAATGTTTCCAGGACGTCTGCAAACATTTGGAAATTAGATAACATATTTTTAAACAATCCTTAAGTCAAGAGAAAGAAACAAGGGAACTTAGAAAATATTTTTACTTGAATAAATATTAAAACACAGCATATCAAAACTAGAAGGATGCAGCTAGAGCAGTGCTTACACCCAAAATTATAGATTCACATTGTTACGTTTGAAAAGAAGTAATGTCTGAAATCAAGAATTTAGCCTTTCGCCTTAAGAAGCAAAATAAAAGCAAACTAAATCAGAGCAAACAGAAGGAAGACAATAGGAAAGCAGCAACACTGGAACTGCAGACAGAGCCACAGAGAAAACCAATGGAGCCAAGAGCTGGTTCTTTGAAAATATCAATACACTCAATGAGCCTCTATCCAGAAGGAGGAAGGAAAGGGACAAGATACAGTTTACCAGCTTATGGAGTGAGAGAGAGGATATCACTACCGGTCTAGAAACATGGAAAAGGTAATCAGGGAATGCTATAAAATACCACACTCTAACCATATTCGATAACAGATTAAATGACCAATTTTTTGAAAGACACAACCAAAACTCACTCAAAAAGAGAGAGATAACTGGAATTACTCCATACTATTGAGGAAATTGAAGTCACATTTAAGAACTAAAAAAAAAAAAAAAAAAAAAAGAAACTCCAAGGCCAGATAGCTTCACTGCAAAATGCTATCAAACATCAGAGCAGGAGATGACAGCTGTGCACACACTCTTCCAGAAAGCAGAAGAGGAGGGAACACGTTCCAGTCATTTATGAGAGCAATGCTATCCTGATACAAAACACAGACAGACATTACAGGACGACTACAGAGCCATCTCCCTCATGGGCAGAGATACAGAAACCCACAGCAAAAAAATAGCAAGAAGAATTTGCCCCTTTATAATAAGGATAACATATCATGACCAAGAGGGGTTTATTCCAGGAATGCAAAGTGGGCTCAACATTTGAAAATTAGTATGTCATCGTATTAAGAAAAGAAGAAAACTCATGTGATCACCTAATTAGACACAGACAAAGAATTTAACAAAAATGTAACATTCATTCTTGATGGAAATTCTCAGCAAACTAAGAATGAAAGGGTATGTCCTTAACTTGTTAGAAGTAATCTACAAAAAATCTATAGCTAACATTACACTTAAATGGTAAAGACTGACTGCTTATCCCGTAAAAGTAGAAACAAGGTAAATTTGTTCAATGTCACTGCTTCTATTTTTTATTCAACATAATACTGGAAATCCTTGCCAATGAAATTAAGCAAGGAACAAAACAAAGCATACAGGTTGTAAAGGAAGAAATAAAACTGTCTCTATTTACAGATGACATAATCATCTACATAACAAATCCTATGGAATCTATATAGAAAGTCCTAGAACTAACAGAGAAGTCTAGCAGAGTCACAGGATACAGTCAATATGCTAAAAAGAAATCAGTTGTGTATCTATGTATTAGACATAAACAACTGGAAATAAATTTTTTAAGTACCATTTCCAATGCAGCATAAAAACAAAATATTTAGGTATTCGTATAAAAAATTGCAGGATATGTATGCTGAAAACTATAAATTGCTGATGAAAGAAATCAAAGAAAACCTATATAAATGAAAAGATATTTGTGAGCATGAATTGGAAGACTTACTATGGTTGCCATGTATGTTCTTCCCAGCTGGATCTATAGGTCCAAGACCACCCTAAGCAAACCTTCCCAGGACTCTTTCAGAATAGCCAAACCCTGACTCTAAAATCTACCCCAAAAGGCAAGTTACTAGAAACACCAAACAGTTTTGAAAAAGAAGAAAATGGAAACGACTTCATTTCAATCCTTACTCTAAAGATACCATAATCAAGGCAATTTTATACAGGCAAAAAGATAGACATAGATCAATAGAAGAGAATAGAGTCCAGAGAGACTAGCACAATTGATTTTCCACAAAAGTACAAAGACAATTCAATGGAGAAGAGACAGTCTTTTTAACAAATGTCACTGAAACCGTTAGACATCTACATGTGAAAGTAAAAAGGTCTCCGTTAACTAAAAATTGATCACGGACCTAAATGTAAAGCATGAAACTCTAAAAAATTTAGAAGAAAATATAGAAGGAAACCCTTGTGAACTTGGTTTAGCAAAAAATTCTTAGATACAACATTGAAAGGAAAAGCCATAAAGGAAAAATTAATAAACTGAACTTCATCAACATTAAAAACTTTTGCTCTGTCCAGGTCAGTGCTAAAAGAATAAAAATACAAGATGCAGATTAGAATAAAATATTTAAATCACATACCTGGCAAAGTTGTTGCATACAGGCCATATCTAGAACTCTCAAAACTCAGCAGTAAGAAACCAAGCAACCCAGGAATGAAACTGGCAAAACATTTGAACACATACTTTACAAAAGAAAATACATAAGTGGCAAATAAACACATTTTTTAAAAGCTCAATATCATTCTTCACTGGGGAATGAATGGAAATTAAAACCATAATGAGTTGGTACTGTACTTCATATATTTAGCTTTTTTTTTTTTTTTTTTTTTGAGATGGAGTCTCGCTCTGTCACCCAGGCTGGAGTGCAGTGGCGTTGTCTCAGCTCACTGCAACCTCTGCCTCCGGCGTTCAAGTATTTCTCCTGTCTCAGCCTCCTGAGTAGCTGGGATTACAGGCACGCACCACCATGCACGGCGTTTTTTTTTTTTTTTTTTTTTTTTTTTTCTTGTATTTTTAGTAGAGATGAGGTTTCCTTGGCCTCCCAAAGTGCTGGGATTGTAGGCATGAGCCACTGTGCCTGGCTAGTAAAATCAAACAGAGTCTTATAAGAACTCATAAATATGTATTTGTATTTATCCAAATGAAATGAACAAATAAGCCATTTAAATAACCCAAATCAGTGGCCATTATCCTGACCTCCACGTGCACTGAGCATGAACACTAACAGTTTTTATGGGTGTTTCTTTTCAACAACTATTTTCATGAAATTTAAAAATGACTATAATTGACCAGATGTGGTGGCTCACGCCTGTAATCCCAGCACTTTAGGAGGCCGAGGCGGGCGAATCACCTGAGGTCGGGAGTTTGAGACCAGTCTGACCAAAATGGAGAAATCCTGTTTCTACGAAAAATACAAAGTTAGCTGGGTGTGGTGGCGCATGCCTGTAATCCCAGCTACTTGGGAGGTTGATGCAGGAGAATTGTTTGAACCCAGGAGGCGGAGGTTGAGGTGAGCCAAGATTGCGTCATGCACTCCAGCCTGGGCGGCAAGAGTGAAACTCTGTCTCAAAAAAAAAAAAAAAAAAAAAAAAAAAAAAAAAAAAAAAAGACTATAATTACTCTTTGCATTTGGGGATTTCTGGAACATGCCTACGCAGTTGTTTCCTCGCTGCTTCTCTTAGAACAGAAGGACGGCTCCGTGTCTCGGTGCAAAAGTGTCTGCAGATGGAAGCTGATGCAGCTCAACTCCCAGAAAAGCGGCCGGGGGATGAGAGGTATCCCCTCACATTTACCTTGTGAATAATGTCACAGAAAGAGTCCGTGAGGTTAGAGCTTACATATCTGTGTACATCACATCTATCGTCTTTTGTCAAAGGTAAAATATCTCATTATCCGTGATGGGAAAAGCCGTCTGCACCCAAATCTGGAGTCTCCTAACTCAAGGCTTTAAATTGAGATTTTATAGCTCTGTGCTCCAGACCACTCAGCTGCAGATGAGCTCTGATGGTTTACATCCGTAAAAAGGCAGAGATTCGTGTGCTCCTTATTAAGGTCAGAGGAAATGTCTTCATCCTTTTAAAAGCATTGGCAGGTCCTGAGACAGGTTGCGACTTTCCAAGATTGACTAGAATTACTTCTCACGCTGGTGTCATGCCGCCTGTGTCTGTCTGAACATCAGCACAATTGTGATGTTTAGAACAGAGCGAGGCCTATCCTGGAGCAGGCAAGGCCACCCTGCATTGTCGGGAGAACCCCTTTTTATCATGTCCCTTCATTTTCTTTACTCCTCCTTAACCTGTCACAAAAGAATGCCTTTTTCCCCTAGATAATGCAAGTAGAGGATGGCGAAAATAAATATCATAAATAGAATAGGACTTGTGGCAAGTTGTGCCAGCCGATCGCTGGAACAGACTCCCACTGTTACAGAGAGAGCTCGTCTGGGGTCCACTGAGGGCGCCGTGGCATTTGGGGTAGCAGGACCTCAGCTCATCCCTGCTCGGACTCCTGGCTCTCCTGTGCTGTCCCAGAAACACCCCTTTCTCCTTTAGACACCACGGAAGGAAGGGGATCAGTCCACACTCTGGAGGGTTTTGGCTTTAACCTTTTCCTGCTCCCTTTGCTTGGCTACACTTCCTTTCCTTCCTTCCCCGCTCCCTTCTTTCCTCCCCCACCGCCTTTTTCCCACCTCCTTCTACCCCCCTTCCTCCCTCCCTCCATTCCTCCCTCCTTTCCCTCTTCTTTTCTTTCCCTCCTCCCTCCCTGCCTCCCACCCTGCCCTCATTCCTCCCATCCTTCTTTCCGCCCTCCCTTCCTCTTTCCCTCCCTTCCTTCTCTCCTTCTTCCTTTTCTTTCTTCCTCCCTGTCTTCCTTGCTTCCTCTCTCTCTTCCTCTTTTGCTCCCTCCCTTCCTCTTTTCCTCCCTCCCTGCTTCCCTCCCTGGACAACCCAGTCTAGCAGGTGCCAGGCACTGTCCTACTTGCTGAGGATGCAAGTCCAATGGAGACAGCCTTCTTTCCTTAGAGGAATGACAGGGACAGGAGAATGGAAGGTGATCACAGGGCAGTGTGCAGAGCTGGGGGAGCCTCTCAGTGACACAGGTTGAGGGGAACGGGAGTTTTTGGCAGAGGGGCCTTGTGAACCCAGGAGTGGTCTTCATGACTAGCAGCAGCCCCGTCGGGCAGGTGCCGTGAGCAGGGCTGTGTCTCAGCCATGTGTGTCACTGCATGTCTCAGCACTGTGCATGTCACTGCATATGCCAGCCGCACACATGTTGCTGTGTCCCATCCATGTATGTGTCACTGTGTGTCCCAGCCGTGCGTGTCACTGTGTCCCAGTCATGTGCGTGTCATTGTGTCCCAGCCGTGCGTGTCACTGTGTGTCCCAGTCGTGTGTCGCTGTGTGTCTCAGCCGTGTGTGCATGTGTGTCCCAGCCATGTGTGCGTCACTGTGTATCCCAGCCGTGTGTGTGTCACTGTCTCAGCCGTGTGTGCGTCACTGTGTGTCTCAGCCGTGTGTGTCCCTGTCTCAGCCGTGTGTGTCACTGTGTGTCCCAGTCGTGTGTCACTGTCTCAGCCATGTGTGTGTCACTGTGTGTCTCAGTCGTGTGTGTCACTGTGTCCCAGCCGTGTGTCACTGTGTGTCTCAGCCGTGTGTCACTGTGTCCCAGCCGTGTGTGTGTCACTGTGTGTCCCAGCCATGTGTGTGTCACTGTGTCTCAGCCGTGTGTGTGTCACTGTGTCTCAGCTGTGTGTGTCACTGTGTGTCTCAGCCGTGTGTGTCACTGTGTCCCAGCCGTGTGTGTCACTGTGTGTCCCAGCTGTGTGTCACTGTGTGTCTCAGCCGTGTGTGTCACTGTGTCCCAGCCGTGTGTCACTGTGTGTCTCAGTCGTGTGTGTCACTGTGTGTCCCAGCCGTGTATGTCAGTGTGTCTCAGCCGTGTGTGTGTCACTGTCTCAGCCGTGTGTGTCACTGTGTGCCCAGCTGTGTGTGTCACTGTGTGTCCCAGCCGTGTGTGTGTCACTGTCTCAGCCGTGTATGTGTCACTGTGTGTCTCAGCCGTGTGTGTCACTGTGTCTCAGCCGTGTGTGTCACTGTGTGCCCAGCTGTGTGTCACTGTCTCAGCCGTGTGTGTCACTGTGTGCCCAGCTGTGTGTCACTGTGTCTCAGCCGTGTGTGTCACTGTGTGTCTCAGCCGTGTGTCACTGTGTGTCCCAGCCGTGTGTCACTGTCTCAGCCGTGTATGTGTCACTGTGTGTCTCAGCCATGTGTGTCACTGTGTGTCTCAGCCGTGTGTCACTGTGTGCCCAGCTGTGTGTCACTGTCTCAGCCATGTGTGTCACTGTGTCTCAGTCGTGTGTCACTGTGTGTCTCAGCCATGTGTGTCACTGTGTGTCTCAGCTGTGTGTGTCACTGTGTGCCCAGCTGTGTGTGTGTCACTGTGTGTCTCAGACGTGTCACTGTGTGTCTCAGCCGTGTGTGTGTCACTGTGTGTCTCAGCCATGTGTGTCACTGTGTGTCTCAGCTGTGTGTGTCACTGTGCCCAGCCGTGTGTGTGTCACTGTGTCTCAGCCGTGTGTGTCACTGTGTGCCCAGCTGTGTGTCACTGTGTCTCAGCCGTGTGTGTCACTGTGTCCCAGCCGTGTGTCACTGTCTCAGCCGTGTGTCACTGTCTCAGCCATGTGTGTCACTGTGTGTCTCAGCTGTGTGTGTCACTGTGTGCCCAGCTGTGTGTGTGTCACTGTGTCTCAGCCGTGTGTGTCACTGTGTGCCCAGCTGTGTGTGTGTCACTGTGTCTCAGCCGTGTGTGTCACTGTGTGCCCAGCTGTGTGTGTGTCACTGTGTCTCAGCCGTGTGTGTCACTGTGTGTCTCAGTCGTGTGTCACTGTGTGTCCCAGCCGTGTGTCACTGTCTCAGCCGTGTGTGTGTCACTGTGTGTCTCAGCCATGTGTGTCACTGTGTGTCTCAGCTGTGTGTGTCACTGTGTGCCCAGCTATGTGTGTGTCACTGTGTCTCAGACGTGTCACTGTGTGTCTCAGCCGTGTGTGTGTCACTGTGTCTCAGCCATGTGTGTCACTGTGTGTCTCAGCTGTGTGTGTCACTGTGTGCCCAGCTGTGTGTGTGTCACTGTGTCTCAGCTGTGTCACTGTGTGTCTCAGCCGTGTGTGTCACTGTGTGCCCAGCCGTGTGTGTGTGTCACTGTGTCTCAGCCGTGTGTGTCACTGTTTCTCAGCCGTGTGTCTCAGCCGTGTGTGTCACTGTGCCCAGCTGTGTGTGTCACTCTGTCGTGTGTGTCACTGTGTCCCAGCCATGTGTGTCACTGTGTCTCAGCCATGTGTGTCACTGTGTGTCTCAGCCGTGTGTCACTGTGTGCCCAGCCGTGTGTGTGTCACTGTGTCCCAGCCATGTGTGTCACTGTGTGTCTCAGCCATGTGTGTCACTGGTCCCAGCCATGTGTGTCACTGTGTGTCTCAGCTGTGTGTCACTGTGTGTCTCAGCCGTATGTGTCACTGTGTGCCCAGCCGTGTGTGTCACTGTGTCCCAGCCATGTGTGTCACTGTGTGTCTCAGCCGTGTGTGTCACTGTGTGTCCCAGCCATGTGTGTCACTGTGTCCCAGCCATGTGTGTCACTGTGTCTCAGCCGTGTGTGTCACTGTGTGTCCCAGCCGTGTGTCACTGTGTGCCCAGCTGTGTGTGTGTCACTGTGTCTCAGCCATGTCACTGTGTGTCTCAGCCGTGTGTCACTGTGTGCCCAGCTGTGTGTGTGTCAGTGTCTCAGCCGTGTCACTGTGTCTCAGCCGTGTGTGTCACTGTGTGCCCAGCCGTGTGTGTGTCACTGTGTCTCAGCCGTGTGTGTCACTGTGTGTCCAGCTGTGTGTGTGTCACTGTGTCTCAGCCGTGTGTCACTGTGTGTCCAGCTGTGTGTGTGTCACTGTGTCTCAGTCGTGTGTCACTGTTTCCCAGCCGTGTGTCACTGTCTCAGTCGTGTGTGTCACTGTGTGTCTCAGTCATGTGTGTGTCACTGTGTGTCCCAGCCGTGTGTCACTGTGTCTCAGCCGTGTGTGTCACTGAGTGTCCCAGCCATGTGTGTCACTGTGTGTCTCAGCCGTGTGTGTCATTGTGTGTCCCAGCCATGTGTGTCACTCTCAGCCATGTGTGTCACTGTGTCTCAGCCGTGTGTCTCAGTCGTGTGTGTCACTGTGTGCCCAGCTGTGTGTCACTGTGTCTCAGCCGTGTGTGTCACTGTGTGTCCAGCTGTGTGTGTGTCACTGTGTCCCAGCCGTGTGTCACTGTCTCAGTTGTGTGTCACTGTGTGTCTCAGTCATGTGTGTGTCACTGTGTGTCCCAGCCGTGTGTGTCACTGTGTCTCAGCCGTGTGTGTCACTGTGTGTCCCAGCCGTGTGTGTCTCTGTATGTCTCAGCCATGTCACTGTGTGTCCCAGCCGTGTGTCACTGTGTGTCCCAGCCGTGTGTGTCACTGTGTGTCTCAGCAGTGTGTGTCACTGTGTGTCCCAGCCGTGTGTGTCACTGTCTCAGCCGTGTGTCACTGTGTGTCCCAGCCATGTGTGTCACTGTGTCTCAGCCGTGTCACTGTGTGCCCAGCTGTGTGTGTGTCACTGTGTGTCCCAGCCGTGTGTGTCACTGTGTCTCAGCCGTGTGTCACTGTGTGTCCCAGCCATGTGTGTGTCACTGTGTGCCCAGCTGTGTGTGTGTCACTGTCTCAGCCGTGTCACTGTGTGTCTCAGCCGTGTGTGTCACTGTGTGCCCAGCTGTGTGTGTGTCACTGTGTGTCTCAGCCGTGTCACTGTGTGTCTCAGCCGTGTGTGTCACTGTGTGCCCAGCCATGTGTGTGTCACTGTGTCTCAGCTGTGTGTGTCACTGTGTCTCAGTCGTGTGTCACTGTGTCCCAGCTGTGTGTCACTGTCTCAGTCGTGTGTCACTGTGTGTCTCAGTCATGTGTGTGTCACTGTGTGTCCCAGCCATGTGTGTGTCACTGTGTCTCAGCCGTGTGTGTCACTGTGTGTCCCAGCCATGTGTGTCACTGTGTGTCTCAGCCGTGTGTGTCACTGTATGTCCCAGCCGTGTCTGTCACTGTGTGTCTCAGCCGTGTGTGTCACTGTGTGTCTCAGCCGTGTGTGTTACTGTGTGCCCAGCTGTGTGTGTCACTGTGTCTCAGCCGTGTGTGTCACTGTGTCTCAGCCGTGTGTCTCAGCCATGTGTGTCACTGTGTGCCCAGCTGTGTGTGTCACTGTGTTTCAGCCGTGTGTGTCACTGTGTGTCCAGCTGTGTGTCACTGTGTGTCTCAGTCGTGTGTCACTGTGTGTCCCAGCCGTGTGTCACTGTGTGTCTCAGTCGTGTGTGTCACTGTGTGTCTCAGTCATGTGTGTGTCACTGTGTGTCCCAGCCGTGTGTCACTGTGTGTCTCAGCCGTGTGTGTCACTGTGTGTCCCAGCCATGTGTGTCACTGTGTGTCTCAGCCGTGTGTGTCACTGTGTCCCAGCCATGTGTGTCATTGTCTCAGCCGTGTCACTGTGTGTCCTAGCCATGTGTGTGTCACTGTGTGCCCAGCTGTGTGTGTCACTGTGTGTCCCAGCCGTGTGTGTGTCACTGTGTCTCAGCCATGTGTGTCACTGTGTGTCTCAGTCATGTGTGTGTCACTGTGTGTCCCAGCCGTGTGTGTCACTGTGTCTCAGCCGTGTGTCACTGTGTCCCAGCCGTGTGTGTGTCACTGTGTGTCTCAGTCGTGTGTGTCACTGTGTGTCCCGGCCGTGTGTGTGTCACTGTGTGTCCCGGCCGTGTGTGTGTCACTGTGTGTCTCAGCCGTGTGTGTCACTGTGTGTCTCAGCCACGTGTGTGTCACTGTATGTCTCAGCCGTGTGTCACTGTGTGTCTCAGCCGTGTGTGTGTCACTGGCACATGCTCCCCAAAGTCACTGATGCCATTTGAGTTTTAATATCCAAATTGCCCGTTTTGAAATGTGTCTACATGAATCTATTTAAAGTCCTGTCTGCTGTGCAGTGGGGCATTCGATATATGAGGAGTTTTGATTTCATTTTTCATTTATTATTCTTCATATTCAAATTCAGAATGTGTGATTTCTCTCTGAGAGTTCTCGGAGGACCGTAAGTGGAACCGAGACATGCCTCTCACCTTCTGCAGTTTCCCTGATCTGACTGGTGGCCGCACGTCCGAGCTGCTGCAGGGTTGGGCTGCTGTGGCTGTCACTGTTGGTGACAACCTCCCAGCCTGCCTGTGATGGAGGCCACAGCACACTCGGGTCGCCTGCCATGCTCCCCGTGCCTGGGGTCTGTGGTGAAAGCCCCAGGCTGCTGAGCCCATTAGGGGTCCTGAGATGGTCCATCCCCTCCTCACCCCCCAGCAATCTCTTGAAGGGGTAGCCTCGGCGACAGTCCCTTGATTGGGGCTTGGCAGGCCCAGCGGGGATCCGGGGGCTCGAAAACACACCAGCCCCTCTGCAGCCCGAGGAGCCCGCAGGCCCCCTGAGTGGTAGGGTCTCTGAGACCTAAGTGGCCGTCGTCAGAGCTGCCTCCTTTTAGAATCATCCCAAGGCTGGACCCAGCCAAGAAAAGGCCGCTCTGAGTCTAATCTCCTCCAGGACTGATTGGCAATTGCACTGCCACGCACAGATGCAATCAGATGGGAAATCACTGTGGCCGACTGTCACGTGCTCAGGCCTCCCTCGTGCACCCCTGAAGCAGCATCCACGATGCTCAGAAGTAGCCGTAAGAGTAGGTTCCACACCCAGCCCAAGTCACCGTGAAGGCTCTGGGCCCAGCACAGCAGAGATGACAGAGTGGGAGGGGTGGGACCAGGGACTGACCACTAACAGAGACGTCAACCCGAAAATTCAAATTAAGTAGAGTGGGACATATTGGGTATTTATAGACAGTTTCCCTGTCCTCTCTCCTATAGCGGGATGTGGCTCAGCCATTGTCCTGTTCCTGCGCAGCGGGACCCAGGGTAAGCACTGCATGGAATCCCAGGCCTTAGCACCTTGCCCCAACGCCCCCGGCACGAGGCTCACAAGCCTGCTTATGTGACACCCCCTCCTCCTCGAAGGTAGAGCTGGCTGCACTACTACTGTTTATGTCCCCCCATCCCACAGGGCTTCCACAGGGGCACTTGGCTTGGAGGTCCAAGGTTATTGCTGCAGGGACCTCGGTTGCAGGCTCAACCTCTTGCTTCCGGGTAAGGAAGGGGAGACCCTGGAGCCCGCAGATTTCCATCCCTAGGCAGCGTTCTCCCCTAGACTCTCCCCGCCCTCTGCCCTGGAGCTCCATCTGGGTTTGGTGCCAGGACCCCCTGCAGGACTGGAGGCAGGAGAGAGACGGAGGTGGCGGCAGTGGGGTGTTCACTCCCCCTCCTCCCTGAGCCTTGGGCAGGCAGCTTCCTCAGCTGAAGGTTGCTGCTCCCCTCCAGCTGTGGCCCTGAGACATAGCTCCCTTCTCCCAGGCTGGGTTGCAGCCTCCTCCATCCCTGTGGACCTGGGGCTAGAAGACCCCAGGGTACTGCCCTACTGCCCTGAACATTCTGGCTTCCCAGCACACTGCCCCGCGGTGGAGGGCCGTGCCTTCTCCAAGTCCTCTTAGGTATCTTGTTTTAAATGGGCCACCTGGTCCTGGTGAGCCCCTGGGCTGGTCCAGCGCCCCGGGGACATCTCTTTTTGGTGTAGGCCCAAGAGCTGGAAGCTGGGGTGTGTCCATGCGAATCTGTGCAGGGCGTGAAAACCACATGCCCACACTATGTTCTGCACAGGTATCCGGGTGTGCCGGGGGCCATGTTTCCTCGGCAAGGCTTGTCTGTCAGTCCCCCAGGGCTGCGGTGACAAAGTGTCCCGCACAGGGGAGCTTAAACATCAGAAATTAGGTTCATCACAGTCCTGGAAGCTGGAAGTCGGAAATCAAGCTATCTGCAGGGCTGTGCTGTTTCTGAAATTTCTAGAGAGGGTCCTTCCTGTCCCTTTCCAGCCACGGGAGCTTGCCAGCAATTCCTGGTGTTCCTGGCCTTCTGGCTGCATCACTCCCTGCTCTGCCTCCATCTTCACGCCCGTGTCACTTTATTCCCATCATGTCTCTCCCCGCCTCTAAGGACAAAGTTGTAGTGGACCAGAGCTGGCTGTACTCCAGCTGAAGTACGCCATGGATACCTGCAAAGTCCATGAGATGGGCATGCGTCTTACCCAATGATGACTTCTGTAATGACTCCGTTTCTAATGTGTAGTCCCCTCTCTTTCTTTCTTCCTCTCCCTCTTCATCCTTTGCTCCCTTCCCCCACGTTCCTCCCTCCCTTCTTTCCTTCCTGAACAACCAAGTCCAGCAGGTGCGAGGCACCGTCCTAAGAGCTGATGGTCCAAGTCCAGTAGAGACAGCCTTCCTTCCCTACAGAAGGAACAGGGACAGTAGAATGGAAGGTGACCATAGGGTGCTGTGCTGGGTACATTCTGAGGTACTGGAGGTTAACACTTCAACCCGTCTCCTGGGGGCCACAATTCCACCCACTGCAGGGTTCCATTCAGGTTTCCCCAAGCCCACCCTCCCTTCCTCTATGGCTCTCCCTGCATAGCAGGCCTTGGTTTCCCGTCTCCTTGCTGTGAGCACAGGATGTTCAGGATCGCTGACCCATGTTCCTTCATCTGCTTCCCCTCCACTGGGCTGTCTGTGTATTTGGTCATCTGAGCCAGGCATGATACCTTTCGGTATGAAAGGAGGTGCTAGTGCTTGGGCTGCGCTGACGGGCATGTGCCGGGTGCTGGGCACATAGAGACCCTGCCTCATCCCCGCCAGCCCACTGCCCGCATCGCCTTCCTGGGGCCCTTCCCTCCAGGACTGAGCTGGAGAGGAAACAAGGACAATAACTTTGACTGGAGTTTTAAAATGTGTGAACATGGACAGCTCACCAGCATCATGCTTTTCTTTTCAGATCCTCTCTACTCATTTGAGGAAAAGACGTCCATGTTGTTTAAAAAAATAGGAAGGTGTCACTATTGTGTTGTTTTGTTAATAATCAGCATTGATGGATGGCAAGCGTGTCTCTTTCAGTCCTGTGTCTGTCCTCCAAGTGTCTGGGATGCAGCCCAGCAGCGTGGCTGAGCGTGAACTCGGGGCCCTGCTGCAGCCGAGATTCCTGCAGTGTTCTCATTATTAAAGTGG
Organism: Rhinopithecus roxellana; assembly: GCF_007565055.1. Taxonomy (NCBI): domain Eukaryota; kingdom Metazoa; phylum Chordata; class Mammalia; order Primates; family Cercopithecidae; genus Rhinopithecus; species Rhinopithecus roxellana. The sequence continues at coordinate 4,958,043 of NC_044566.1, read as the reverse complement.
TCACAAGGGTGCAAAGTTCCTGGGAGGTTGTGTTGAAGGTGGGGTGAGGTGATCCTGTGGGAGACGCAGCATGCATCCTGGTGCAGGGCCGGGGCTGAGGATGGGCTCTGAGCGCTGGCCCAGGCCGCCATGCCGGGTGTCCATAGCCAGGCTGCCTGCGGGGCTGGAGCCTGAGATGCCACACAGAGAGGCTGCACGGAGTGTCTCCACCTCTCTCCAGGCAGGCACGTGAGCCAGCCCTGCTCTACCTTCTGTTCTCCCACCAATTAAATCCAAAGAGGAGAAAACATCCTCTGGAAGATATGTGGTTTCTGTTGGTACAAATTAGATGTAATATAATTTTCTCAAGGTGTGTGAGCTAACTGCCAAGTCATCAGTATTTCAAAGCTTGTGTTCACAAAGCTCAAAGTGAAAATATTTTTCCAGACCAGAATACAAAAGGTACTGAGACATCTTTTGAAATGCTCTCATTTTATTAAGTTTTAATTTCTTTCATTCTTTGAAAAATCAACCAAAAATGTCATCTATAAACACTTAAACATGAAGTATAGATGTATATTTTTATTACCCATCATAATGGGAAAAGGATTTTATATTTGATCAAGATATTAATTTTGGCTATTCAATTTTTTCTTCAAAAAAGCTCGGAAAATGATTCTTACCCAATGTAGCAAAATTTCTCCTGTGCATGTGGGTCCCATCTGTGCTTCAGAAAGTGCCTCAGTGAACGGTGTTGCATTTGGGCTGTTGTACACCTGCCTTTTCCGTCTCTCACCCACCGCCAGCCCTTCCACTCACCTGGCAGGATCCCACAGTGCCGGCTGCCCCAGGACTCACCTGGCAAAACTCACCCCTAACTCACGGCACTCATCAGCCCTCTGCTTCCTGCTACATGGCTTGAGGAAATCATGCCCTTGCCTCGTTTCACTCAAAAATCATGACCATCCACTTCCAGGAGGCCAGAGGCTGCTGCCCAAACATGCAGGGTTTCCCCAGGCCGTTGACTCCCAGCATCCCAGGACATCACTCCCTCCGTCTCCAAAGCTGGCCTCCTCCTCATGGCTTTCATCATGCTTCACCCTCAGCCACGTGTTCATTCTTCCTTCCTTTGAAAATATCCACTGAGTGCCCAGGACACACCCGGCTTGTTCCAGGCACAGAGGGTGAGGATGCAGCACGCGCTGCACGGACAGGAATCCTGCCCGGATGAAGCTTGATTCTAGGTGTGGAGATGACACAAAGAAAGCCAGTGAGGGATTTCGCTTGGTCCTGGGGTACATGCTGCGGAGACGAAAGAAGACGAAAAGAGGTTGGGGCCATTTAAACAGTGGTCAGGAGGGCCTCACTGACAAGGTGGTCTTTGAGCAAAGGGCTGATAAGGGGAGGCGAGGAGGTGAGGGGCAGAGTCCTTTGGGGAAAGGGAAGAGCAGTGCCAGAGCCCGAAGTGGGGCAGGAAGGGGTCAAGTGGCTACTGTGGGTTGAGCAGAGGGAAGTGTAAATGGAAAATTCAACCAAAGGGGTAACAAGGGGCCAGAGAGTGGAGACATTGTGGAGGGTCATACAGGCAGGTGCTGGTGCCATGCGTACCATGCAGGGGCCACTCATCTGTTCCAAGAATACTGAGTGTGGCCACACGCACCTGCTGCAGTGCAGGCATGGATCTCTCTCTCTTTCTCTCTCTCTGAATGAATACAGTTGCTCAGAATTTTCTCAAGGGCCGATTCTGATAGACCAAGAGGTGCTCAAAGACTAGGCTCACAGTAGCCATCATAGGGAGCTGTCCCTACTTGGACCTTACACTGCTACATACACCGAGATGCTGCAGGCCACCCAGGGCTCCACTGCTCAGAATCACTCCAGAGGTTCTCACTGCTCGGAGAATCAGGTCAGCATTCATGCACCTGCCGTCTGAGGCCCTCCATTGCACAGCCAGATGCTCCTCCACCAACATGGTTACCCTCTGCTCACATACTCAACATCGTCTTTGGCTCCAGCCAAGCTCAGGCACACCCACAATGCAAGCATTTGGCAAACAAGTTGGCACAGACTCTCACTTCCTCTGCTGAGGGACCTCTACCTTCCACTCGGGTCCTCCAGGCATGGGCTTTGCTTGGAGGCCCTGAGCAGATTCCATCTTCCTCTGGGGAACTTTCTCTGACTGCCCAGCCCTGAACCATCCTTTCCTCTGCAGAATCATCAAAGCGTCTATTCCTGTAGCTCTGCCCCTTCGTATGGGGCCCACTTTCCCGAAGGCGTTTTGCTATGTCCTGCCCCGTGGCTCTGTAATTGCTGTTCCCCCGTAAGAATGCCTTTCCCTTCCTCTTCTCTCTCCTCAAGACTGAGATCCTGGGAAACTTTCTCTCATCTCCCAGGAGGAGAGTGCCACTCCTTTCTAAGTGCCCCACTGAATTACCTGCACTTGCAGTTGTCATGTTGAACAAGTGTTTACTGTCTCGTCACTACAAGGTTGTAAACTTCATGAGAGCGTGATTCATGACCAACATCTTCTTTACTTCTGTATCCTGCACTTTGCAAGGTATCATACATATAGTAGATGCCTGACAAACATCTACTGAACTGAACTCTTACCCTACCATCTTTTCCTGTCTTATCAAAGGAATATAAGTTACTGTGTAAGCTTATGAATAATCTCCAGTGAAGGTATCAGTTAATTTTTTTGAACTAGAAATAGAAGACCATGCCACAGATCTTCAGAAAGATCCCCTCATGGTAGGAGCTTTGAGAGCGCTTCCCACCCTTGCCTCCACCTTTCTTCCTTAAGAAAGAAACGTGAAATAGACATTTTTTTTTTTTTTTTTTTTTTTTTTTTTTTTGAGACGGAGTCTCGCTCTGTCGCCCAGGCTGGAGTGCAGTGGCTGGATCTCAGCTCACTGCAAGCTCCGCCTCCCGGGTTTACGCCATTCTCTCGCCTCAGCCTCCCGAGTAGCTGGGACTACAGGCGCCCGCCACCTCGCCCGGCTAATTTTTTGTATTTTTTTAGTAGAGACGGGGTTTCACCGTGTTAGCCAGGATGGTCTTGATCTCCTGACCTCGTCATCCGCCCGTCTCAGCCTCCCAAAGTGCTGGGATTACAGGCTTGAGCCACCGCGCCCGGCCGAAATAGACATTTTAAAAAGCCACAAACCTTAGGTTTGCTCAGATCAGAGAGGAACCAGGTGTGATGGGCGTCTGACTCATGCTCTGTGGCCTCCATCCAGTCTGTCTTCACAAAATGCACAGCAGGAAAGAAGGAATGTACTTAGGTTTCTTCTGGGGAGAAAAGGGGTTCAGTAGAAGTACTGAAAGGCTTGGAGGAAGGCTCAGTGTGCTGTGTCTGCATCTGGGATGGTCCTGGGTTTGGTGCATGAGGTGGGCTAGGGTGGTGGACCAGTGTGTTGGGGTAGGGTGGTGGGCTAGTGTGGTGTGCTAATGTGGTGGGCCAGTGTGGTGGGGTAGGGTGGTGGGCTAGTGTGGTGTGCTAATGTGGTGGGCCAGGGTGGTGGGGTAGGGTGGTGGGCTAGTGTGGTGTGCTAATGTGGTGGGCCAGGGTGGTGGAGTAGGGTGGTGGGCCAATGTGGTGGGTGGGCTAGGGTGGTGAGCCAATGTGATGGGCTAATGTGGTGGGCCAGGGTGGTGGGGTAGGGTGGTGGGCCAATGTGGTGGGTTAAGGTAGTAGGCTAGGGTGCTGGGCTAGGGTGGTGGGCCAATGTAGTGGGTTAAGGTGGTAGGCTAGGGTGGTGGGCTGGTAAGAGCAGTGAAACAGTGTGTGGAAGGCCAAACCAATGGAGTGCAGTGGGCAATAAGCCTGCTAACTGAAAAGACACCTGTGGTGTGAGCGCAGAAGGTGGGTCTTCTGAAGGCTTCTCTGCACCTCCACCTGGGGGTTCATGCTCAGGACCCTGAGGTCAAATTATGGTGGTGCATTTAGAAGCTTCTAAGAGTCAAGTAAGGAGGGCAAAAGGTCATGGGCCACTTTCAATTTATGCTGACCCCTCTTCTCATGGATGCAAGTGACCCCATCTCACCTGCCCCTAACACTATAGCAAGGCTGCACTGGCTGCAGGATGGAAATGCTGGGTGAGTTAAAGACATGAAGGAGAACACTGACCCCATGGGCATCAGCTCACTCCTGACGTCAACAGGAGACGGGTGAGCAGAGCTCCAACTCCCTTTTTTTCATGGAGCTTAATGTTTTCCTTTTCTTTTTTTTTTTTTTTTTTTAATTCCTCATTCTAGACCTCAGCCTCTGACTTATTTTACTTTATCTAATTCTTGTTTCAGCAGCTGCTTCTCAGAGTTCACACCCACCTTCTGCTGTGGCTCACTGCAGTATTTGAACAACTATGATACGCTCCCTCAAAGAACTCACTTTTCTATTAGAATGCAATCAGAAATTCCAGTTTTAGGCTGTTGGGCTTCCTTCTTAATTTTGTTAGTTTTTTGCATGCCTAGGCATACATTAGAAATTTAGTCCTGAAGATGATGAAGGTTACTGTCATTATTGCCTCTCAGAAATATGCTCTAAAGATAGTAATTCTTGAACGGAATGGCATCCTCGGTGGGCAGCAGCCTGCTACATGAGTCTGTGTCTGTTTCTGAAATATATGTACTGACAGCCATTCTGTTCATTCTATCAAATTATCAACTTGTTAAATACCTTTTGTGATAATATATCATAATGGTGACAGGAGCAACAATTCAGTGAACTTTGACTGATAAATGGATGATAATCACAATGATCAGACAAAGAAATCATTTTCTCACCTACAAAATTACTGAAGAGGCTACCCAGTGAAAACAAGCAGAGTTCTGCTACTGACTTCAGCAAATGTGGTCTCGTTATGAAAGCCTCAAGAACCTTTTCCAACCCTTGACATTTTAGTTTTGTTATAAGGACTTTGTTATATTAATAGCTGTTTTCAGAAAGAGAGAAACAATGTGTGAAGTAGATATAAACAATATGTAGATAAGCAGAAAGTAGCCCTCCGACAATGACATTCAGGCGTCCTTCTTTTGAGCTATCTCCATCCTAGAGTGAGTCAAACAACCCAGCCAGTGTGACCTGAATCTTGATGGTTTTTCTGCCCTTATATGGAATGTATCTTGAGGAAAAGCACAAAGAACTCACCAGCACAGATGATGTGCAAACTCTGTAACTGGCTTAGAATTATGGGAACTTTAGGAACGTCTGTTTTCCCGTGCAAGTTGTCTAACTTGCAGAAACATTTGTAATTTGCCTACTGCCATATTAAAATCTAGATAAGGTCCCTCATTTACCAGAAGACTTCGTTGCTTTCTTATCTGCTTTTGAGACATCTTGTAATAAGAGTTGTGCGTGTGTGTGCTTTTATTTTTTTTTCCTTTTGGGTCTGTAATGCTTTTTCAATCAATGTAGCTGACACCAGATAATTTCAGCACAAGGGCTATATCACACTGGTCCTGTACGAACATTGACCTAATTTAGTTAATCTTAGATTATTTATCCAGAATATCTCGTCTGTGAATATTTGAAAGTATATAACCATTGTAGTCCTTAGGGGAAAGAAGAAAAACAGAAAGCAAGTGAAAGTCTCTCTGGCTTTATAAGGTGATGATGCAAATGAGGCTGTGTAATACATATACTAAACGAACAGATCATCCTACAAATCCAAAGTCAGAGTGCTGGAGCTTCCAATGGGATGTTGATGGCTCTTTAACAGGACACGTGCCACTTTTTTAGTTTCTTCTTTGGCATTTTTTTTTTAAACATGTAGTTTGATTAAAGAATAAAATGTTTCTACTAGTTCCTTCCTTAAATTTTAACAAGAGTGATATTCCCCAGAGTTAATACCAAAATCAACCATCTCAATTCGTTTACCCACAAAACTTGGCTCATCCTCGGTATTTCACATTTTCTTTTTCCTTTAGTTAAATTTAATTTAGCCAAAAATAGAACAATAAGTGGACAACATACTAATAATGAGCAACAGGACAGTTCCTTTTAAGATAAAAACAAAATTTTAATTGTATTCAAAATTATCTATGAGACACTTCCATTATTGGCAAAGTAGACTTAACCTCACATTTTTTGTTGCATTTTTAAAATTAATTATACAACTCTCAAGATAAATGCATAAAATTATAATGTGTGTATATGAAGCCTGCATGCAGAATTTTTGTGTTGCAGTTATACTGAATTTATTGAAAACAACATTCTTGGAGCAATCTCTTTTCACTTATCATCAAAAGGCAAAATATAACTTCTGATTTTTATAACTTCACTTCTAGAAATCGTGGTTAATATGTAAAATATTTTTAAATACCTTCTTTAAAATAAAATGTTGGCAAATACGGTCTCCTGCAACTTCCATGACCAAAGTATGACTTCACAGATTTTTTGAAGCTGTGAATCAATTATAGGAGTAAAAAGGAATTCCACTCGTGATGAGTGGAAGCATTTTCCCAGATGTAAATTCTTGCTCAAACTTTCTGTTTGCTTTGTTTTAGGTGGTGGCAGTGAGAGGTGTGTGTGGAAAAATTAAAGCAGAAAAGTTCCAAAATGCTGACCCAAGATTTGAAAGTAACAGGAATGTGGGCTTTTGAAATGTGCAGACATCACACAGTCGCCTTGGTCCTGCATATCTCATCATTATCAAACACTTGGAGCAAGGAGCAAGATTCTTCAGACATTACCGCAGAGTTCATGTAAGATTGCTGACTGGTAAGATTGCTGACTGAGATCACAATACAGTAATTAGATGGAATTAAAATGGAAAGAAAATGAATCGAGAAGCAAAATACAAGGTGTAATCTCCCCTCCGCCCCACCACTGCCCCATTGAAAGAAAAGGAGCTTTAAGAATAGATTGTGTTACAAAACCAACTTCAGAATGACTCTGAGCCGGCCTCCCCCGCGGCCATGTGCTCACCCTTCTCCACCATTTTTGCTTTGCCTTTGCCTTTTCTGAAGGAGCTGTGAGAAGGTCTCACACTGCCCAGCAGGAAGAGAATGCACAAATAGCCATGTAGGTAATTGCAAAGTTCCTAAGAGCTACATTTTTAGAAAGCAAAAAGAAGGCGAAATTTCAATATATATTTTATTTAACCTAAGGTATCCAAAATATAATCATTTCAACCTGTGTTCAATATTTTAAGTGATTACTGAGGTGTTTCATATGCTTTTGAGTACTGCATCTGGAAAATCTCATGTGTGTTTTGCACCGAGCAGCACACCTCACTGCAGACGGGCCCTGCTCTCTGTGCTCAGTAGCCACTGGGGGCCAGTGGCCACCACCCTGGACAACACAAGTCCAAGGGCAGCCGAGGAAAATGCACTGAGCAAAGCCTGAACCTGGAAGTGCTGGAAACAGTGAGAACCCAGAGCACCCCAGCAGCCTCAGGCAGGAGCCTACTCAGAAAACACAAGAGAAGAGGAACTGTTGAAATTGAGAAATAAATAAAATGTCCTCATTCTCCATTTTCTGCTATAGTTGTTGAATTTCTATAAGGAAATTACAGTCTATAAGGAAATTATGTCCCTAAGCTAGTAACCTTCCAGCTATGTGACTTTCCCTCCCATGAGAAGTCCTGCCCAGCCAGCAAGAGCCACCTTGGTGTTCAGCCAGCCCTGGACACTGTGGAGACGCAAGGGGATTGCAGTGAGCGTGTGTGTGTGCGTGTTGCTGCAACTGTGTCATGTGTAAGAGTGAGTGCCTGTGAGTCTATTGCATCCGTGAATCATGTATGAATCTGTGAATTGCGTATAAGTAGGTGTGATTTGCATGTGTGTATGGGAGATTGATTCTGGGAATTTGTGTGAGTGTGTAGGAATGTGACACGTGTGCAAGTGAATGCATGTGTGAGAAGGGGGGAAGGCCAGAGCAAGCCAAGGGTCACTGGCTCCGGCACCGGCCAGAACCACTGGGTGCCCTGGAGAGTTCTTTGTGCAGGGAAGAGGCCCAATGTGTGCCCAGAGCTTCCGTGGATCATCAGCTCCGCCCCCCAATGATGCCCTCTGCATCCCCTCAGCAGACAGATTTTGAACGCCCACAATTAGCCAGGCACTGTCCCCCTGCCCCTGGGGAGACATCAGTAACCTGGACTAGCCATCAGTGACCCAGGCTGGCAAAAACCCCCTCTCTATGCAAATTCCTGGGATTCCCCTCCCACAGCCACATCTCCAAAAAGCTGGCCTCTGACTTGGAGCCCTGTCCCTAGCCTTCGGCAGCCTTACCTGCACGTGGAGTGGCAGGAACTGGGGTCAGAGGATGGAGGCAAGGTTGCCCAGGCCCAGCCAGGGGCTGGCACACATGAGGAACCTTCTGCAGGGTCTGATCTGTGACTTTCCAGAGCCTTCAGGCCACATCCTACCATTCTCCAGGGAGAAAACAAAATGGTGTTCCAGTTCAAAGGTATCCACATATACATAGAACCCCCCCACTTACCCCACCCACCCAGTAGCTTTTTCCTGGGACTAGATGAGTCCACTTTCAACCCCGCCCCCAACCAAAAATGACACACCCAATAAATAGATTTCCCCCATGTATTTCCCTGTTGTTGTTTACACAAACATTATTGGTTGCACTACCCCTTCGCATCCTACGCCCTCCTTTTGTCAGAAGGAGGGCAGGCACTTCGGGGGCCTGGGCCCTCAAGGAAGGCCTCGCGGGTGCAGGAGAGGCCTTGGGGTATGCAGGGGAGAACCTGCCCCTCTGCCGTCTTCCACCTTAAAGTTTAGTCCTTGGCTCTGACCTGGTGGTTTTCTCTTGCCTTCTCCTAGGAAGTTTTTCCAGCCTCAGATACGGCAGAGAGGAGACAGCAGCTTGGAGTCCTGTGAGGAAGCAGAAAGACACATTAGTGGAGATCCTGGGCCGGAGAAGAACCAGCATTGTTCAGGGGAGGAAAACTGCCTCTGCTGGCGCCTGTGGTCTCCCACAAATCTGAGGGTCCTTCAGGCTCTAACGGTGGTTTGCACTCCCGGGTTCTAGCGCCCTTGGGTCTCCCCTTTGCTGGTCCCCCACCCTGCACCCTGCACCCACCCCTGGGCATCAGGAGCACCTGCACCCACCCCTGGGCATCAGGAGCACCCTTCCCCACCGTCCAGGTTCTAGAGGAATGAGGCCATTTGGGCAGGGGACAGGGTGTGGAGAGCGAGAGTGCAAGCAGGTCCTTAAGCCACTGAGACGCTCCTTGTCTCAGGGTGGGGACTGGAAATTTGTGAGCTGCTTGCAATCCTGCAGCTTGAAGATCTGGCCTGAAGTTTTAACTGGTTTGCTTTAGGGCACGCAGTCTCTCTGACCTGCATTGTTGTGAGTTCACCCTAAAGGATATGACTTCAGAAACGATTAAAACAGAAGATGATGCTGTGAAATTCACTCAACTTGATATCTGGGCCTCTTTCGGTGAATTTAAACTCACAACATTAAAGCTACACTTGAGAGAAAATGGGAATATGTCCAAATCTCAGGTCATTCGAGTCAGACATCCTTGCTCAGAACCCCAAGGAAGGCTTTTAAAGTTGCGGAACGCAGCAGGAGGAGGAGAGCAGGGATCCCCCCAGGCCCCACTTGCAAAAGACCCCCCTTCCCCGGTCCCTCCTCCACTTCCTACCCCTATCAACGTTGGAGGGGGTCTGGACTTTGAAACTTGTCACGGGGAAAAGAATCTTCGCCGAGAAGGCTGCTAATGAATTCAGACTGCATAGTTCTCAAAATCTGATGTTTTGCAATGATGACATTAGCGTGGCGGCCGAGGGTCCGAGCCCAGAAAGTCTGCGCAGCTGCTCGGTGCTTTGAGCGCTGGGGACAATGGGCGCAGTGTTCGGGCCTCGGCCTCTCCAGGGCATTTGCATACCCCGTTCTGCCTGAGTGACCAGCGGATCTGCGGCAGGGAGCAGCATTGTCCACGGATCACTTCAAGATGACCGAGGTGACAAGAGCCAGGTGAGCGATGGGGCGGGACCTTCCCCAGGTCACGAGAAAACGCGGGGAGAGCCTTGGCTAGAGCTTGGTTTGTTGATTCTCGAGGTGGGATTTTACTTATTTGCTCTTAAAGCCCTCATCAGATGTTGTAGGGGGAAATTCGAGATTTAAAGATTTTTAACAAGAATTTACAAAGCCTCATTTTGGGAGTCATTTGGGGTCGTCCTTAATCTGAAAACTCCAGTGATCTTCCGGTATTTTATTTCTTTGTATTCTCTCACTCTTCGAAGTTTCAGAGTTCCACTGCCAAAGGGAAGCAGTTTCATTCTCTAGAGCCAAAAGCTGTCACCAGTTGAGTCTGAATTTGTTGTTTTCCAGAAACACCATTTTGAAAAGTTGCGACTGAGGCCCCTTGGCCGGCAATTCCGAGCTGCAGAAGCGCCTGAAGCCCGGACGTTAAACCTCCAGTCACCAGCCAGGGCAGCTCCGGCTGGGACAGCGCGGGCGCGCGGCCCCTCCACCGCCTCCAAACGCAGCGCGCTTGACGCCCCTGTTTTGACTTCAGCTCAGAAAGACAAGTCTTTGTAATGCAAGTTCCTCTTCCCTAGAGAGTTGACGCACCACCTGCCACCATCTCTACCCCTAGCCCTGGAGCAGCCTGCAGAACTGGGACTCTTCTCTTGCGAATTTCAATCTTGGGGCGTGTAACTGTTGCCAATAATTTTCAGAGACCTGGATCCTTAAGGAGGGAGTCCTGGGGGAGGGACCTGAGGTGGGAACGGGTGGGTGGGACGAAGGGCGAAGCCAGAAAAAATGAGACGACGGGAGGGAGGCAAGGGCCTGAGGGCAACGTTTCTCCCAAATGAAACAAGCTGCGTTCCGGCACCGACGGCTCCTCCTGCGCCTGGACCCCCAGGCCCCGCCGCGATGCGCCCAGGGCCTCCCGAGGCCTCGCTCCACCCAGGCTGCTCCGGGTCCGCAGCCCCACTAGGCCCTCCTCCCCTCACCTCTCCTCCTCCCTCCGCCTCCCGCATCCCCGCACCACCCACTCCAGCAAAAAGCAAGTCAAGCAAGTCCTGGGGAAGGTGCCCCACAGCCCTCGCCCGCGGGCAGCAACAACTGGGCACACCGCGTCTCGGGCGGTAGCGGAGCTGGCCCGCACCGGCCCCGCCAGAGCCCGGGAGGCGTCTCCAGGTCCCCACCCGCGTTCGCTGCGGATTGCAGCGACGCTCATCTCGGGAATATAACGATTAATCCAACCGCAGGTTTCCAGATAAGTGATTGTGATGGAGACTGTTGGCGAGAAAATAGACAATTATCCGCTGTTAGCTTTACATAAAGATCGCATTAACTCAAATTAGTTATCAGACAAAAGAGCGTCGGCGCGCGCGCCCTGCCCGCCCGCGCCCTGCCCGCGGGGACCCCCGGGCACAACCAGGCCCAGGGCATGGCAGGCAGGGCCGAGGCCTCGGCAGGGCACGAGGAGAGGGGCATGCACGAGGGGGCTCCAAGCTCCGGCCCCCGCGGGGACTGCGTGTTGTGCTCTCCTAGACGCAGCGCGGGGCTCCGGACCCGGACAGGGTGGCCTTTCCCGGGCCTGGAGCTGCAGCTCCTGGTCCAGCTCTCCCCGCCCCCCCGCGCTCCCCTCTGATGCGCTCGCGCTCCCAGCTGCGCCCCTCCCGCCCCCGCGTCCCGCTGCAGCAGTCACTCTTCCCCCGAGCGCTCGGCGAGGCGCTGCCCTTTTCTTTCGGGCGCCCGCAGCCGCAAGTTTCCGGTCCCTGAGCGCGAGGAGACGTAGTTAATGACTTGGGGAGGGAACTGCCCCTCTAACCCGCCGCGCAATCAAACTCGCAGCGAAAGCGTTCTCGGCCATGCGAACGCTCCTAGACAGCGGCCCCGTGCCCTGCCGTCCCCACTCCACGCGTGCGGTCACTGTCCCTCCCGGGGTCGTTCTCTGAGGGGCCGCGCTGCCACGCGGGCAGGGGAAGGGACCAATGGAAAAGGTGGGCTGGAGGGGAAAGGGCGCAGAGCGACCCGGGAGCTGGGTGTTCGTGGCCTGGGGACACCAGCTAAGACTCGGCCGTGCGGCCTGGACACCGACAGAAGTTGCGCACTGTCCACGCACCACGTGGCCTCCTGGCGTGCTCTTTCTCCCGTGTCCCCACTAGGGTTGCCACCGGCCCACCGGAATACAGATTTGCGCAAACGCACAGCCCTGTGCCCTGAGCCCCGGCCTGGCCGCAGCGCCCAGCGGGGTTCCCCCCTGTCGCCCGCGCGCGCTGGCGGCGGTGCTCCCGCCCGGGCTAGCCTTGCTGGGCCCCCAGGGTCCCCGGGCCCCGCTGAATAGGGCGGATAATGACCCCCGGTTCCCAAGGCAGGCTTTCTGCTGCCTGGTGAGCCTTGGATTTGTGTGGTCCAAGCCTTTCCCAGCTTGTCCCATTCTGTCACCGGGATAAGGGGCTCCCTCGGCTCGTTTGCACCTGCGTCGCTTTTGGCTCCTTCAGGAATGCGCTGAAGCTTGTAATCAGCTTTGTGAAGCCATTGAGTGCACGGCTGAGTGAAACTTCCAAAGCTCGAGGAAAACGGGCCGGCTGAATGGGAGCCAGCATGGGGCTTCTCTCCAAGCCTCCGCGCTGCCAAATTCCAGCAGAGCCCCTCACAATCGCTCCGCGCGGGCTTGACTGCTTTCCCCACACTGAGAAAAGTAAGAAAAGAAAAGCAAAAATACCAGTCACCGAGGTTAGCCGCTTGTTCCCAGATTAATGGCAAACTGCCCCCTCCTCCTCCCTGCGCCCCCGCCCCCGCCCCCCTCTAGCATAGCGCAAGGATTCAGGAAACACGGCAGAGGGGAGGGGAGGACAGTTATTAATAACTCCCCATCTGATTTCACATTTTCTGTCCCCTGACCAGGGCGGGGGGCCTTGCGCCAAGCGCGCGGTCCCCCACGCCTGCAGGTGCTGAGCTGGGCTGCAAGGCCCAGGTCTGCCGCGGGCCGGTGGCCTGGGGAGGTCTAAGCAGGCTTGGCTGTGCGCCTTGCTCCAGTAGAGGAGTTAGATAAAGCCAAACCTAAGATTTCCCAAAACTAGCACTGCAAAGCCTCCACAGTACTCCTAACAGGAAACAAAAACAACCAACCAGCCCTGGGCCTCCAGTGACCTCCATCCCCACATCCACTCAGCAGGGCTGGCGCCTGGAAACAGGCACCTCTGGATTTCAGGGGCTTGGGAAAGAGGAGGCACAGGGAAGGGCGGACTTCTCTGACACTCAGGGTGTGTGTGTGGGGTGTGTGTGTCTTCTTGCAGATAGTTAAGAGTAGAGGTGCCTGCACCTGGGAGGACCTCCCGCCCCACCCCCTTGCGCGCCTCCCTGTCTGGTTCCAGAAGACAAGCGTTTTTCCAGAGGTTCTTACCAAGGGTCTAGCTCTTCAGACCAGTGCCTCCCAGGGCTGCCTCCCAGGCCCCTGGGTCCCTCCCTCCCAATCAAGGTAAATGAGGGTTCCAGGCTGGCTTTCCTTCCAAAAAAGGAGATTCTTGGCAGCCAGTAGAAAAGCAACCAGCTTGCAGAAGGCAAGCATGTGGGCATCAACATTGAGGCCCGGCTTCCTTCCCGCGGCCAGCTCCTCCAGGGCAGGGCTCCTTCTTCCTGCCGTTTCACCCTATGGTCCTGGAACAGTGGCTGGCAGTGTGTGCAGAGGAGATGCTCAATACCTATTCATCGAATGAATGCCATCCAGTTTTACCTCTCAAAATTCCAGGCCTGCAAGCAGGTCTTCTGGAAGGGAAATATGGAAGCTTTTCTCTGGATGGCTCATAGGACCCTGTGGTCAGTGAACCCGCATAGGCATTACTTGTGGGAAAGAAAGTGAAGACAACATTATGATCTACGTGTAAAACTCTTTTTACAATAGCTGTGCATTTCTTTTGCTAATTAATTCTTGCCACCATGCATTGGACTCCTTTCCTTTTCTGCAAGCACAAATATTAAGCACAAGTTTTAATATCTGAGCTAGACTTCCATTCCTTCTAGTAAACACATGCTCAGGCCTGCCAGATTTTCTTTCTCCTGCTGCAGAACCTTGCTTTTGTAGAGGCACCACAATGTCTGACTGCTGCTCTGTGCTATAAATAGTCCCCTGGTGGATCGAAAGGTTTAATGGGCCTCTTTAAATACCTAACTTAGTATAAAGCCCCGGGAGAATCACATTAACAGGCAAAGAAGAGGAAGAAGAGAGCTCCCCCTGTAGATGCCCTATTTCAGCATTCTTGGAGATCCGGAACAGGCAGGACTTTTCCTATTTATATACATTAATGTGCATGAGAAGCTGCAGCACGCTGGCGCCAGGAGGGGCTGTGACGGTGAAGCGGTGCATCTAAGCTAGGAGGAGGTGGCACTTAAAGAGGTCAAGTGATTTGCCCAGAATTACCCAGGGGCATCGTGACTGTTATCAGTAATAATAAGAAGTCAGAAAAAGCTGGTTGCTTTGTCCTGTTTTTAAACACATTAGATAGTCCTGTTTAAGAGCAAGGAACACCCCCAACCCCAGCCAGTTCGGAATCACCAAAGGTGGCACAACGGCAGAATTGGTGAATCTCAAAGAAAAGTTGAATCTCTTTCTATGCCAAGACTTTGTGCATCTATTCGTCGACCCTAAAATGCTTTAAACATTCCAAATTCATACCACCCATTTTGACAGTTAAAGTTTACTTTTTATGATAAAGTTTTACGTGTTGTTTTCAGCAATGTTTCTCCTTCCAACCATTCTCAGTAACAAGTCAGGAGGATATGCAGTAATTCAGAAATTAGTGAAATTTCATTCCTGGTGGGGGTGTTGGATTAAGAGGCTGGGAGAGTGTGAAGCAAGTCAACGTGTAATTGCATGATAAGGCTCTCACGAGGAATTTATTGGCCAAGTTGCTATTTCTATTCCTTCCTAATCTCGTTTAGCACATTCATTCTCTGCAATCTGTCTCCATAATCTTCTGTAGCAGAATGGCAGCCAACAGAAGCATGCATGTTTGGAGAGAAGAGAAAATATGCAGAGGCGTGATAAACTGATGCTAATTATCCATATTTAGGACACGGAGTGCAGAAGATCAAGGTTTACAAATCACAAGCCCGAGCCCGTGATGATGGCTTCTGCATGTGGAATACATTGGAGGAGACCAGATAAGGGTTTCATGGGCAGGAGAGATTTATTGGTCAAAGGGTTCACCTTCCACTTTTCCACTTTTATATAGCAGTAAATTATTTAGGCTAAATTCACCAGAACATTACTCTTTCATTTGGCGATGGGCCATGGCTTGCTCCTTCTTTGTGTCTTTTCAATGCAAATCCTTGTAGTTTAACATCAGTTGATAAGAAACAAATAATTGAAGTAATAGGTAATTCCCTTTAAATTGTGCATATAGGATGGTCCCAGAAAGAAGGAGATGAGGTAGAGAGCAGAGGGCTGAAACTGAAGCAATATCAACTTCAACCCTTCAATGGCATAGCTATCAGGAAAAAAAAATGTAGATATTCACTGCATGTATGTGTTCACGTCTCTGTGAGCTCCAAGCCAGCACGCTTGTGGTAAGAATAGGTGTTCTAGTGTAGCACCAATATGGCTGATTTTCCTGTCTGGAATCCCGATCATTTAAAATTTAAAAAAATCTAAACATAGTTTCTCTTCCCTCCACTATTCCCACATCACCTCCAATTGACTTAATATTTACAATTGGCTCTCAGTGCTCTCCAAGACTTCTGGCTCTGACAAAAGACACAGAAAGAATTCAGACCAGAAGTATCTTGTGGCATGGCTGGAAGATCAGTGGTAGAGACTTTTCTGCATTACAGAAATTGCCTTCTAAACTTTCCAGAGAACAAGCACAAATGTGGCACAGGAGTTTGCTGCAAGTGGGCATGCTTATTTAAAAATTTATAAGATTAACTTAACCCCATTCAACGGTACTAACTTGGATTTTTTTTTTTTTTTTTTTTTTTTTTTTTTTTTTTTTTTGAGGAGTTGAGGGAACTCATTTTTAGCTTTGGTACCAAATGGGAAACTCGTCTCCTAGAGTTTTCGTTTGTAGATTTTTTTAGTTGATGGGAGCAGAAGTTCTCTGTTGAACACACACTGGAAACCAGCATGAACCACTCATTATAAGGACAAGCGGTTTTTAGAATAAAAAGAGTTATGCAAAAGTTTGGGGCTATAATTTATAATCCCTATGTAAAGAAGTATTAGGAAAGAATAACTGATCTTTGACACAAACACATTTTTACACCTGAGACGATCCGGACAAGAAATTATCTGTAGGCTCCTTCCACATACACATACTTTTTCTGTTTCAACAAGTCTAAGATGCCATTTATGATAAGATGCATCTTTATTTTACATGCTGCTATGAAAGAAAAAACTCAGCCAGTTGTAATTCTAAGTTGTCATTGATGGTAATAGTGCATTTAGATTCCAGAGATGATAAAAATATTTAAAATGGGTGTCTTAGAACCAGAGAAATACAATATGCATTGTTGAGTTCATTGAATAATGAGTTTGTAACATTTTGTCCAAAATATTTTCAAAATTACCCATTGTTCTACAGAAAGTAACCTTGTTGTGAATTAATAAATGTGTCAATAATCGTATGTAACTCATGCAACCCGGACTGTATAGATAGGCAGAGTTTAGAAATGTAGAAACATTTATCCATTCCAGCCCACCTCACCCAAAGCAGAAAGAAAAGTTAAAAACATAAATATTCTGTAATCAGTAATAATCTAGCAATTGAGGCAAAAGATGTAGATTGCTGGGTTTTTTTTTTTCCCAGAAATTATCGAAATTAGAGAAAGAACTCCAATTGTTCACTTTATTTGATACACAGATGCATATTTGGTGCTTGCCAAAGTCAAGTGAACAATTTAGGCTGGTTCGTTTGGTTTTGGTGCTGCAGATTGGATATTGGTTAATTTGAATAATTTGGTTCCCGGAATCAGCTTCTCTCCCTAAATGACAGGTTTTTCTCTACATGATCTAAACTGTGCCTAAACTCTCTACCTGCAGATGCTCTCGTATTTGCCTTCAAATACCTCTCCCTCCCCATACTGAGGACCCTATCCATCTAAGAAAACCAACCATAATTTTGAAAATAGGATTAAGTTCGGAGAGAGATCAGCAATTTTCAAGGAACCAGTTAAACCTAATCTAATTAAATTGTACAATGAAGTTAAAATTTTTAAATTAGACAATTTAAAAATTTTAACGTCATTTTAAAATTAAACTTCGTGTTTCCTGGTAAGTTAGCTTGTGTTCGGACAGGCAGACGCGGAGACTAATTTTTCCTGCAATTGAAGTAGGCCTTGGCTGCACGTGGAAAGCACGAGGGGGAAAGGTACCCGCCAGCAGACACAGGAGTTCTAAACATGCCCCACAGAGGCTGCGTGTGCCTGTGCAGGTGTGCATGTGTTCCTGTGCGCTTACACTTGCCCATGCCCCGTGAGTGGCATCTGAATCATGGCAACTTGCAGCAGACAGCACTCGTGGTTCCTGCCAGCGTTAAGCACTGCCCAAGCCCTGGAGCAGGAGAGAGCAGGGAGATGTAGAGAGGCCAGGGAGAGGAGGAAGGGAAGTGGAGAGAAGTGCAACTGTGAGTTAACATCTTTCTGGAAACCAACTTTGCTCCTCCTCACGGCTCCTGATGCCAAGCATGTGCGAATGTGAGCTGCGTGCTCAATGCTGCCTGCGGGTCTTTTTCCTCACTGAAGGGAATGGTCAGCTGGGCCTGTGGCTGTTTTTTGCTTTTACTCGCCTCTTGGAACCTCTCCCCCAACCTTAGATGAATTAATCCACAAATGTCTATTCAGTACATGCAAACTGCAGTAAGCATCTCGTTCATAAATACCTGGTTTCCATTGAATTTTCCAGTAATGCAGAAGATGGTTCTGTGTGTTTGTCTTTGTGGGTCACACTCCTGGGTCACTTGAGGGGAGGCATGTTCACCTCTTTAAAACAATGTCTCAGGTTGTGGTTTCTTAACTGTGGGCCGTGTATACTGAGGTATCTGAAATAAACACAGAATTCCACTCATCATTCGTCTGTGCACTGGTTCGCAAGATGATTACAAGATACTCTAAATGTGCGTGGTGTGTTGGAAACACACTTTGAGCTCCAATGACTTCAAATAGCTTATAAGTAAAACAAATAAACAGAATAATGGTGGGATTTATTTGGATTTATTCAATACGAGACTAACCAAGGCATGACATTTTCAGGCATGTCTTAATTTTTACAGGAGCAGGAAGGGCTTTCCTATCTTGGCGTGTTCATCCCACAAGCCTCAGGCAGTTATCTCTCTGGCCTGTCCCACAGCTTGAAGAGCCGACAGGGCACTGTGGGGGCTTTTGCAGCTCATGCATGGCTTGCCCCAGCTTCTACACATTAAAAGTGAAATAAATATCCAGGCTGACTCTCTTAGATTATGATCTCTGAGTTGATGTGTTAAATGAGCCCGTTGCCTTAAAGGTTATAAATGACAAGATTTTTACTATTACAAGTAATTTATAGCGATTTCCTGTTTGACGTGACAGATCCTCATGGAGAAGTCCAAATTTGTCTGCTTGACATACATTTATTTTAACACTTTTCCCCTTCTCCAAATTCTAGCATGTATTAACTACTGTTTGCCTAGGTGTCAATTTGCACCTGTGGGGTCTCCCTCTTGAGGCCTCAGTGGGGTCCCCTGGCCTCTATTCCAGCTGGCTGCCTGCATTTTAGCAGCTAATGTGGGTGATTACTGGCATATTTACTGTAATTTATAAAAATCACAGGAAATGACATTTTTATTAGTCACTGACTCCACCGTCACCAACTGCAATGGATGTTATGCATACAAATCCATTTTAAAAAATTGTTCTTCCAAAATCAGAAGCTCTTTCCAGTCTCTAATTCTGTGGAATGATCACATTTCACTTTCACTTACCAAGAACGGGATCGCGGTTGGGCTCAGAACTCAGTTCATTTCTTAGGCCTTGGAACTGTCTGTGTGGGGACTAGAATAGGGTCAGGGAAATGCTCTCAGAGACAGAGGATGATCCGGAAACATCCTGGCCTCAGTCTGAGAGTGAGCACAGCACCCAGGCTTGCTATTGTCCTTACTGTCGTGTGTGCCAGGATTTGTAGGACTCGTGTACAATGACGCACTCCAGGGCCGTGGGCAGAGCTGGCTCCAAGCAGTTCAGGTGCAGCTCCGAGGACCTAATAGAACCCTGCTCCCCCAGTCCCTTGCTGCATGGCTCCGGGAGGCCTTGCTTCTCTGAGAAGGTTGGCAGTGGATTAAGTCTTAAAGGATGAGTAGGAATTTTCTGCTTGAGGGCAGAGAAGGCAGGGAATGTGCTATGAGCAAATGCATGGAGTTGTAGGAGAAGATGTTGGGGTTGGGAAATTGCAAGATTTTTTGATGTTGCTGGGGAGTGGGGGTGCCTATGAAGGAACAGAGAAAATAAGACCAGAACCTTATTTTCCAGGAATCATATCGTGAGCCACATGAATGCCATGCTAAAGAGTTTAGACGTCATCCTACAGACAGTGAGAAACCGTGACAGATGCTAAATGGTTTTGTGTACATTGCATATAGCTTGCTTGGAGTTACATACCAAGGGAGGAGAGACTTCAAGGAGGAAGAACTATCACTTATCTAAAAGGGCATAGGAAGTCCAGTTGGTGGAAGTTCCCAGCATGTTCCTTGTGTGGGGAGAAGTAAAAGGCCTCCGTGAGCCCTCACAGGATGACTCTGGGTGGAGTGGAGGGGTAGGACCAGAAGGGAGGAGGGGCTCGGAGGATGCAGCTCTGCAAGGAGCTCAGCTCAGAGCGGGGAGTGACGGCAGCTACAGTGCTGCAGGGGCTGCAGGGGTGCAGAGGGGAGGCCGATGGCAGGAGGCACTGAGGATCCCAGAGAGTGGACAACTGTTGTGACCACAGTGTTTGCTAAGAACACAGTGTGCACCAGGAGCCCAGCTATCTGCACCTTCACTACCTCATCTAATCTTCATAGGAGCCCTGTCTCCTTTTCCTAATTGTAAATCACACAGCAAGTATCAGCCTTGGGTTTGACCTAAGGAGTGTGACTCCACAGCTGGGTTTCACCACGGAGCTGTGGGGCACTATTGAGGGTAACTGTGGGACCAGGAGGAGGGCCCTGCAGACCAAAATAGAGGGAGAGCCTTTCCCTGGACAGAGGAAGAGGAGGCAGGAGGAAAGGGGCTGCTACCTGTTAAGTTTCTAAGGTTTGCTGGCACATGCCAGGCATGAGACACTTTAAATCTGCTATTGTCTGGGCGCGGTGGCTCACACCTGTAATCCCAGCACATTGGGAGGCCAAAGCAGGCAGATCACAAGGTCAGGAGTTTGAGACCAGCCTGGCCAATGTGGTGAAACCCCATCTCTACTAAAGATACAAAAAAATTAGCTGGGCATGGTGGTGGATGCCTGTAATCCCAGCTACTCGGGAGGCTGAGGCAGGGGAATTGCTTGAACCCGGGAAGCAGAGGTTGTAGTGAGCCGAGATCATGCCATTGTACTCCAGCCTGGGCAACAGGGTGAGATTCCATCTCAAAAAACAAACAAACAAACAAAAAACTGTTATTTATCCTTTTAACAAGGCTGAGGTGGTGTTTCTCATGTCCTTGTGACAAACAAGGAAACAGGTTCAGGGAGACACAGGGAATCAGTAGGAATAGTAATATCCAAACCTGCATGGGCATGACTTGGAAGTGGCCCCGGAAGTCCGCCGTTCCACCCTTGGTGCAGCCTATCCTGAGAGGGGGCCTTGATGACAGAGGGCACACAGGCTGCAGGCTCAGGCCCGGCCCGAGAGCCGCACTTGGTCGGAAGAAGACGCCAAGCCATCTGGAAGAGAAGAGAAGGGCCTGGTGGGCGAATGGCTGGAGGAGGTTGCAGTTCTCAGAAATGGACATGGGTTCTGACCAGGGAGGAGCACAAAAAAGAATCCTGAGGAGTGCTGAGGACGTCGCTGGTTTTTCAGACTAACCAAATGGGGAGAGTCAGAGAGAGAGAATAAGAACAAGAGAAGGGAAGAGAAGAAAAAGGAAGGAAGGAGAGGAAGGAAGGAGAGAGAGGAAGGGAGAGAGAGAGTTTGCTGAAAGGGATGGGAATGTGTTATTGCTTATAACCCTAAATTCGAACTAGCTCACAGTGCAATAATTTTTTTTTTCTTTTCCTACTATGGCCAATACCAAAGATCTAATGAACAAATCCCCCACATTTGGGAAGTGAGAATCCAATTTAACAAATATTTGCTGAGAACCTCTAATGTCTCAGTCTTTCAAGAATATTTCCTTCTTTAGTTCTCAAAACAGTTCTTCAAGTTATATATCATTTTTACCATTTTCTATTTGAAGAAACCAGCTCAAAGACGTGAAGCAATTTGCTTTATGTTTACAAAGCTAGTAAGTAGCATAGTCAACGTTTGAATTAGATCATCTGACTTCAAATTGGTGCCCCCTACACCACAGCTACCGCTGTAGGGTCTACATATGGTGTAGATCACAGTGCAACTAAGGTGGAATTTCACCCACCACCAAGATGCAAAGATTGAGTGCTGTGGAGACAAAGGAAGCGGTGATTGGTTGGAATCACTTTGGAGATCCACTGGGTCTTAGAAGAGAAGAGGTTGAACAGCAATGGACTCTGGGAGTGCTGACATTGGTAAAAACCCAAGGGCAAATTTGATTTACTTAATCTTAAATCAGGTCATGGCTTAAAATTAACATCCTTGTTGTAAGCCCAAGATGTCAAATTGACCTCTGAGACTCCTGAGATAGTCTGAAATGGGAGTTCCATTGACACTATTAGCCCCTTTGACACTCTGGTGAAGCCTTTGAACCCCTTCTCAGGATAATGTTTCTAAATGCACAAAACAAAGTGCATATAAGGAACCGACTCGCTATTTTGAAAACTGGCAAATAAAGGGAAAGATTGTAGCATGTGCATTCTGGCTTTCTATACTAACTCTACCACTGGGTAACCTAACAGTCAAGAAGGCATATTTTTTCCTTTGTAGAAGTATTATAGCTAATACATTATAGTAATGATAGAATTTGAAAAAGCATTTCGCATCTCCTAATTAATGAATGGATTCACACATTAACCCTCAATGGCGCCAACTCCCGGAAGTCACACTTCTTCCCTTTCACCCTCGAATCAAACCTGAACAGTATCAGGACTCGGAGGCCAACTGTCAGTTCCCAGAAAACTCACGGAAGAGGGAATGATAAAGGACATCACGGATGCAATCGGCAACCCAGACCGTGGGAAACTCTGCACGGTAAATAACCCTCTTTTTCTTCCACCCCCAAATAATTCCAAAAAGAGAGACAGAAGAGTGAGATTGTAATTACATGCTTCAATAATCATAATTTCTTACTAATGGCACGTGTATGCCTGCCATTGGAAGCAGATTTTGCCGCTGCTACCTTCATTTCACGTTCTACTTTGATTTTTGTGGGGTACCTGCTTTTATACCACAGCAACTGTCAAAAACCCAGATTCACAGAGACAAGGCTGCTGCCATGAGCACTGTGGCCCTATGTCATGTGGAACCGTGGACCACATTGGGTTACTAGTTTGTGCAGTGTCCACAGATGACAGTTATCACTGGTTTCCTTGAACGCTGAAAATATCAATGTTGGCACCCCTGTGAGCTTGCTGTGAGGTCCCAGGGTACCTTGGCACACAGTCAGGGAGTAAAGTGTCAGCCTGAGTTATACAAGCAGGTGCCCTGGATCCAGAAGAACCAATGGTTCTTGCTTTCTAGTCCCATGGACCACATTCGTGCGAGGACGAGGTCCTTCTGATTTCGTGTTTAAATGGATAGTGAACATGTGTCCAGAACTTGAGGAAATTATGTAACAAGTTACTGGTCTGTTAAATTCTGAAAACCGTCTCGACTGAAGTATATTTGACTTATTTGGACTGTGTCCTCTTAGGCAAATTTCTTTTAGTAGGAGATCTACCGTTTAAACTGTTTGAAAATTCTCACTGTTCTTTTAGCTGTGACAGTTAATTTCCATGTGCATTTCCACTTCCGGTCGTGATGAAACTGGTATCTAACCAGACCTTCTGCTGTTAAAAATCTATAAAGTTGGACAAAGTGTACGAAAAGAGTGTTTTCAGACACTTGACAATAAGAGTGCAGGCCTGTGCTCCCTGAAAGAAGGGCCATAACAGAGGTGAGCCCCAAGATTGCCCAGCGTCCTGCCACGAGCCTTCCCAAAGCAGAGCCCAGAGGAGCCCAGGCAGGACAAGGCTGTCCCGCTAGGTCGAGAAGTGTAGGAGACGCAGTAGAGCTGGAGGAGAGCACAGGCCGAAGGCTCAGAGGAGAAGCTTCGGAAATCCACAGGGAGGCCCGCTGACATCTTTGAATACTAAGCTCTACCTGCTAAGGTTTGAATGCTAAGCTCTACCTGCTAAGGTTTGAATGCTAAGCTCTACCTGCTAAGGTTTGAATGCTAAGCTCTACCTGCTAAGGCAAGACTCTGAAACAGCAGGCAAAGATCAGCTACCGAGGAGATGAGCTGAGTAGAAATTCCAGAACTGACACGGGGCCGGAAGACAATGAGGACCAACAAACCGGTATGGAGAGACCTCGTTGAACACACCAGGCACTCAGTTAACATCCTGGAGCGGATGTGATTCAGGACTAAGGTGACTCTAGCTCTAGAGTGAAGACTACTCCAGGCGTTCACTAACTAAGCTTAAAATCAAGGCTTAAGAGGATCAAGTCAATCTGCGTGTAAATCAACTGCCTGCCACCATTAACTTCATTACTCTTCAGATGAGGACAATGAAACCCAGACATTCAACAAGGTGCCATCCACTATGTCCAGCATGTAATAAAAATGTGCCAGATATATAAAGAAGCAAGGAAATGTGAGAAAAATGTAAGGAGAAAAAAATCAGTCAAAAGAAACCGACTGGAAATGACGAAGACGATGGACTTAAACACAACCATTATAAATAGGTTGAAAGATTTAAGTGAAAATGTAAAAGTATTGTGGGACCGATAGGAAATATCAATAGAGAAGCAAAAACAATTGGAAAGAAAACACATGAGAACTCTAGAACTGAAAAATACAATTGAATATGAATATTTCCATTTTATTTATAAACCTTCTGATTACAATGTCTGTCTCGTCCATAAACACAATGTAGTATACAAAATAGCTTGTCTCATGTGTAAATAAAATACAGTGTAAGTGAATAATCCCTCATTTTACTCAAGCAGGTTTCCTGCAAAGAAGCTGAGGGACTTCACACACATATCCAGGCACTCTCAAAATCAGCTGGGCAGCACTAGGCACTGCAGTTTATTGTCTAACACAAGGCTGTCGATGGGACTTTCTGTGATGATGGAAATGATCAATGTCTGCACTACCCCATATGGCTGCCACTAGCCCCACGTGGTTATTTACATTTATTTTAATTAAACACTCAGTTCCTCAGTAGCAGCCAAATTTCAAGTGGTAATAACACAGCTCTGAGGTCTTAAAGTCAATTTTGTAAAAATCTTTTTTTTTGAGATGGATTCTCACTCTGTTGCTCAGGCTGGAGTACAGTGGTGCAATCTGGACTCCCTGCAACCTCCACCTCTTGGGTTCAAGCGATTCTCCTGTGTCAGCCCCCTGAGTAGCTAGGATTACAGGTGCCTGCCACCATGCCTGGCTAATTTTTTTTTTTTTTTTTGTATTTTAATATAGGTGGGTTTTCACCATGTTGGCCAGGCTGGACTCAAAGTCCTGGCCTCAGCTGATCCGCCCACCTTGGCCTCCCAAAGTGCTGGGATTACAGATGGGAGCCACCGTGCCTGGCCTATTTTTTTTTTTTTTTTTTTGTATGTTGAAATAATTAACTCAACTTCCAGAGTTTGGAATGACTCAATGTCTGCATAAGAAGAAATTTATACACTAGGGAAATTCAGATGTGATTTTTTTTTTTTTCATTTCATTACTTAATATGTTAGGAAAGAAGTGAAGGCCTTATCTGAACACAGTGGTTCTAAAGTTTCATATGCAAAGCAGTTAGTTGGATGGTTTGTTATAATGAAGATTTCTGAGATATACCCACCCCCAGATGACGGGGTGTTTAATATGGTTATCTACTATTGGGTGAGACTCAGAAAGCCACACTTTTTGGAAACATCCTAGGTAATTCTGATACATGAGCATGCCTTAAGAAAAGCTGAAAAAATATTCAAATATTCAAACCAAATGTTGCCATTCAATCAGTGTGAGTCTACATGCATGGTGTGGACAATTATTTAATTTTTCCTCTTGTAATTTTTGCTGGTGTTGAACAGCCAGCCTTCCTGCCTGCCTTCCTCTTTCCTTCCTTCCTTCCTTCCTTCCTTCCTTCCTTCCTTCCTTCTTCCTTCCTTCCTTCCTTCCTTCCCTCCCTCTTTCCTTCCTTCCTCCCTTCCTTCCTTCCTTTTCTCTCTCTCTCCTTTCTTTCTTTCTTTCTCTCTTTCTTTTCTTTCTTTCTTTCTTTCTTTCTTTCTTTCTTTCTTTCTTTCTTTCTTTCTTTCTTTCTTTCTTTCTTTCCTTTTTCTTTCTTTTCTCTCTCTCTCTCTTTCTTCTTTTTTATTTATTTTGAGACAGAGTTTCTCTTTGTCACCCAGGTTGGAGTACAGTGGCACAATCTTGGCTCACTGCAACCTTCTCCTCCTGGGTTCAAGCAATTCTCGTGCCTCAGCATCCTGAGTAGCTGGGATTACAGGCGCCCGCCACCATGACTGGCTAATTTTTGTATTTTAGTAGAGACTGGGTTTCACCATGTTGCCCAGGCTGGTCTCTAACTCCTGAGCTCAGGCAATCTGCCTGCCTCAGTCTCCCAAAGTGCTACCATTACAGGCATGAGCCACCGTGTGCAGCCTATGCTCTTTTTAAATGTATAAAAAAAGTTTTTCATTTTTTCCTTATTTTATTAAAAGGAAACTGAATTTCTCAGATGATTCAAAATGTTTCTGTGTACTAGAACTTTGGATCCATAGGTCCTATTTACTTGTTGAGTGAGGTGAGAGACGCTTTAGGGATGCTGTCTCTGAACACACTTGCTCCACACACACGGGTGAACTCAGTGTGGCCTGAGACCCCCTGGTCCAGCTGAGCGTCCCACTTCTGTGTTGGCAGGATACATTTCACAGGTAAACATGTAAGTGTGAGCACGTTCTGGATCATTCATCTTTTTTTCTTGGAAATAAATTATAATAAGATTTTCACTCACAAACTCACCAAAACGTGTGTTCTCCCTTTGAGATCATGGAAAATTCTCTCACACAATAACATAGGATAAAGACAGATTTGGCTTCTTGAATTCATTTTATGAAAATCAGATTTGGAGGCATTCTAGAAGGAGTCCAAAGAGGAAAATTTGATTTCAGGAACCTTTTGTCATCAACTTTTTCAACACTGAGTTGGCAAGCTAGCTCTTAAGGCTGCCAGAGCCAATGTTTCATCAAATCCATTTCTCATTGAACCACTGGGTTTCTTCTACTTCAAACTAAAAAACTCTGCAGGATATTGTATCTACAAAAATAATTTTAGAAAGATTTTTCCAACTTATATTTAAAAGGATTTTTTGTCTGTTTGCTTAATTAAATTCCTTCTTTTATTTTAAAAGCTGAACCAAATTGTTTTGTGTTGTAGTGTTTTGTGCTTTTGGTGTAATAGTGGAAGACACATCACACAATGGTATATTTGTGCCCTATAAATGCTACATCATACACATTTTCCAGATTATACAGGAATCATCTAAATAGTCCCAATACCAGCCATAATTCCATTTTGTCTTTTTTGTATATGTTATGTGCCAGTGAGAAGAGGGCCACAGTTATATTTAAGTATAGCTATGTATGTGTATTTTGAGATGAAAAAAAATTTTCCTTATTTATTCTTTATCCAAATTCTGACACTTATACAACGGTCTGCCATAAAATGCTTTTTTTTTTTTTTTTTTTTTTTTGAGTATTTGTTTGATTTGTAGATCCCTGAGTCCATTTCACTTATATGTTTACAGAACGTCTCTAAATTTTGGACCACAATAGTTTCATTGACTTTATTTTGGGGACCTTTAGTCCCAGCAATAGCCTACTTTTTCTGTGATAGAGAAGAGATTAATGAATTAACCCTTTTATAAATACCACGTGCATTTTCTATTTCTGGACATTTCTGAATAGGGCCCATGAATCATTTAATAATTCTGTGAAAGGCTTTCTGTGGCAATTCTTTGGATATCTCTGGCCACTAGATAAAATTCCATGTTCGCAGACTAGGTGGAATAATTACCCTAAGTTACTGCTTACGTAATAGCACTGAGATCATCTCGTCCTCTGTAGGGACTGGCATCCCTCTGTGGCTGTGTTCTCCCTGTCCGCCAGAGTCTGCCTGGTGATTGGCCTCAGTGCTGGGGCTGTTGGTGGTGGTGGTGGTGGTGGTATTTATCACCGTGGTTCCTATTTCTAAGAATACCCTTTGCAGAAATGCTTCCACTTCAAGATTCTGCAGCAGCTTCAGTGTGGGGTGGCTCCTGTCACTCCTATGAGAGTTACACTCCCTTTCCTTTCCCTATTTCAAATGAAGACAGTTTCTTCAAGTTGAAAAGGGAAAGGAGGGGGTCACAGCTAACATTAGACCCTAACACCAAAATCAAAACAATTGCAAGTGGCATTGGGCATTTCATATTTGGACACAGAGCTGCACATCCCAGCCCCCTGCCAACCAGGCACTTCATAGGGGGTATTCACAGATATCCAAAACTGCGCATTTAGAGATGGAGATGCGAGATGGACGGGGATTCAGCAGATGCAAACACTTTCCATGCCTAAAGGACCTCTCATCGTGTCGTCTTCACGTGTCTCCTGAGGAGCCAGGATAAAGGGGCTTCACCTCCTGTGCTTCGTGTGGAACTCCACTCCAGCCTCTGAGCTCGCCTTACTTGTGCCCATGTGACTGTGCATGAACCTCAGTGTTCTGTCAATGGTGGAACTTGGTGTTTAGGGAAGAAAGGTTGAGGAACTGAAGCTGGCTCTGGTTTTCCATAAGGCTCAAGGACACAGGGAGACAAAGGAAAAAAAGGAGAGGATTTTGTGAGACAAAAGAGTGAATGTCCAAGACCTAATAAAAGAGAAAATTCTGATATGATTAGCAATGCAAAACCTTAAGATGGCCTACAAGCCAGGGAAGCAAAACCTCCTGAGACTTTCTCTAGGTTTCTGATAAGGGGGCAGCATCACCAAGGAAAGCCATTCAGGATGATGACTGCAGAGTGGGGGACTCCTGGTTAAACTTGGAGATTTCAACACATGTTTTATTGTTTTTTTCTTTCTTGTAACCCCACTAACATGAAAATTAGATAATATCAAAAAGGAGAGGAGGCTCTACTGGCTTATGAACAGCAGTAAATTTTTTGGAGATCAGAAATAAAGAGAAAGCAGACCTAAGAAAGCCAATGCAATGCCTAAAGTGAGTGATATGATAAGAACCTTGCCAATCTTACTACAGAACCAGAAAGGACCTGGAAACTGAAAGTACAGTGTCTGAAATGATAGAACTAAATGGAGTCTGAAGTCCATGGGAGAGATGCCAGACTTGGAAGTCCCCTCCCCTTCCCAGCACACCAGCAGTGACCCCTCCTCCAACGCAGCAGATTCATTTACAGAAAATGGAACGAGAGACGCAGTAGAGGAGGAGACAGCAAGCGTAGCAGATGGGAGGGGAGAAGGGCTGCCCTGAAAAGAGACCTGTTACATGAGAGCTTATGTCCTGAACTGGGGGTCCCTCTGTCCCCTTCTGTGCAGTTGCAAGAACGCCTGTAGGTGATGGCAAAAGTTTTCTCTAGAAAAACAAAAGGATTCAAGAAGAGGAGAAATCCCCAAAACTACACATATCTGACATCTGGATATTCCTGCAATGAAACATTCAAGTTTCAGGCTGCAGTAAACCTGCCAGGCATCATACAGCCCCTCCCAAAGCTTCCAATCAGCTTAGCTTTTTTGTGCCTCATTTAAAAGTATTAACAGATAAAAAGAATAAACAGACATTAGAGGAAAGCCCCTACATGAAAGACCAAGTCCAAAATTAACACGCAAAGGGATTCAGAAGGAGCCAAAGCCATTCGGGACAAGTAGAGGCATATACATAAAATCTCATAAAGAGGATATTATAATTCATGAATGACAGTATTTAAACCAAGAAGATATATAAAAAAAAAAACCTCAGAGAACAAAATATGTCCTGGAAGGTAAAAATATGATTGTTGAAAAAAAACAAATCAATGAAATAAGTGAAAGATAAATGTGAGAAACTATCCAAGAAAACAGATCCAAAAGAGCGAGAGAGAGAGAAAGGAGAGAAACAATATAAAAATCAAAAGATGATGCAAAAGATGCGATCTGTAATAGGAATTCCAGAAAGAACAACCAGAGAAAAATGGAGAAAATTTTAAAGAAATAGTTCATGAAATTTCTACGAATTGAAGGATAAGACTTTCAAGATGGAAAGAGTACACCAAAATCCCAGGACAGGAAATCAAAAATGATGTCAATACACATCATCATGCAACTTCAAAAACCAGTAATAAAAAGAGAAAATAAAAACAGACAACAAAATAGTTTGCATAGAAAAACTACAGATCCGATTTTTAAAAAAGCAAACTAAACACAAAATAGGTTACATATAAACAGTTAGGAATCAAAAAAGCATAGACTATAGCTAATGCCATTCTTGACATGAAAGACTGAAAGCTTTCCCTAAGATCAAGAATTAGACAAGAATGCCAGGTCTCACCATTTCATTCCAACACTGCACTGGAGCTTCTAGCCCGGGAATCACAGCTCCCTGCCCAGCCATTGACTGGTACCTGTCCCTGTCCGTGGCCTGTTAGGAACGAGGCCACCCAGCAGGAGGTGGGCAGCCAGCAAAGCTTCATCTGTATTTACAGCCGCTCCCCAACGTCTACATCACCGCCTGAGCTCTGTCTCCTGTCAGATCAGCGATGGCGTTAGATTCTCATAGGTGCGTGAACCCTATTGTGAATTGCACACATGAGGGATCTTGGTTGTGGCCCCTTATGAGAATCTAATGCCTGATGATCTGTCACTGTCTCCCATCACCCCCAGATAGGACCATCCAGTTGCAGGAAAATGAGCTCAGGGCTCCCACTGATTCTACATTCTAGTGAGTTGTATAATTATTTCATTTATATATTACAATGTAATAATAATAGAAATAAAGTGCACAATAAATGTAATGCACTTGAATCATCCTGAAAGCATCTTCCCCCACCCCTATCCGTGGAAAGTTTGTCTCCCATGAAACTGGTCCCTGGTACCAAAAAGGTTGGGGACTGCTGTTCTAGCCAGTGCAATAAGATAAGAAAAAAAAGGCATCAGATTAGAAAGGACGAAATAAAAATGTCTTTATCTGCACATGACAGGATGTCTATGGCAAGAATCCAAAACTAAAATAGTTTGGGATAAATATGACAAAAGATGTGTGAGATCTTTGTACTGAAAACTGAAAAATATGACTAAGGGAAACTAAAGAAGATTTAAATAAGTGGAAATTATATAACATGTTGATGGATTGATGACGCAATGCTGTTAAGATATCAGTTCTCCCAAAATTCATCTATAGATTCCATAAGTCCTCAATTAAAACTGCAGAAGACTTTTATTTTTTTGCAGACGTTGACCAACTTATTCAAAAATGTATATGGAAATGCGAAGTACATAAAAGAGCCAAAACAACTTTGAAAAACACTAACAAAGTTGGAGTATTTACACTACCTGTTTTTAGGACTTATACAGTAACTAAGATTGTGTGGTATTGACATAAAGATAGATCAATAGATCAATATAAAAGAATAAAGAGTCCAGAAGTAAAACCACATATATACGGTCAATCGATTTTTGACAAAGGTGCCATGGCAATTTAATGGGTAAAGAATAATCTTTTCAAAAAATGATACTAGAACAATGAGTAACAATACGCAAAAAAAATACTGACACTTACCTCATGTCACATACAAAAATTAATTCAAAATGCCTAAATGTGAGAGCTAAAACTATAGAATGTTAGAGTATTGCTCATTAGAACATTTTGTGATGATGGCACTACTATTTGTCATACTGATCAAGATGATCGCCACTAGCCCCCTGTGATGACTCAGCACTGGAGATGTAGCTGGTTGATTGAAGGATGATATTGCTTATGGATAAACAACTGTCTCTCCCTACAGCAGAATACTCACCAATAAAAGGAATGGCCTATTGATGCATGCTATATATGGATTACTCTTACAATCATTATGCTAAGTGAAAAGAGCCAGACCAGAAAAAGCACACACTATAAAATCCCATGTATACAAAATTCTAGTAAATGCAAACCAATCCATAGTGACAAAAAGCAGGTTAGTGGTTGTTTGCAGGTGGAGAGAGGTAGGAAAGAGGGTTTGCAAAGAAGGGAAGGGAACTTTTGAGGGTGATGGATATGTTTGTTATCTTGATTGTGATGATAATTTCATGGACATATATTTATTTGTCAAACTGTATCAAATTGTATATGGTATATGTGTACAGTTTATTGCATATCAAGTATCCCTCAGTAAGGTGTAAAACACAAATAGTGTGGATTGCTCAAAAGCAACATCATATGTTGGAGATAAAATCACAAGGGAAAATTAGTTTTTACCTAGATTTCAATACCTAGCTAAACTGTCACTCTAGGGTTGTACAGCCTATTGGAAGGCATAACTTACCAAAACAAGAAAGGAAATCCAGCAAGAAAAGACATGGGATGTGGACAATGGGAGATCCGTGGCAGAGAGGTGACATGAAATGTGATGATGACCACCATGCAGTAAGGGGACAGAGGCCCCCCAGAGCCCCCCCGCCCCAGGCCTGACTGCAAGAGGAAACTGAGCTGATAAAGTCTCTGATGTATTCAACCTTGCAGGACATACTATTTAAAGGTGCTTACTAATACGGAGGCAGACTTTGGAAAGAATTTGTGATAGGACTGTAGAAAACCGAGGGATGAACAACATCAACCCTCACAAAACAAGACCATTAAAAACTTTAGGTAAAACAAACAGTTTCCCAAGAATGGAAATGTCATCGTTTACCACTGGGCTCAGCCATGAACAATACTTCTATGTTAAAAATAAGGTAAACACTGGGCATTCACTTAACAAAAGCCAGTGATGTACCTACTTTGGGAAAGACGGGAATAGGAAAGAACATGAAAGAACATCATAGCTTTACAGTCTCCTCTAAGGTCTCAATAAATGACGTCTACAACTAAGAAATCAAGAATAAGCAATACAAACATATAATCCAGAAATATGGAGATAAATATGTGAGAAAAATGCCAAAAGAAGTCTTTGAAGTTGCTGCTGGGGAATGGGTCCAAGGGATGGACTTGAACAAAGCATGCGTCTGCTGTTTTCCTTGGAAGCCTATGATAGTGTTTGCCTTCTAAAGAAATGTTCATAAAGATTAGATTATTAGCATTAGAGTCTGTCAGCTCTGGGCTTTAATCCTGAATCTTCTGTTCATTGATAATACGCCCTTTGGTAGATTACTTAACCCCTGTTAGTCTCCTCACTCTACAAAAGGGGGAGTAACTATACATCTCAGAGAGGTAGTGGGGATAGTATGAGATCATGTATGTGAACTGCATGTGATTGCGTTGCATTCTTCCGAAGGGATGAAGGTGGTTTAGTAAAAATAAAAATAACTCCCGGGTGGCATCTGGGAGTTATTCAGTTTCCTTTCTGCTGTAACGAGGGACCGTGCTGTTTGGGGTAGAATTCACATTCGTGTGGCCACTACGTGCTGTCTTAACATGGCAACAAGAAGTCCCCTCTGGGCTGCTGTGGCTTCTACAGTGCCATGATGTAGGTGATTAATTCAGGAGAGATTCAAGGTCATTGAGAGGGTAACCAGTTGGTAGGAATACGTATTAAAAGCTCCTGTTTGCAAACAGGTCTAGGGGATAGCAAGGGTATTCGAAAGCTCATGAAACACTAAACTGCTTCTTTTTTAAGCAGTACCAAGGCCTTTAGAATGCAGACTATTTACTAGGTAAGAAAACTTAGTGTCATTATCAGTCACCACTCATTATGGCTTGAATGGTGTTTCCCCCAAAAATGTGAAAGTCCTAACCCCTAGCCCCTTTGAATGTGCCTTTATTTGGAAATAGGGTATTTGCAGATGAACAGGTCAAGACAAGGTCATTAGAGTGGGCCCTAATCCATCGCCTGTTGTCCTTTGAAAGAAGGGGCACTTGAACCAGGCATCCGTGCACTTGGGGAGCACGCCCTGTGAGGGTGAAGGCAGCAATCAGGGTGGGGCGTCCCCAAACCAGGGAACGCCGAGGATGACAGCAACACTGTAAGCTAGAGGGAGCCTGGCACTGACCCCCTCACAACTTCAGAAGGAACCAGCCCTGCCACACCTTGATTTTGGACTTCTCTACAGAGCTGTGAAAGAATAAATTTCTTTTCTTTAAGCCACCCAGTTTGTGGTACTGTTACGGCAGCCCCCAGAAACTAACACAGTGAGGTCGCATTTAGTACACATGGGAAGGTTAAAAATTCTCCTAACTTAATCCTCCTAAAATAATCCTTTGAAAGCATAAGTAGAGGCTATTAACACTTGTTCTTCATCTTTGATCCATGCTTTGCAGCCCTGATCAACCCTGCAGCAGCATCTCTCTGGATAGGGTGGCCTTATCACCAAAATCTCCTTGTCTTTCTAACATTTGGTCTTTCCAATGTGACCTACCTCTGACCCTGCTTTGGATTCACTTCTAGCTTGTAGGTAATTCCTTGCTCCTAATAACTTCCTTAATGTTGTATGTATTTCTTGGCCTGATTTATTTATTTCGAAGGTCCAGTCATTGTGATGAATACATACAACTAAAATATTTAATCACATCTAATACAAATGCAATTACATGACTACACTACAGGGTTCTGACTTCAATAGGCATAAGGTTGTTGAAGGTTATTTTTATGCCTTTTCACTGAGCATGGGTGACAACAGGTAAGGAAGTCTGATGTCTTTCATTTTTTGCTTAAATTGGGATCCAGTGAAATACTGGCCAAAATGTAAATAACCTTCTTGCTCTTGTTCACTTCCTTCTCTCATTACTGCCCCATATTTTCTTCAGTCTTTCTCAATTTTACTCAACAACAAAAAAATAAGAAAGTAAATTGTAGAATAATAGAATGCCTTTGGCCGTGTGTAGTGGCTCATGCCTGTAATCTCAGCACATTGCGAGGCTGAGGCAGGGGGATCACTTGAACCCAGGAGTTCAAGACCAGCCTGGGCAATATAGAGAGACCTTGTCTCTACAAAAAAACAAAAACAAAAAACAAAACAAAACAAACAAACAAACAACCCAACAACAACAAAAAAACCCCTTATTTTTTAAGTTAGCCGGGCATGCTGTGTGTGCCTATGGTCCCAGCTACTCAGGAGGCTAAGGTGTGAGGACCACTTGGTCCCTGGAGGCCACAGTGAGTAGTGACAATGTCACTGTACTCCAGCCTGAGCAACAGAGCAACACCCTGTCTCAAAACAAACAAACAAACTAATTAAAGAATTTTGAAACAAGTAGTTTAACATGCATAACTGAAAGTTATCATTTTCAAAGGGAACATTTTCCCCAGATAGGTATATATTTGATGAACATAAAAGATAAAATAATTATTCAAAAAAATAAAAAGGTGAATGAAAAGTTTTGGTTTCAGAGTGCCAGTGATCACTTAGGACTGATCCCTCTCCTTTGTAAGCTTCTACATTTGCACATGGACTTGACTGGTCACTTCTGTCACTATCATGTATAATTCACAGTCTCACTGCTGGTGGTACGCTTAAACTGCCCCTCATAACCACCCGTGACATTCGGAACCACAAACACTGTGTAACCTGATGGTTTACTTAGAGACAAGAAAACTCTGAACCCAAAAAGAAAGAAAGAATGAACTGGAACAGAATTGTTTCTAGGAGAGTTAATGAAATGAAATAGGTAGAATCTAGGATAACTCTTGGAGCAGTTCTGCTGATGGTCAAAACTATTAGACTAAGTATCTTCTTTAGAAAGTTCGTAGAAATCCCTGCATGCGGAGCATCTGTGACCAAAATAGGCGACAAGCTGATGGACACGCTTTAGAAGTTGCTGAGCACGTGAGTGCACATGCTAGCATTCTGCCATCTCTAATTCTGTCTGACTCGCATAGATTTAAATTTGGTTATGTTAATCTGAGTAAGATGTTAATGTAAAAGCCTTCTTGCTCATTAAAAAAAAAAATTTATTTCAGCCTTTAAACTGAGAATACTACTAGAAATGTAGTCTCAATTCTAAACTACTGACTGTGAAATACTGATAACAAAGCAAATTATCCACACTAAGGAAAATTATATAAAATTCTTAAAATAATTAAGCCAATGCTTTATTATTCAGCAATGAACACATCACCTGTAGCAACTATTTGCCAAAAGCTAAAATTGTATTTAAAACCACAGCTTCAATTAAATGGTATAACTGCATAAACACACAATGTAGGCAGAAATAGATAATTTTATATCAATCTGTAGGGTATAAGTTCGATATCAATTTGAATAGTATAAGTTTTCACAACACCCTTAGCACCCCCAACAATTTTTTACAGTGCCCCAAGCTGAAATGCCTAACTATTCTGTTGGTTAAATAGTTAAGTTCAAACATCTTCATGTATATTTCTGCTCTAATAATGTGCAGCCATTTTTTAAAGTGACACATATAGATTGAAATAAAAAATAATATTTTCACCTCACTTCTTGCACACCAGCCTTGCGTACTGGTGGTCTGCACATGCCTGTCTTGAGCTGCACAGCCTTTCCAGCCTTGCCTCTGGTTCCGCCCAGCCCTGCATTTCCTGGTCTGCGCCACTTTTCCCACAGGAATTGCTTTTGACACAGCAACTGCCAAGAACCCACTTTCACAAAGATGTGATGTCATCCAGACGGGTGTAGCTGCAAGTTCACCCTGGGAGTCTAAAGCTGCCTCTGGCTAGCTCACGGGGCCTGGGAAGTGGCCAGCATTACCGTTTCCCTCAGAATTTAAAGCTATCCCGAGCCTGTGGAGCTCTGGGGTGCCTTGGCTCACAGTTTGAGAAACCACAGGCATCGGGGACCAGGTTGGGGTGGGTCCCGAGGCACCACCCTGTCACTGGGGAAGCGTGACATAATTGATACAAAATTATCTATTTTTGCCTCTTTTGCACTGTGCTGACATCAATCATTCTGATGATCAAAAATAAATTCCTGGTTTTTTATATTTCAAAGAGCCAAGCAAGTAACACAGTCAAATCCACGCTGCAGCAAGGGTTGGCACAAAGTGGAATCCTAACCCAGCCCCGGAGGCACAGTGGGTGGGGCCAGCTGTGGGCCTATCTCCACATCAAGATCCTGTCTCACAGTGTGCCCCACAGAGGCCTCCTGATGGCTCCGTGACAAAGCCGAAGTGTGACCCAGCAGGGTCCCTCACAGTTCTGGTTTCAGTCTGGGGCAGGAAGTGGGGCTGCCGTTCCCTGCCTGGCCTGCTCTTTCCATGTGCCTGAACCAGCCCCGTGCACCTTATCTTAATATAATAGGACCCAACACAGCACAGCACAATATAACACAACACACAACACAGCATAACGCAACACACAGTAAAACACAACACACAGCACACAGCACAATACAGCACAGCACAATATAACACAACACACAACACAGCATAACGCAACACACAGTACAACACAACACACAGCACACAGCACAATACAGCACAGCACAATATAACACAACACACAACACAGCATAACGCAACACACAGTACAACACAACACACAGCACAATACAGCACAGCACAATACAACACAACACACAACACAGCATAACGCAACACACAGTAAAACACAACACACAGCACACAGCACAATACAGCACAGCACAATATAACACAACACACAACACAGCATAACACAACACACAGTAAAACACACCACACAGCACACAGCACAATACAGCACAGCACAATATAACACAACACACAACACAGCATAACACAACACACAGTACAACACAACACACCACACAGCACACAGCACAATACTGCACAGCACAATATAACACAACACACAGCACAGCACAATATAACACACAGCACAACACAACACAGCACAGCACAACACACAGCACAGCACACAGCACAACACCAGCACAACATCAGCACAGCACAGTACAGCACAACATAGCACACAGCACAACTCACAGCACAGCACAATACACAACACAGTACAACACAACACATAGCACACATCACAACACAGCACAGCACAATATAACACAACACACAGCACAGCACAACACACAGCACCAATGCAACACACAGCACAGCACAACACACAGCACAACACACAGTACAACACAACACATAGCACACAGCACAATACAGCACAACACAAAACAATGCAACTGAACCAAACAGCATAACACAATACAACACAGCACAGTACAACGCAACATAGTGTAACAATACAATATAACAAAACAGCACAGCACAGTACAACACAACAGCACAACCTACAAGCACTCCTTGCACCAAACTACGTGCGGAATTACACAGCAGGTCCCGTGGAATTCAGGGCTGGAAAGCGGGTTCCCTGGCCCGCGGTCCCAGGTCCAGTGTTGACCTCACACAGACCCTCCCCAGCTCTCCTGCACCTGCGGAGGGGCCCACGCCCCTCCATGCAGCAGAGGCAGGCTGCTTATCTCTCCGCCTTTTCCAGCGCCTCATCTCTGGGCGCTGGACTGTGCTTTCTGTCTTCTTAATAACCACAGCAGCAGCAGCCTCAGCTGGGCAATGACTGACGTTCCTGGTGTTCTGTGACAGAGCCTTTGGGGTACACGGCCCCACCATGAGGACGGGTGGCCCCATGTCCACAGGGACAGAGGGACTCCCTGGTCCGACACGGGCCGGCCTTTCCCTGTGCTGATCCTTGCGTCTGCCCTGCTGTACTGAATCCAACTCAGTAAATATTTATTGCCCCTCTGCTATGTGCCCAGGACTGTGCCGATTCTGGAAATAAAAACTTTAAACGTCTAGCCAGACACAATTGCTGTGCTCGGGGAGGCCAGGTGATGACGGGTGGACCTGCCTCGACGGGCCCTCTTCCCAGGATCACCGCTTCCTCAGGACACGTTCCAGGGAGAGCGGGCTTCGCTCACCCAGCCGAGGACTCCCTTTCGTGGGGGCTGCAGGGGCAAACTTAGGACCTAGGCCCTTCTTTGGTTAAGTTTTGAAAAAAATTCTCACGTGACGAAATCACCTTAAAATGCTATTGCACATGATCTGTTTTTCTCAAACCTAATTTAATATCATCAGAATTGGCTCAAATTAAGTAAAAACATGTTATTCAAATTGGTATTGAGCTTTCAGTTTATAGATTGATTTAAAATGATCTATTTTGCTTTTATTATATCTTAATGCAATTGCATGATGTAATTTGAGCTGTGATTTTAAATATTAATTTTATTTTTCTGCAAATAGTTGCTACAGGTGATATATTCATTTTCAAATAATAAAGTGTTGGTTAAAATATTTCAATAATTTTATATAATTCCCAAGTAAGTAACTTAGTTTGTTATCCAGATTTCATGGTCAGTATTTTAATATTAAGAACATATTTAAAGCATTATTCTCAGTTTGAAAAGCAAAATATATAACTTTTCTAAATAAACATTTTAAATTTTAAAATTTTTCAAAAATTCTCTTATTTAAAATTTATTTTTCTTACATGCTATTCAAACAGAGAATGAGTTCTTCCACAACCATCCCCTAATCTGTATCTGTATCTATAAATATAATGAATGCTCTCCTCATTATGAGCAGCAGTATGGTAATGCTTTGTAGATAAAGTACTGTTGACACACTATAATTTATTCTGTTTTGCCCCTTCTATTTGCATAACCCCTTCCTCTCAAAGAAGTTTAAAGTACTTATTCTATCAAGCCTTTCTAACAAGATCTTCCCATTTTACAGATGATACTATCGAGAAATTCAGTAGCTACATTCAGTAGCCACATACCATATCATCACTATTATTGTAGTTATGATCCATTGGACAGAAGCAATTCAACCCTGTTGCGGCACTATTACATGGCCCTTCTCTGACGTTTCAAAGGTCCTTAAAATATCGCTCAATAACATGAGTGTTTTGGACCATATTGTATTCATAAGGATTGCACAGAGCCAGTCTACTTACATACAAATTAGTTTGTTACAATTAGAAATTGATAAGACACAGTCTATGACTTCGTTTATTCCTTTTAATCAACCTTTCTTTAAATCAAAGATCATGTGTGGTTTATGCTTCCTGTGTTCCACACTGACTGCACTTCAGGAGAGTCAGGATGTATTTACAGGCAGCTAACACAACGCATAAGAAAATGGAAATAAAATCAGTACATCAGTTTTTATATTAGGAAGATTCTAATAATTCAGCTCAAATTTTTTTCTTCTTCCACTAAATTAATTTTTTCAAAAATCATCTCAATTGAACAATTAAGTAAGAGCACTTTATAAATAATAAATAGCTACTCAAATTTAAATGATCTAGCTTTAGTAGCTACTTACCATAAAAAAAAAAAATTGGCCCATCTCCTAACACAGGTTTCCCAAGTGTCATCCAGGACTGGCCTCAAAATCTCCCCCAGGTGTGCCTAAGAAAGGGCAGATCCTTAAGGCCCACTGGAGCCCCAGAAGCAGCCTACCAGCGGCACGGGGTCTGAGAATCTGAATTCAGAGCCAGCTCTCCCAGTGATCCCATGCACCTTGATGTTGAAAGACCATTGCCCTTGTAAATCTCTAAGTTTCAATCTTTGACCACCAAGACCAATCCGAAGCAATCATTCATTAAAAAACAAAGCCACTATCACATATACGCTGTTCAAATTTATATTGCAATCTGCATCTATCGATAAAGTACATCCAACATGCACGTCTCATGGGAAGCCCACCTGAGGGAATATTTATTGGAGCACCAGGAAGTCACAGGCTCCACTGTGGATTTGCCTCCTCTGCATAACCTTCCCTGGTTCTCACACACTGAGCAAGAGCACCCTACCTGAGCATCTGGCGTGGGCCTGTGTCACACACCCATAACCCTTGACACCATACTTGCCTGTGCAATCATCGTTCTCACCCACCAGATGACAAGCCCTGTCAGGCTGATCTTTGCATCCTCAGCACCCAGACACAGGCTGGACACATAGCATGTGTTCATACTCAACTTGAACACATAACAAACTTGTAATAAACGCTTGTTGAACAGATGAAAGAACTAATGTCATAACTGTCAAGCAACTTTAAAGAGAAATCACTATTTATATGAATACGTGGAAAGACTGTGGTTTGTATTATTTCCATTGTTTCCTGCCGAGACCAGATCTGGCACTTAATGTCCCCATTGTCCATTGGATGTGTCCTGAGTTCACAGGGGCTTGCACTCCAGATGATTCTGGATCGAGTGCTTCCTTTTTGCTGGGCACTGCCTACACCTTAGATGGTGTGTCCTTGTGAAGTTGGTTTTGTAATTTCTGTTTTACATCTGAGGAAATGGACTCAGAGGTAAGGACATTTGCCCAAGGACACAGAGCTCATCTGTGACCTGCATAATGACACGGTGAAAACGGCCAGTTTTTACAAGGATAAACTTCATTCTTCAGTTCAATTTCTAACATGAACAGCTGGCTTCTGCTTCTCCATCTACCTGGACACTCTCGCCACTGAAGTTCAGGCTTTTGCACTTACTGAAATGTCCCACTAGAGTCTGAACTACCTAAAGCATGAGGTTGCTAAATCCTTTCTGAGGTTAAAATATTGCCCACCTGGCTTTCCTTCTATTCTGCTACTTAGAACGCAAATAATAAGTTGGCCTCTGCTTTGAATTTTTTCAGGTTGATCTTGACACCACGAGTCTACCGTTTATAGGTTTTAGGTAGCTAGAAGGCACCTCTGCCCTGCAAATTCCAGGGACCCATCCTGTGAAATGCCTAAGACTCTCGTTTCTGTGTCGTAGGAGTGCATAGGACTAGCACCGAGTGCTACTGCTGCCACTAAATATCATCTCTCGTTAGCATTTCCGGGGTGCTCAGAGAGAAAACAATGTCTGGGTGATGACTCTTGTCAGTTTCCCCATTGTCAAACCCCATCTCACGTTCCTCCACACTCACAATATTTCCCCATTGGGAACATGCCTGACATTGCAATTTCTCAAAACTGCAGCTCTGCAGTGAATGCCTAATTCCTGAAACTGCAAAATCTAACAAAAGCGGATTTTTTCCACTGATTTGACTGGCTGACTATTTCAAGGCTTTGCATGTGATGACCTGCTGCTCTCCACAAACAACGTCTTTAATGCACCCACATGGTTGCTCTGAAGCGGCGGAGGGCAATTACAGCCTCGCCAGCTGCCTAGGGGGCATTGGGAATTACTCACAAGGTCCAGCGTTTCTGCCGCAGACACGATTTCCCCACAAGTCACGCTTAGCAACTTGCCAGGCAGCATTCTGTGGCTTGATTTTGAACTCAGAACCCATTTTCCACCACAGTCCCCCCATGTCACCCAGGGTAAGCTGTGGCCAGGTCATTCACTCAGAGTTGCTTGTTTTGTGTTGTTTTTAAAAACTGCGTTGTTCTTTGTTTTTGTTTGAGTGTTGGTGTTTCATATCGGCGGATAAAAAGTAATTTAGACGAAAATGTCAATTCTGTTCTTTTTATTTTTACTATCAAAATAGATGATCATTTTCTGTCTTTGGATCTATCACTTGCTTAGGTTCTTCATGCGTTTTTCATGTGAAAACTCTTGCTGTTGTACTTTCAGCACAAATTTCCAGCTTGGCTGCTAAGGAAGATTCATTCATCTGCTTTCTTCCCTTGCCCCCTGACCTCCCTCTCCTCTTCACCCACTCTCGGTTTTCACTCCTTTCCCGCGGAGCCGCGGCTTTCCCTCCGTGATGAAAAACACCACGCGCACCGCCCGGGTGGAGAAGGCAGTGTAGTGACAAACAGCATCGATATTTTATACCCCGATTCTGCGTCACACACGCCCCCCAGAAATAGATCCAGGGCTGCGAAGAAGCTCGGATAAGGCGAGGATTCCTGGAGAGCCTGGGGACGCAGGTCCGGGAGAGGAGCCAGGCCTTCCTGCGATTTTTGTTTCTTATGGAAATTAAGGAACAGTTTCTAAAACAGAGCCTCTGGGGCAGAGAGCGCAGGCAGCTTTCTCCCCAGTCTTCCCTCCAGAGGAGCAGCCGAAGCGACCCCGGGAAATGGAAAAGGCAGGTGTTTCTGAAGGAGATGGAGTCCTGGGGGCAGCCAGTCACCCCGCAGGCCCCAGTCCGCGCCCGGCTAGCTGGTGCGCGCCCCCCTCGGCGTCCGTCCCCGAGGACGCTGCGGGCCTGGGGCGCTGTGGCCGCGTCCCCTCCCCCCCCAACCCCGGACTCGGCGGGTACCCAGCCTCTCCTCCGCCTCCCTCCGCGCCCACTTGTTGCCGTCCGGCCTGAGACGTGCTCGTTCCGCCGGCTGAGTGTAAAAGGGTTTGACTTGCGGCCGACCCCGGGTCAGCACTTTCTCTCCACTAATCCTGCTCTCCTTCTACACAAAACCCTCGGCCCCATCCCTCGCATCACTCATCTTAATCTCCACCCGCCCCCCGCCGGCGGCTGACACCGGCGCGGACCCGAGGGAGATGGGCTCCCAGGGCACCAGGGGACCCCTGTGCCCTCCCGCCCGGAGCCTGCGGGGACGCGGCCGTGGCAATGAGGGGACTAGTAGAGGGAGCGCGGGCCGCCCCCAGACTCCTGTCCCATCCCGCCCCGAGCCTCCCACTGGGCGCCCAGGGGCCAGAGAGGGTCGGAGAGGGGAGCCGCGCGCGGGCCTCGGCGGGGGAGCTTCAAAGACAAAGAGGAGGCCGGGCCGCGCTGAGAGAGGCCAGCGGCGGAGACGCAGCTCGGTGCCGGAGTCAAAGGGCGGTGGAGACGGCGCAGGGACTGGAGAGGCGGTGGGAGTGGATGGCGGGGGCGGGGAGGGAACGCAGTGTGCCCGGACCCGAAGGACAGCGGCGCGGTGTGCGGGGCTCAGCCGCGGGCAGAGCCGGAGAAAGGGCGACTTGGAGAGGCGCAGGCAGGGGGGTACACCCGGGAGGCCCGAGGTCCCGAGGAGGCCCGGCCACCCCCGCCCGGAGGGGACACGTCGGGACCAGCAGCCGACACTGATCGGCTCCCGGGGGCGGGAGGAGCGTGGTCCTGGCGGGCGCGCAGCTGGAGAGGAAGGGCCAGGGAGGGAGGAGAGAGAGAGGGAGGGAAGAACTGGGGAGGCGGGGAGGAAGCGAGAGGAGAGCTCGCCCTCAGGCCAGGGGAGGTGGTCCCAAAGCCCGGCTGGGGCGGGAGCAGAGGACTGGGTGAGGGGATCCCTGCGTCCCCACCTCCCGGCCTGGGCCTCCACGCAAGCGCCCCCCCGCCGGCCATCGCTCGGTCCTGACACTGCCCCACCCCCCGGAATCGGGGGGCACCCGGTTCCCTAGTCCCTGCCCCGGGGCCCGCACCCCGCTCACTCCTCCCCATCTGGCCTGGCCT
This sequence comes from Rhinopithecus roxellana, assembly GCF_007565055.1. Lineage (NCBI taxonomy): Eukaryota > Metazoa > Chordata > Mammalia > Primates > Cercopithecidae > Rhinopithecus > Rhinopithecus roxellana. The sequence continues at coordinate 4,914,426 of NC_044566.1, read as the reverse complement.
TTCAGTCTCGCCAGATAGTCACGCTGGAAAGAGCCGCGCCAAGGCCAAGTCTGCTTTTCACTTGACGTTTCCAAGGAAGGACTCAGCCCTGGGGTTAAATTCTGCCGCCAAGCCTCTGGTGCCGCTGCCCCCGGGCCCAGGCAGAGTGTGGATGGGGCGGGGGCGGGAGTCGGCCGGAGGCCGACGGGGTCGAGGGGGCGCTGGAGCCCGGGCCGGCCTGGAGTGCGCCTTCGGGGGCACACATCCCGGGATGGATTTCTTGAATTAACTGGAATTTTCCGGAGAGAGAAATCTGCAGTGCTCAGTCTCTGCCGAGGGAATGAAACGCGGGAGCATGAGTGCCGTTCTCCCACACGCGTGATTTTAATAGACCTATCAGTCACACTCCCGACGCGCATCTGCAGATCACGCTGTGCCCGAGTCTTCTTTAAAACTAATCCATCTAGTACGGATGGGTTTCTCCGGGGAAGGGGACGTCAAAATCTCAACAACAAAGGGGCGGGTGAGTTGAAAAACAAGGCCACAACAAAACAAAACAAAAAAACCCTCAAGTAAACTCTCCTACCCTCAGTTTGAAGGGCAGGACCCGAGCGCAATGGCAGATTTACCAAGTCACACCGTCGCCCCCGCACAAACTGATGCAAACTTTGCACCAGGCCTCAAAGACTCCTGTCCGCGTTCCCTACACGGGTTGCAAACATAATTGGACTAAGCGACAGAAGCACCACCCTGTGATTTGGGAAGTGAATGAAGTCGTCGTATAATATAATAACTATCATCATATAGTATTTCACTCCGTTAATACGATGAGTGTTACCTTGGCCAAGCACCGAATTCACAGTCGGCTCAGGGCCTACTGTAATCTTTTCTCCACTAATTTGAATTGGAGAGACACTGCTGGGGGCGGGGAAAGGGGGATAGAATCTCAATCCTGAAATGAATCTCAGCTAATTTCTTTGTCCCCCACCCTGTGATATTTTTAAATGGTGTCATTAAAAAATTTATATTTGCTTTTTTCCGTGTTGTTCTAATCAACAAAACAAGGAAATAAGGTGGCTGGAGCACCTGGCCTTGGCTATTTAATCTGACTGTGTAGGAAGCACCTGCAATAAAATGCCAAACGGTAAGAACATCCTCGGGGAGACAACAGGCCGCTTGCCTGGCGTCCCGGGCGCACTAACTCAACTTTCCATAGTCTGTGCCTGAAGAGTGGAGCCCACATCCTAATCTTGAGCCAAGACCTACATGCCAATAATTGGACACAGAAACTCCAGGGGACACACAGGGGAGCACAGGGGCCAGACTGAGAGTGGACGTCAGTCAAAGAACCTCAGAGAGAGTCCTTTAAGTCTATATATTTCAGAGAAAACCCTCAAAGTCCCATTGGGCCCTCAAGGTCCCAGTGAGTTAACAGAACAAGCATTATAGAATTTCCCAAATCATCTCCCGGAGGGGCTTGGGGAGGCCCTTATCCCAGACTAAGTCGTAGTGGTGCTCAGCCATCCATGGGCACACAGACACTTCCAGAAACAACTGCTTCGTAAAGGATCAAATAGTCAAAAGAAATAAATATAAAGAAAAAGGAAAGAGGGGGGTTTTATTATCTTGTTAGAAAGCAGTGGACATCATTCTTGAACTTTTTTGTAATCACTTTAACGAATGAGTGGTTTAAGCAAAATTATCAAAATGACTCCCCAAAATTACACATGTCAATAGTCAGATTAGCATGATACTTAAAGCTATTCTCGAATGCAGGCTGAATTCGGTTCTCATTAAACTTATAGTATAGGCTCACTTTTGGACGGACAGTCCATACTCACTCCAGGACAAGGAAAGGTGTTGAGAAAATGAGGGGGAAGCCTAAGCCTGCTGAAATCAACGTATTTCCATCTGGATTTAAAGCGTTTTTTTTTTCTAAAAATATAATTTCATCTTAATGTGATTAATTTTTAAATGTATTTGCTACAGTATAATTTTTAAATGTAATATTTAATGCTGTCAGATTACTTGAAGACAAAGTTTTACAGAAAACTTTAAATTTCAGAAAAAAACTGCAATGTACCAATAAACACCTAGAAAATAATATAATTAAAAAATTTAAAGCATCAAACAACCTCAAGATCTCGTCAGGAATAATGAATAGGCATTTTGCGTTCACATCGGTTAGCAATTTGCATCCCAGTTCACGCGGGGGAGTGTGATGGTCGATATTTCTCTCTGTGTGTGAGAATCCAGCACAATTATTTTGCCCGTTTTCCCAAGAGAAAGAAACCAGAGGGAGGGGCAGAGGATGGACGGAGGGGGCTCGGCCGCAGTACGTTTTGGTTCAGCGATTGTGTTTCCTCGAAACACATTTAGATAAATTCTGCTCGAAATCTTAATTGCTGGGGAATTGGGAAACCCGTGACCTGCCCTGGTCTTTTGTTCCTCATCCATGGCCTGGTCCCGGGTCCCGCCACTGGGGTCTTCTCTTCCTCCTCCCTCCTCTGGACCAAAGTGGCGCAGACGCCCAGCCAAGTGGAAGGCGTCCCGCTTGCAGCAAGGTAGCTCAGCAGTCCCAGCCGCCCGCAGTGAAACAGCCGGAGCAAAAGATACTTTTATTTCTCGGCCCGTATTAACACTTCAGCTCTACAAAATAACCTGTAGGTTTTAACTTCCTTCTCTTCCATTGAAAAAGTTTCCTTGAAAATCCTGTCCTCCCATTCCCCGGGGTTCCCTTACTTTTAGTTCATACACATAATTTCCCTTTCAGATTTCCTCATTGCATTTTGAACTCATAAAACATGCACATAAAAATAGCATGTTTCAAATGTATGGGGAAAATGGGCTCTGTCTCTTAAATTGGTTTACTCAAAACATTTTGGGTGGGGGCTCTTCTTTCGTTTTAAGAAGAAAGGCTTTTTAGGAAACTATGTACATAATCTGAATTCTCCTCCCCGCATTACAACGCCGAAAATAAAATTTTCACAATGCATTTACAAGAAATAATACAAAATCAAAAAAAAAAAAAAAATGGAAATGCTCAGATACAGAAAGTTTTACAAAACCCAGAATATAACTCCGCCGTCTGAAGGAGGGGGTGGTGGTGGTAATCTCTTTGTATAAATTAACAAACCAACCCAAAAGAGCGGTAACAACTACAAAAAACTTGTAAGTGCTTGGACCTGCCTTACTACATTTATAACAAACGCGACGAGCTCCGCGTCGCTTGGGCTTGGGCGGTCGGCGCCGTCCGGAAGCAACGCAGGGGAAAGTGAGCCCGCCGGCCGGTATACAAAAGTGAGCTTTGCCTCTCGCCTCGTTTTGACTTTTTTGTCCCCTCGAGCAAAGAAAACGCTTTCCGCCTCCTCCGTAGGTGATAAATACTGTACAAAAAGTCTCAAGGAAACACCGAAGTTCAGTCTAAAACGCAAGTCTGGTGTCAGCGCCCGGCGATCGCCAGGGGCTCCGCGGAACGTGAGTGGGGGACACGCGTCACCCGGCGTTCGTCTCCAGTGTTTTCCTTTTGACAAGAACGTGGAAACGTCTGTACAAAAGCCAGGCCGCGCCGGGGCGGGCCGGGAGCCGGGCGCAGGCCGCAAGCTCTTGGGTCGCCGCCGCAAGAGTCCCCGGCGTCCCGAAGGCGCTAGATGTGCGTCAGGGGCACCGTACCATTCACGCCCGCGCCCGCGCCCTGGTAGTGCTGCGGCAGCGAGTGCAGCCGGCTCTGCGCTGCGGCCGCCGCTGCCGCCGCCGGGTCGCCCCCCTCGCCGGCGGGCAAGTACATGCTGATCATCTCGCGCAGGTCCCCGGGGCACGGTGCCCGCGAGTGCGCCGGGGCGGGCGGGCTGCCGCTAGGCTCCGATTTGACCAGAGAGCCCAGCGCGCCCAGGGCGCCCGACGACGCGGCCGCCGCCGCCGCCGCCGCCGCCACGGCCGAGTTCTGGTGCGCCCCGCCCGCAGCGGCGGCGGCGGCGGCCGCGGCGCCGTAGGGGAGGCCGCCGTAGCCCGAGGGCGACGCGCTCATGTAGCCCTGCGAGTTGGAAATGGGGCTGTACTGCAGCGCGCCCATGTCGTAGCGGTGCATGGGCTGCGGGTTGTGCGGGTGCGCGTGCGGGTGGTGCGGGTGCGGGTGCGCGGGGTGCGCGTGCGGGTGCGCGCCGCCCGCGCCCGGGTGCTGCCCGTAGGCCAGCTGCGCCTCCTGCATCATGGCCGCGGCCGCCGCCGCCGCCGCCACCGAGCCGGGGTAGGCGCCGTTGGCCCAGCCGTTGACGTGCGCGTAGCCGCCGCCCGCCGCGCCGCCCGGGCTCTCCAGGCGCTGGCCCACGGTCGCCGCGCCCACGCCCACGCCCATGGCCACGGCCGCGCCCCCGCCGCCCGCGCCGGCCGCCAGGAGCCCGCCGGCCAACGAGTACTTGTCCTTCTTGAGCAGCGTCTTGGTCTTGCGGCGCGGCCGGTACTTGTAATCCGGGTGCTCCTTCATGTGCAGCGCGCGCAGCCGCTTGGCCTCGTCGATGAACGGCCGCTTCTCGGCCTCGGACATGACCTTCCACTCGGCCCCTAGGCGCTTGCTGATCTCCGAGTTGTGCATCTTGGGGTTCTCCTGGGCCATCTTGCGCCGCTGCCCGCGGGACCACACCATGAAGGCATTCATGGGCCGCTTGACCCGATCCTGGTTGGCCTTGGCGCCCCCGCCGCCGCCGCCCCCGCCTCCGCCCCCGCCGCCGCCGCTGCCCGCCCCGGCGGGGCCCGAGAGGTTCGTGGGGGCCTGGGCGCCGCCGGGCGAGTGCAGGTCGGTCTCCATCATCATGCTGTACATCGGGGCGGCTGGCGGGTTCACCGGCACCGCGAGGAGAGGGCCTGGAGCATAGACGGTCGGGGTTGGGGGGAGACGGAGAGGAGTTCAGACGGAGCAAGTCGGGGGTGGGGGTGTCCTAGCGGAGAGAAGAATGGGAAGGGGTGGAGGCAACGACAACAAAAAGAGGCAGAAACACACGCACTCGGCGCCGGTTCGGCTCGCAGGTGGAAAGTTTCTCCTGATGCAAAAATCACTTGCCAAAGAGGCTGACGGTCCGGGTCGCCGTCTTCGCCGCCACCGCAGCCCGGGCGCCCTCGGCGGAGCGGTGCAAACAGGTGCAGTCGTGGCCAAGTTGCGGCTCCGCTTTTGGGGCCGGGAGCAGTGCGCTGGGCCCGGCCCGGGGTGTGCTGTCTCCTCCTCTCCGGCCGCCGCCGTGCGCTGTCTCCTTCCTCCTGCGCTCGGTCCTCAGCGGCCTCCAACTCGGGGGCTGCAACTTCTAGCAGGGCGGTGCGCCGCGTGCGCTGGGCATGTGCTGGTCCCAGGTGCCCGGGGGGGAGCCAGGCGCCGGTGCGGGGGGGGGGGGGAGGAGGCGCAGGGGGGCCCGGAGGGGGCGATTACGGTGCAGCCAGGGAGGGGCCCGGGGACAGCAGGAGGAGCGCGGGCTCGCGGAGAGGGCCGGAGAGCCGGGGCCACCGAGCCCGGGATGGGCTGCCCGCTGCCTGCCCGGGGCCGTGCGCTCGGAGCGGAGGCGCACGCGGGGCCGGCGGCGCGCGGGGCCCAGCAGCCATACGCCGGGCCCGGGCTGCCATTAAATGAGCGCGCCGTGGCCAATGGGAGCCGGCGGCGGCGGTGATTTGCATGGCGCGCTGGCGAGTGACGTGGGGAGGGAGTAGATACACTGGGCGCGGGCGGCGGAGCGGGGAGGAGGGGAGGAAGGAGGGGGAGCAAAGCAGGAAGGAGGGGGGAGGAAGCCCGGGAGGGGGTGACAGCCACACCGCTTCCTGAGCGCGCGCGCGCGCGGCGGCGGCGGCGGCGAACCCCGAGCTCGCCCTCCTCGCCCGCGCGCTTCGAGTGATTAACGATTGGGTTGAAAAGCAAAGACTAAGAAAGGATCGTCAGGGATGGGGGAGGAAACGCAGCCCCGGGCCAGGTTTAAACAGGCGCAGTGGAGACCCAGCGCCTCCTCTGCCCCCGCCGGCCAACTCTGTGCCTGCAGGGAAGGGGAAAGTTGAGTGCGGGGCTGGCATGTCGCCCTCAGTTCACCCGAGTGCTGAAAAGGAGGGGCGCTCCCTTGGACTCAGGGGAGACCCTCCCAGGGCCCCTGCAGGTTCTTCTGCAAGGATCAGGCGGCTCAGCCACCCCCCGCCCCGCATCGGCTCTTGGCCGCGGTGTGCACTGAAGTTCGCCAGAGCCCGCTCTCGCAGCAAAGGCCTTCGCAGTCCAGGCCCCACAATTCGGGTGAAGGGGGCGTATTTGTGTGGGCATGGCTCCATTGCTTCGTTTAGTATGAGCCCTAAACTTTTGGGGGGAGGAGTCTTTTAATGAGGCCGGGACCATAGTCACGCACTCTTCCCAGCCCGGATCTTCTTCCTCTGGAAAAGGAATTTCTAGGAAGGCCGAACACAACAAGATCTATCTGGAATCTAGTTCCTGAACAACAGTTGAAAAAGTTTGTTGAATCGCAAAATAATGATCTAGCCCAGGCTTTTCTGGAGTGAATCTCCCACGAGCTGGTTGCCTAAGAACCGAGAAAACTGCGTGAACTGCGCGGGACCATCTAAACCGAAGGAAAGGCGGGGCCTCAGGACCAGGTCACAGTCGCTGGTCTGCATCATGCAAAGGAAAGGCCTGGCTCGTGGAAAGAGTAAGGCATTCACCTGTGGTTATCATTCTTAAACCTCAAAGTGGCTTTGATTTGGGAACGTGAAAGCGATTTTCAAACTCAGTTTCAAGTATCATAGCGCTCGCACTACCGTTTCCACCAGACTGATCTGAAAGTGGTCCAAAGACTTCTTTTGAGCCCAAGTATTCCTCCTCTGTCCTCACCGAGGCACCCTGAGATGAGAGTGCTTATGGAGATTGGTAAAGTAGAACCTTCACCGCATGTCACGTGTCTGCCTGTCTTGTAGTGGGAATATTCAGTAAGGATGATGATAACGGTAATAGGAGTAATAAGATGTTTGAGTCTGTGGGGCAGTGAACACGTGACACCTTTTTTTTCCTCTTGAAAAAAAATTCTGAGGTTGTGAATTTCTTGACCCTGTTGCTTGTCCAAAGTAAAAGAATAATGCTTTATTTCCTCTCAATTGCTATGATTATTACTGTAGGGTTTGTTTTATTATTGCAGGGTTGCTACAGTGTGAAGTGCAACAGCCAATTGATCCCTCTGCAGATTAAACTGCTTTCATTCCAGGCCATTCAGCATTTAATAGTAAATTCATCAAATAATATATAATTATATTAGAAAGGGAACATCATTTCATTTTTATTTTTTCACTAAATATCTAGGTTAGAAACTGGGTTGCCAACTACCTTCTTATTTCCCCAGGCGAGTTTGTTAAATCTTTTGATTTGTTCCATGCACTACCTACAAATATCAGTTACATTGTGAATGAACAAAAAAGGAGCAAGAATATTGTTTGGGAGCGCTATAGCCCCATTTTTTTCTTTGATAATTTAGGAGGCAATGGGTGTGCAGTGAGATCCAGTGTGTTATGGAAAGTCAGCAAGACTGAAATAAAGGAAATGGTTTACAAATTATGAACTATATTATCCACTTAGCAGTTGAAAGATTTCTTTCCTCTGCTTTTCAATTTAGAGTTTAAACTAAATAGCTTAAGACTCCCTGAAAATGCTTTGTATGAATCAGGCTTGGCACATTATTTTCCATATCAATGGAGCAATTTATTTTATAAACACCCTGCACTCCAGTGTGCTTTGCAGGAATGCTTTATGCTTTGGGGAACTTGGATAGCTGACTTTGAAATGGTCTAGTTTTTTTCTACCATAGTCCAGAAAATTGTTTCCAAATACGACATTACCCTTGTTTTTCAGAGCATCTAAATAGGAGGAAAATGGTTTAGCATCGTATGAGATCACACTAGTGCTCAACGTTCAGGCTGCTCTCCATAAGCCCTCTTAGTGACGAGATGTTCCCTAGACCCAAGCGGCTGCACACACTATGTGTGGCCACCTGCATAAGTATTAAACCAAAGCTGCAGGTGTAACTTGTTGCCAAGCAATAAATGATTGGCAGCAGCAGACAGTGCCAATTAGGCAGCACAGGGCGCTGCATGCTAGACCTCTGTGCCTTCGTTCCTGGCATGAGGATTGACGAGCATCATATTAACTCCTGCTGGTGATCAATGGTTTCTGGAAGCCTCAATTTCTTGCTCCTTCTAACTTCTTTCCTCAGTGACTCTTTAAAAAGAGAAGACAATCCAAAATCAGTTTGAAAAGCACCTCCTTCTCCTTTCCACCTCCAGCCAGGTTGGCAGGGACCTCCTTCAAGCCCAGTACTTTCCCAAAGCCTGGACTCCTGGAGATTTGAACACTGACTTCCCTATTCCCAAGTAATGTCATAGGAAGTCTAGACCCCCAGGCACAGGGTTACTCTCACTGTTGATTGACCAAACTTGCTTTTTGGCAACTCAGAAACTTCATTGTGCCTCTTTGCTCAAAATGCCAAAGCGAAGATCAACTTAGAAATGTGGATAAATAAAGACACTTTCTATTGTTGTATGTAACCTGTGGTCATCATCTTCAAAGACAATCCGGAACCAAGCCATCATTAGAAATTACACACACACATATATGCCTGTATGTATGTGATAGATTAAGCCATTATGCAAGAACCCTCAACTTTCAAATAAATTGAGTGCTGGACTTTAACACCATTAGCTTAAACTGTCTGTATGGAGTAATTAGCACTTTTAGCTTTTGTCCCCCCTCCCTGCCCCCTCCCCCAGCATGAAAGGGAGCTTTGAGGCATCTAGACATGGATTTTCTGTGCCCAGTGTCAGTCCCGAGTCCCAAGCAAGGAGCACGATGGACAAGCTAGGAGTTCTGCAGGACAGTGAAAGAAGACAGAAACTCTGCCCTGTCTTTCGTGGTCCTGGTGAAGTCGACCTGTCCTGCTGACACCCTCCAGGGACACGTGGCCGCTCCACAACCGGTTGCCCTCCTGGGTTCAGCTCCTGTGGCTTCTGGGGCCGGGTGGAGGATTGAGGCCACGTGTAGGTGCCTCCTCCGATCTCTGAGGGGCTCAGGCTTCAGCGCTCTGGTGTCGCCCCAGAGGGCCGAGGCCACAGTTAAAGGAGGCAGATGAAGAGGAAGCCGCCAGTTTCCAGGCGGAGCTTTGAAAGAGAAAAGAGTAGTCAGAAGGAGAGGAGGAGAAGGCGGCAAAGAAAGCGCGGGAGAGAGAAGAAAGAGCCATTCAAGTTGGAAGAGGCCTTCGAGGCCATCTCTGCCAACAGGAGGCGCGGAGTGAGGGCGAGGAGGGAGGGGAGCGCGACTGTGGGGACCGCGCTGGGGCGGGGCGGGGGTGCTGGGGACACCGCAGCGAGAGGGCGGGCGAGAAGGCCGGGTTTTCTTCCGCGCGGAGCCACGGCGGGCGAAGAGGCATCGGGCCCGGGCGCGCGGCTCCTGCCTGAGACCCCGCTGCGCGTCTGCTCTGGCCGTGCCGTGGCGCGCGCCTCGATCGCCGTCTGCTGGCCGCCGCCGCCCTCGCCGAGACACCGGGTCCCTCCGCTCTCTGCTGCCTCTGCGTCCCTCACCCACTCTGGCAGTCAGAGGCCTTGTTTGAGGGCCTGGAGCGCGCTTTTGGGTGATGACGCTCCAGGGCGCACGGGTGATGGCCAGGGGGCTCTTGAGGAGTGCTCCTCTCTTTCGGGTCCCTGGGCGCCCTGAGTCCATCATCTGCGCCCTGACCCGGGCTAACTTGGTTCCACTGTTCCCAAACAAAGCCGGAGAAGCCAAAGTAGCACAGAAGTTTTTGTTGGTGGTGGTTTGGTTTGGTTTTGAAGGAAGGAAAAAAATAATAATAACAGCCCAGGGAAAAGAGGTGTGTGGAAGGAGAACGGAAGGAGAGCCCTAGCCATCAGGGATAGCAGCAGAGCAGACCTCTCCATGCGCTCTCAGCGTGCCGGTACACCGCTCTCTCCTTTGCCTGACTAGGCGTCCTGGTTTGGAGGCTGTTCCTGTAGCGTTTGCGGGGAAGGGTCAAGAAAGTCCTTCTCCTCAAAAGCGACCCAGGCTTTCTTTCGGGCGATTCGTGTGGAGAGTCGCACATTTACAATCGAAGAGCAAACAACTGTGTGTGTGTGTGTGTGTGTGTGTGTGTGCGCACGCGCGCGTACTGTGTGCCTCCGAGCTCTCTGGGTGAAAGCATTTGGAGAAGCTCTGGGAGCTTTGGAGTAGGGGCTCACCCTGTGAGCAGTACTCACACATATAATTCAAATTTCACAGCTGACCTGCTCTGAAAACCTCAATCAGCTTCTAATTGAAGGGAAAACAAAATATTGCTTCCCTACAGCAGAGCTAACGATTTAATCATTATATCAGACATTATAGCTTTTAATTAGGCTAATGCTGATACTGTATGGAAAGAGATAATTCAACACAGTTCTTGATGAATTCTGTAATTGGGTTAACGGCAGAGCAGTTGGGGGAGAGACGTCAATATTCAAGCTGCGTCTGTAGCCACCAGGTTTATGAATGAAAGAGGAGACAAGGGGAGGAAAAAGGCTGGAACCAGAGCGGGGCATTGCGCCCTCCGCCCCACGGAGCTACTGGCGGTCCTGGAGAGAGGCGGTGGGAGACCCGAGCAAAGCTGGGAGGCCGCCGGCTGCCAGGCCTCTGGGGCCTTGCCGCCGAGCACTGGCTTTTCCTGCCGCTCAGCCTGCCCGGCCCTTCTTTTGTGGGAAACTTTCCGAGAAGACTCTCGGCTGGGCCTACCTGCCCTGTACGCTCCGGCACGGGAGTATTTCCCACCCAGCCCAAGGGGCGCAGAGTATTTACCTACCTGCCCTGTACGCCCTGGCACGGGCTGTTCCCACCCAGCCCAGCTGGCGCAGATGTAGCGCGCAGTTCTGTCGGGTGGCTCTTAAAGACACGAGCTCTACCTGGGCTTCCACCCCTAGCCAGGTCAGAGTGCCACCCAAACGGGCACAGCGCCCCTGGCTGAGGGCAGCCCTAGTCGGTCCCCAGCGCTGTGGGCGCGGCGGATGCGCCGAGCGCCCGGCGCCTCTGGGCACCACAGGCTGCCCACACTCTCGACCTCACAGTGAGGATTGCGGGGTCGGCGGGAAAGGGTGCTTCGAGGGGGCGCCGGGCCTATTGCCCAGAGGCCTGGACCCGGTGGCCTAGGCTGAGCCGCTGCTGGGCCTGTGGCTGCATCAGGAAATTGGCAATTTAAACCTTCGGGCCGCTTCCCTTCCCCTCCTGCCGCTAAGGGTCCTGGAAAAGAAGGAGGAAGCAAAAGGCCGTTCGCACTCGCCTGCGGGAAGTCTATTGTGCGAGGGAGCAAGTGACCCCTCCTCTCACTCCCCCATCTCGTCTTGCCAAGTAGGGCCTGAGCCACAGGCGGTTTCGGGGTCCCCGGGAGCCGCGCCTGGCCGGCGGCGTCGTCCAACCTCTGGCTTCGCGTGGCAGGTGCACGCCCAGTGCGGCTGCCGGCTGGGAGCGTTTCCCTCCCTCTTCTGCTGCCCAGATTTCTGGGACCCGCAAAAGTTATGCCCAAGTGGGTGAAGAGGCAAGAGGCGGAGCTGAGACTGGACCCTGCCAGAGGAGATGGTTCTCGAGCCTCGGATTTTGAGGAAAAAATGCCTGCGCCTTTCAAATTCGGTCGGGTTCTTTAGAGAAGCCGCCTAAGCCCCATCTTCCGCGGTTTAAACCCAGATGGTTTCAGGGTGTGATTTCTGTGCACTTTTTATACTTACGCACCTCCCTTTTAAATTTTTGCTCTTACTCTTTGGTTTAACCACGTCAGCGCAATATTCTCCTTCAAGATAAACATACCGTATTGTGATTCAGCCTTGTCTTATTTTGTCAGTAATTACGGGAAAATTAAATGGGTCACTGCTAAAGTTTCATTTACACAAATCCCCGTAATTAACGGTTTGAATACACCTTTTTACGTTGTACAAAAGTTGTAATTTTCTAACGCATGTTGTTTTTTATCGACGGAGAATGCTTGTGTTCGATGCCATCCTGAACACACGAAGCGCCTTCTCTGAGTGCTAGGTGTGTGTTGTTTCTGCAATAGTGTCAAGAGCCGGTACAAGATGAGACTTTGCTGAATCTGGGACAGCGGCATAACCACTCCCATTAAAAAGTGCCGATTATAAATGTCCAAGAGTGCAGGACATCTGATTAAACCAGGAAAGCCAAAATTCTGAGGAGAAACAAACCGGTCTGGCCTGTAACAGACGCCCCCACCCCTGCTTCCCAGAGTGTGGAGGAGCAGGTGGAATTTGACATTCTAGGGCTGCTGTAGTGTTCACTCTGCGGGATCAAAAACAGTGTTTCAGGCCAGTGCCACGACCAGCTTAGTCTCAGTGAGCCAGTGACCAGGAGCTGCTTGCAAGCCAGGGCAGCAGCTATGAGTCAACAGGCCTTTCCTCCATCCTCTCTCATTAGCCCTCAAATGGAAAAGGCATCCCTCACAAGAGGAGACAAGTCACAGGGAATTTCTATATGAAAAGAAATAAAGTGAAATCAGAGATGCTTTTTCTTACAGGCCATCCCTGTTATTGCAAATTAGATTAGCTACACAGGCTTCAATATAAACATGACACGAGGTTCACACGAGTGAAAGGACCATCCACTCCAATCTCTGCTTTCATCGAAGCATCTCACATAAATTACATCTTGTCCTTTAATACACTTTTCAATGAGATTAAAACATCACTTTGACACAATTTCAAGCCCTTTCAGTCGCATGGGTTGCTTACTTCAGAAAACAGCAAATGGGGAAAGTGGTTCTGTTTAAATCTTCAGGCTGTGGGATGGGGCTTTAATGCAGCACCAGTGCCCTGCACGCTGAGCTAATAGAGGGCCTCTTGGCCCCATTTGAATGCCATTTATCTTACCTAGAAGAGACAGAAACCAGCTGTCCTGTGAGCAGAAATCAGATTTCCCTCAGGTTGGGTGAAGGCCTGTGATTACCTGGGTACAGGGCCTCTTTGGAAAGCACATTCATATGATACAGGGCAGCATCCTTCGGACAGGGGGAACAGTAATGGCCTGTGCTGACCCTGAAAGGATCGGATACCCCACAGGACAGGACACTAGCTTTGGGGAGAGAGAGCCACCTAAATGAGATAGAGGGAGGTTTGGCAGATCAGGCAGAGAAAGAACCCTGTTTTGGATGGTGCTTGACCCTAAATCTCAACTTAGGGGCAGTGAGAAAAAGTGGGCAAACATAGGTGAGTTTTCTGCTAAACCAGCTAAAGGGATATTTGCACCTCTTCTTGCCAGCAGAAACATGCCACTCTGGCTCCCCAGGGGCCACCTGTCCCTTTATGAACTGACTCCTCCTGGATCGTCTCCCATGGCTCTGGGGAGTGGAGGAGCCCCACCCAGACAAAGGACCCCATCAGGCAGGAGTGGAGGAGGTCGTGGGTTTCAGAGTAGGGGTTCTATGCATTTTCATTATTTTCAGCTATTTACAATTATGCTCAAAGCTCAGAACACACAGGCAGATTTGCTTCTGGAGTAGAGGCTGGTTACAGCCTGCCTTCTCAGGTGGTGTATCCTCTGCCATCAGGCAGGTAGGCACAGGAAGGTCTGCCACTTGGAGCCTCTTCCCTCAGACCCAGCACAGCCAGGGCAAGGTTCCTGGGGCCTCCCCTTCCTTGTGGGGAGGGAGACTAGGACCAGCAAGTCCAGGCGCCCAGGTGCCAGCCTCCTCCCTTCCATCCCAACCCCTTTCCCTCTGCCTCCGTGGCAGCCTCCGCACACGGCTCCATCTGCTCCCATGAGAGTGATAACAAGATCCGAGCACTAGGCCATCTGAAGGCTCTCTGTTCATCCTCACAGGTACGCATGACATCTCCTGTGTGCCTGCCTGCTCCAGCCCTGCCACCTGGCCTGCCATCCAGGAGAGGTGCTAGCCAGGGAGGAAGCCTGGTAGGGCCCAAGGGATGTGGGTAGGGATGGAATTGCTTTCCTCCTGGATCCCGGTTTAACCACCCTTCCAAACCACACGGAGCTCCTCAGGGGACACCTGCCAGGTGTTGGAGGCCTCCCTATCTGCTGCAGGCGTTCTCTGCATGCCAGGCCCTAAGTGCAGGGGAGGAGGCCAGGGTAACAAGACCATTGTCCTGGGTGGGGAACAGAACGGGGCTCCTCTTTCCACCCCAGCGGGAGGGAAAAGCTGCCCTCCCAGCCGCCTGGGCAGCCCCGTTGTCCGACGCTGCAGTGACAGGGGCTTTGGGGGACCTTCTGCGCCAACTGGGGTACCATCAGGGCAATTCCCCCAAACCCCGCCTTTCACAAAGGAGCTTCCAGAACGCAGGCCCCACCGCGCACCAGGAAATCGATGTTATAAAGCCAGCGCTTAATGCGTTAGTTGACTGGCGGCCGCTATCGCGTTCAAACACCTGTTTCCTGCAAGGGGAGGCGGCCAGCCGGGTCCCTGCTCCGGTCGATGACTACCAGGCCTGCCCCGCCCTGCCCATTGACTCCAGCACCAGCCCCCGCCGAAAATGCATTTCACCTTTGAAACTTCTTGACCTTTCCTCTCCACAGGAGGCTCAAACCCGCGGAAAGAGGGGTCGGAAGCTGGAGGCTCCGCGGCACTAGTTGGGGAGACTCCCGGCTGCGCACATGGAGAACCTAGGCACGCGCGGTACTGCAAGAGGAGGCAAAGCGGGTACGATTTCGCTGGAGGAGGGAGGACGCGCGCACGGAACTGTGCGCCCGCGCCGGGTTCAATCCTCCCAGGAAGGCCTTGGGGCGCCCTCCCTTGGGCGCTAGGATCCCACCTTGGGGCGACGGGACTGAGGCGTGGGCCGCGCTGATGGGGCTCCCGGAAAGGCACCGGGAGTTCTGCGAGTCCAAGGCTTGAGGCTCATTGATTTTTTTCTTTTCAGTAGCAGAATTAATACAGTCAAGCCCGTCGGTCAGTCACAGTTAAATTGATTCTTTGCCCAAAACACCTCTCACTAAAGGGCACACGCTTCAACGTGTTAATTTTTAAAACGTAATTTCAGCCCGCGGATTTAGTTCTCGGCACGGCCGGGTGTGCACCGCGGAGAGCGCAGCCTGGGGCTGCCGAACGCGAGGGTGGGGGAGCCGCGAGGGGCGGGGAGGGGGCGCGGAGCTGTGGCGGACGCGAACCTCTCCCCCAAATCCACAGGCTCGACCTCCCTCCCCCCTCCCCAAAAATGGCGACCCAGAGAGAAACAGTCTGGGTCCATTGGGCGGCGGCCAATCCAAAAAGCCGAGGATCGGGGGAGGAGTGAACGCACAGATAAGAAAATGACAAATCTGCCCCGCGGCGAGTCCTCTAGCCGTGGCCACAACATCTACCCACCTGTTCTTTCCCGGGGCCCCAAAGCTGCGGAGACATCCCATCCTCCTTCATGGAAAGTCACCGTGGAGACACCGCGCCCCTCTCCCGAGAGCCTTTACCGCCCGGCTCCCCAGCCCCGGGCGGGCTGAAGCCCCTGCGCAAGTTCGAGACACACTTACAGTTAGTTCCTCCTCCAGCTCCAGCGGGTCCCCAGGGCGGGTCCGGCACGGCCGCGCCCCTAACGCTCTGCCCACGGGCACCTCCCGGAGCCCCGACTCATTCCGGACCGGGTGGCCAGCGTGCCCAGAGCGCCGCAGATCTCGGACCCTGGTCCGGCCCGGCTCCGGCAGCGCCAGCCCCGTAGCCGCGGGCGCCGGTGCCACGCGCACGCACACACACGTGCACACTCACACGCGCACCCCTGCTAGCACACTCACTCGCACACGCGCCTCTCTCCTCGCCTCGCGCGCGCGCACACACACTGCAGGCGAGAGAGACAAGAAAATGAAATTTATTATTGATAGAAAAGACTTTAAAGACAATTTCAAGTTATTGTTTCTCTCTGGAAAAAGGAGATCCCTCCACATAATGAAACGCCTTTTGTGTGGCGCGGAACAATACCAAACAAGTATTCTAATAAATAGCCACTTTTTTGTTCCTACTCGACAGTGAATAGAATCGAGCAGTTGGTTTGCGAGCAGCTGGGACGCCGTTTTGAGCTGGGAGGTGGAGCCGCGTCTCCCGTCCTCCTCTCGCCGCTCCCCAGTCCCCTCTCCCCTGCGTCCCCTCCTGCTCCTCGCTCCTCTCCCCATTCGCTCGCTCTCGCCTCCCGCCGCGGGTCCCCCTCCCGCGCCCGCGCCCCCGCCCCCGCGTTCCGGCCTGGCCTGCGGGATTCCGGCCCAGGCAACTGCAGCGACTGGGCACCTCTCCTGCTCCCCTGCGCCTCCGTCCCGAGGGACTCGGAGTCCAACCCCCGTCTCCCCCCAAAAATAGTTGTCAATTCTATCATCACAGAGGGCTGCCTATTTTCGCCTGGAATTACTACCCGGGCCTTTTCTAACCCCTGGGTGGGAGGATGTCCCCCCCCCCACCCGTCCCGTGTCCACCCGGTCCTTCCATGAGGCTTTCCGCGCCGCGCCCCCACTGCCACCCGCGCCGGTCCCCGCGCTGGGCTCTGTCCTCCGGCGGACAGCGCCTCAGCTTTGTTGGCTCGCAGCGGGGACACCGTGTCAGTGGCCGCCGCCGCGCCAGGCCTCCCCTGGGGGGCAGCTTGGGTTTTTCCCCCCGCCTTTTTAAAATATTACTCTGCGACGGGCTCCTGAATTCTCCCCCATCCCCACACTAGTGCCCTCACGACTAACGGCAGCTGCTGAACGAAGCAGTGTCTAAGGATTAGTGTTTGGACACAAAGCTCTCCAGGTAAATGTCCCTCAGCCAGGCGGCCCCGCGTTCCAGGTGCGCACTGCGGGAGGGGAGGCCCGCGGGGCTGTGCGGGGCTCTGGCGTGGTGCGGCCACCCCCGCCTGGGGCGCGGACCCTCGCGGCGCACTGTCACTCCCTCTGCAGGCAGAGCCCCAGCCTCGCCTGGGAGGACCGCGTTGCCTGCCCTTCCTAGCGCGGGGCTAGCCCACGCGGAGTCGAAGGCGGAGGAGGAAATGTGTTCTGTGAGGCGCCTGGGCTGGAGCCGCACTTGTTCCTCGGGGTCTGGATCTTTTGTCTCCACCCTCCCTCTCTGCCCCCTCCCCACAGTTGAGTGAAGCTGTCAGCACTTCGGACTCAAGACCACCACCCTCGGGACTCCTTGCAAGTGTATCACAAGCAAACTCACTGCTTTTTTGAAAATGACGACCCCACGTTTGCCCAGAGGATTTGTGACCCCCTCCCACCCAAGGACATATGTTTACTAACATTAAAAAAAAAAAAAAAAAAAAAAGGACACACAAGTCCAGCACTGTTGAAGACAGTAAGAGTGTGCCAGCCCTCAGTGTCGGTGCGGGGCGTGCGGACCCACGCACACATCTCCCCCGGACAAACGCAGGGTAATTTTTTTTTTTCCATTGTCGGCAGCTGCAGTTTGCAGGAGATCCTTGTCTGTCTGGCTCTAATCTTGGAGACAAAAACCTCACATGACTTCACTCGATGGATCTTAATCTAGAGAAACACTATGTCATTTGCAAATTATTTCTTAATCGGACTAAGCTATTTAGAAGTGCGAGTGGAGGAGTGAGTGTTTTGGAAGCCGCCAGAGCTCAGATGTTGACTAGGAATACTCTTCCTAACAACCTCGCTTTTCCCCTAAGGGACGTTGGTCTAAGTGTCAAAAGCAAAATTAAACAGGTACGTTTCTTTACTTGGGGATGTTTTAAAAATTTACTTTTGAGAAACTGTATTCCCTTGGAGTTTAAGTCAATTTAGTTCAGTCCTCCAAGATGTTGGTAACAAGAGGAAGTTGGTCCTTGACATATTTTAAAAACCGGGTTTGTGCAGGAATTTCGTGGCGGGAAACGCGGAGACACGTTGGAATTGGACCCATTCCAGCAGGTTCCCTGAAAGCTTTTTCCTTTTGTATGGAAAATGGAAACATTTTGGAATCCAGATTTAAAACTTTGACTTATATTTTACATGTTAAGTCGCTGAAAGATTGGGTACAACACTGCATAAACCTTCAAAACCTGCAAATATTTGAATGGTTTTTGTAAGCGGAGCAGCTGCCAGTCAGCTGGCTTTGACAGGCTGCCACAATTTTGTCACTTAATAGCGGGTGTTAGGCTAAGTGCAAAACACTCTGGCAAACAGATGTCAAACCCGTATCAATGGGGGTTGTGAAGTGGAGTTTTAACCCACATCGGGGTCTCGCGCACGGAGCCAGTGTGTACACGGTACACAGCGCAGCGAAGGCCAGCGCTCCTAAACGTCGTGGCCTCGCCCGGGGCGCTGGAGACGCTACCTTGAAATTCTGTAAAACCGAGGCTGCTCCTCTCCCGGCGAGGCAGAGGAGAAGCAGGGCCCAGGAGCCTTGCAGGGCATGGGGGTGTGGACCCAAGTAGCCGCCTCCAGCCCCACTGCCGTCCTGCGTCCTGACCCGCGTCGCCCGCAGAAGGTGGCGGCTCTTTGCCCAGGCTGGCGCGCAGCGGAGGCCCCAAGCGCGGCCCGGCGCCTCCCTCCTGCCGGCTCGCTGTGGGCGCTGCCCCCCTGTCCACTGAACTCGGCCCCCGGCAGCGAGCCTCTCCTGCGGCCTCAGTAGTGAGAAGGGGGAGGCGACAAATAAAAAGCCTCGTTGTGGGAGCAGAGCCGGCCACCACGGCCGAGGTCACCCAGGTGTCTGCGGCCGCGCCAGACCCCCGCCAGGCCCAGAGCCAAGTGCAGAGCGCGGCGGCACCAGCGCTTTATTCCCTTCGCCCGCAGCCGGCCGTCTGGGTGGAAATCGGCTTTTCCTCGTGGTGTGCCAGAGGAAGTGGCCCAGGAGCGCGGGGTCCTTGCGCGGCGAGGCGTGGAGGGCGGACGCTCAGAAGACCGTCTTCTTTGTTTAGCACTGGAGGCGGCCCCTGGGGCACTGCCCTCCCTCTCCCAGGCAAGGGTCCTCCCCGAAGGCCTGATCTGCCCCTTTCGCCTGAAGGACTGGAACTCTTGTGGGTGGCAGCGTCCAAAAATGACCCCCGCCCCCTGCGGTCCCTGCGGTTCCTGCGGTCTTTGTGCTTCTCGTGCTGAGAACGATTTATGCCCGCGCGGGGCTACTGGGTGAGGTCCCAAACATTCTGCTCTGCCGGCAAACCAGTGCCACGGGGGATTATTCTGCGCGAAGAATATCTGTTCACTCACTCAGAGCTTCCGTCATCCTTGAAATGTCTTCCCAAATTTTCACCTCTTGATGATGATGTCTAACTCCTACACCAACCGCACATAGGAACAGGAGGCATCCCATGACTCTGACCCCACATCACAGCAGATCACTGGTTTTTCGATTTTTACAACGTTGATTGCATTTGACTTCGTGCTTAACTCACACTTCTCCTTCTTTTCTAATTTTCTTTGAATAACCATCATGCCAACTCTTCATTTTGGGAACTTAAACTTGGGGCTGGAAGGCCAAAATGAAACTTTGGATTTTACTACAAAATGTGATGGAAGGCAAATTTGTCCTTATGTAGATTAAAATAATTCTCAGAACTTTCTCTTGAGGACAGCGATTTCATTCTGCATTGCATATTCCTTCATGATAGGTATTTTGCAACTGATTAGGAATCTTTAGGCTGGTATCTACTTTATAATGAATAGAAGTCAAAACACTAATTTTAATTTGCTTTACTATATAAGCTCAGCCTGAGACCATTTGTGTGTCCCATGAATGCACATACAGTTAATATTTGTTTCTTATAATAAGAAATAAGATGTTTATTTGTGTCTTATATTTTCATTGATTGAATACAATCAAAGCATAATTTAATGCCCCCCAAGCCCTCTTAAAAATATACGGAACAAATATTCTACTGCGGGGGGGGGGGGTTCTGTTGTAAAAATAACTAAAGCTTCTCTGTGCCATTTATTTTAATCATACTTTAATGGAAAATCAGATGTTTAAAAGCAGTTTCCACAGGTCTATAGGATTCATTAATTCCAAATGTGCAGAAAAGAAATGTGTTTTCACCTTCCGGCTAAAGTTCACTATTTTCCCACCGAATTTCCCTTCGTCTCCTACCGAGGTGCATGTGCCCTTCAGGAAGGTGGGGGTTGACTCAGACAGGTGTCAACTCCAGCAAGTGTCCCTGCCAGGGCGTGTGCAGTGCACTGGATGTCTAATTTTAGCTGTGAGGTGGAACTGGGCCTAGGTCTTTTGAGGGAGGGGCAGGGAACACTTGCTCAGGGCAGATGTGCCCTGTGGATGTGGCGGAGGAACCCCGGGATTTCAGTGTTGATTTGTGGGGTGCAGCTGTGCAATCCCGGGAGGGTCAGGCCTCCTGGTGGGGAAGCTTGAAGGATGAAGAGGATGCAGGTAGAAGGATGATGCTCTCATTACAGGCGATTCCAGGGGTGAAATAACTTTCCGAAATCATCATTTGTAGTGCAGGGTTTTGGTTTTGGTTTTTGTTTGTTTGAAATCAGCTAAAGCCGAATATGACCTTCACATTCAGGCACCATTTGCTTGTCATCACCTAGGGCAGGGGCTTTCACATTGTTGGGACTTACTTCATCAAAAAAAATTATATAACTTGAGATTCTACTTACCCATTCTTTATTAGAGGCAGTCATTTCACTATCATGGTAATATTTTTCTATGCAGTTTATCCAAGGACTTAAGCTGAACCAACTGATGAGCCATAAAATAATGAATTTCACTGGTTTGTTGAGCTTCTGTACTTACGTTTAACTGAACACAAGCTTCCCTCTCATATTCCCTTGCCCCGTTCTTTTTTCTCAACACTCAACCTCTGTAGTAAGCCAGATGCAATTAGAATGGAATGTATAAATTGTTGAATAGGAATACAATGGTATATCAAAATCTTCTCTGAATCAGAGCTGACCAGGGTCAATATTTCACTTTCTTCCAGTTCTTGAATATAGAAGCACATCTGCAATTATTGAAAGACTTCACCGAAGAGTTAGATATTGTCAATGGGGTGAGTTTGAGTAATTGTCATTCAAAAGAGGGAGAGTCTGCAGATACGTGTGTGTATAATATCATAATATTATAAGCTATACAAAATAAAAATAATCCATGTTATATAGGAAAAAGGGCCTTCTCAGTCATTAATTAATTCACAATAAAAACAAATTTCATTTGAAAAGTTAAAACAACTGTAACATTTCTAGTATTTATTGACTATACTAATTTATAGGTGATATGCACATGAATAGGTTTAGCCAGACTTTCCAGCCTTTAGTCAGCAGTCTTTGGAGGCAAGGTCACAGCTTCATGACCTGCAGTTGCCTGGGGCACTGGTTGGTGCCCAGCAGGTGTTCAGCTGTCTGTTTATAAATGAAGAGATTGCAACATGGGCACTAGCACAAGACAGTTCTGCACCAGAGCCTGGATTTGTTCAGCTGTTTTGTGCTGTGTGTCCTTGGCCAAGTAACTTAACTTCTCTAATCCTCAATTTTCTAATCCATAAAGTGGAGATATTAAATCCTACATGGTAGGATTATTGTGACAACTGAATGATGTCATGAATGTAAAAGCACCTAGACCTGGCACTCAAAACAGCACTGGAGGACTCTTAATTTTTTTCACTTGATCTTCTTGGCAGACCCACTCACATGGATTCCCTGACTCAAGGGGTGGTGGAGAGAGTGAGGTCAGGCCAATAAATACCTTACTTTCTTAGGGAATACCCCAAAGGTGTGTCCAGTGTGGTATATGCTGTGCATCCAGCATTGCCTCCTAGCCAGAGGTCTTTGTCTGCAGCACCTTAGACCCTGACCTACATTGACATTTCAATGTTTTCTTCCAAGTGCTCCTTTCTTAGAACTCCTTAAACATCTACAGTCACTAAAATTCGACACTCTGTCATGTTCTGTCACATGTAACCCAACCCAACTGGCCTTTTGTGGGAACAGTGGGCATATCTAAAAGTCTTATTGCCTTTGCTCATAAAGGCTTATTTATGGACCAGAATTAAAGTGCAATTGGAATACACATATCCTGTTTCATAAACTACAGGATTTAGAGGTCTTACCTCTTACTTGCTTGGGGAGATTTTAAAATTTTGGATCTTCATTCATTTCTTCATTCATTCATTCCAGAAACATTTCCCAGTCTCCTCCTATGTGTCAGGCACTGTACTGGGCCTGGGGATGTAAAGGTGATGAAAAGCAGGTTCCGTCTTTGTCCTCACAGAACGTGGGGCAAAGCCTCACTGGTGGTATTTGGCTGGTTCTTTTTCTGGGCTGGTCCCTCTCTGCCTTTCTCTGATGCTCTTTCTTTCCATCTGTCACACACTTCTTAAAGTTTTTTTTTTTTTTTTTTTTTTTTTGTTTTTATTTTTATGTCTAGTGATGAGATTTTCCCCTTCTTTCCTGTTGGGTCTATGCTCATGGAGCTACAATAAAGATTCCTTGGTAGAAAAAGTTGATGGAGTTTTTTTTCTGGCTTTGATTCTGCATGATGCTAAAGCCTCTGAATAATTCAGTCTACGTTTCACTACACTGGTGCCTGTTGAGCTCGACATAGGCAAATGTCTGGGAATGACCCTGGACAGGTGCTTCGCTCTTCCAGGACCTCAATTTTCCAAGCGCAAAAATAAGGCAGCCAAACTCAATGGGTTCTGAATCCACCTTTTGCATCTAATGCTTCATGGTTCTAAAATTAAATAACGGAATATTTTGTCATGGTTTAGACTTCCAGGATCTAATTTCTTGATCTGTGAAGTGGGTACAAAAATGTGTTAGCCTCCCAGGAACATTAGTGTTCTGAGAGGAATCCAGAAGCTTCTAAACATGTCAAATGTTTATTATTATAGATAAGTTTTATTCTTTTCCACGTCAATGGGGCAATAAGGCACAAGATGAGAGGGAGCCCAATGATAGCCCTGTTAAGACAAGTGCTTCCTGCTATTTACATTTTGCAGCTCTGGTAGAGTACTGGGTATTAGGAACTCAAAGAGTGATTTCATAAAGAAAAAAAAAAGTGTAGTTTATACCAAAATGGAATAAACCCCCTTTTGAGTAACAACAATCTGCATAAATGCTTTAAGAAAGCCTATAATTATGATAAAAATGTTGCTCAAAGTTAAAATTATGAAGCAATCAAGATTTATAAACAGTCTCTCATCGACTTTTAATCATTCTTTCTCTTTTATATACAAACTGTACACAATATATGCTTGTAATATATCATGCTATACATTTTATTTTCAGTAATTTAGCAGAGCAAAATATATGTGAGGTGACATTGAGAAACTAGGTTATATATGCACGTGACTATGGGCATGTAGCTGCTTTCCAGTGAGCACGCACGCGTGCACACACACACACACACACACACAGACACACACAGTGATAGCTATGCATCTTTTTTGGTATCTTACACAGAAAAGATGCATGCTTTTACTGTATCAGAATCTCTTTAAAACTTTAATTAGTATAGCTCCTTTTGCAATATTTTGGACAAGTACGACATGTATATGAATATTAATTCCCTTTTGCCAAAAAAAAAAAAATTTAATTACTGGATGACTGAGAGCAAATTTGACCAGATTGATCAATATTTGTCTATATTGGGCAAAAATTGCCTCAGTCGAGTAGCCAGAAATAAACAATATGGTGACCATGTGAAGGGCTGACTTATTATGAGTTTGTAAGTGCTGTGATTGGAACTTTCTGTTTAGTGACTTTAAAATGTTTAAGCTTAAATTGAAGAGGTTAACATAAGGAGACCCTGATAGAAATAGACACTTGTTAATTGGCAGGTTTACATCAGGGATCCAAAAACAATTCTAGAAATAGTTTCAGGAATTGCATGAGTGTGGCACCTGGCACCTAGAACTCCTTTCCTGTAGGCCATCCTTGTCTGCTAATGTCAACTTCATGTTTGTCATAGTACCCTCTAGCATACTAGCCCAGTCCACATAATTCTGGCTTCTTCACTCAGTTGGTCATAGCCACATAAAATGAAACATATTAGAGGGCAAAGAACTAACTTGTAGGTTTAAAATGACTTTTTACGTAAGATTTTATCATCTGAAGATTTGACAGAGAAAGATTAACTATTGAAACTCTATTGACTCGGCAAATAGTGACCTAGGATACATTGATTCTTCTCAGGCAAAGATCCTCAGCTAGCTCTGTGTTGTCTCAAAGGCATCTTATTCCTGTTCTCCTGAAGGCTCACCCATGAGAGCTGTATCAGCACCTGCTGGAATTTTGGCTCCTACTCGTAAGAATACATTTCTGAACTTGATCCTGTTGCTGGAAATGTCTCCGTGGAATTCCATTTCACCACAGGTACAACCTCAGATCTTCAAAGGTCTGCTGGCTTTCCAGCCTCATCTTCAGCTTCTGTTTCCAGCCCAAGGACACTCCGTTCCCTCCTGCTGTGGGGCCTCCTCACCATCTGCTCTTTGTGCAGGTCCTCTGTGCGTGTTCACCTCTCCAAAGTCTCCTCCCAGCCTTTCATCCGGCCCACTCATCTCCCAAACCACATGTTTAAAGAGGTTTCCTCCTCCATCTACATTAGGGTGCTCAGTTTTATTTTCTCATTGCACTATCTACTTTCAGCACACAATATCTATCACAATTTAACTGCAGATTTAGATTTGTGGTTGTTTGTTTCATGTCTGTTTTTTTCCCATGGTCTGTCTACTCCATGAGGGCAGGGCTCATTGCATTTGGCCCACACTGTGCCTAGTGCTTGGAACATTGAATATGCTCAATAAATACTTGTTGATGCAGGCAGATAAGCAATGATGGGTGGCTATCTATGGTGGAGAAACTGGTATTGAAGTAGCACCCAGCAATAAGCAACTGTAAAACCTGACAAAATGTATGAGGTAACTGTTTTCCAGGGGTGGACAACAGATGCTACCTCAGGACCTGTGAATGAAGGAGGACCTGTGAATTCTGGAAATGAGCACCTGCCCTGGTCTCTGCCTGTGAACAATTTCCTGGCATGGCCAGGAGGCTGGAACCCAGGGAGAGCATGGTGGTCCCGCTGAGTTGGGAAAGCACAGGTCAAAGTTTGAAGTACCTGAAGCAACTGGAATCCACAGGGTCTAAGAGTAGAGAGCAGAGAGCCAAGTACAAGATGGTCTGTGGCTGAGGGCTGGGCTCCCCATGAACAAGGCAGAAATAACCAAGGCTTATCAATAGGAGCTGGCAGGGGATTGAGAGTTAAGCAGAAAAACTGGACGTTGAGCAGTGGAGTGCTGCCAGAGTTCCAGTCCTGCCAGGGTGGAGAGATCTGAATGCCACTTTAATACCTGTGGCATCCAGATGAGATGCCAGACAGACTGCCATAGGTGGTGGGATCAAATGCCAGGGTAAAACTACCCTAGTCCTGCCCTAACAAAACCTAATACCAAGCTCTGCAAAGACATACAAGGGATATAGAGGTTGAAAGGTAAGTCTGGCCAAGTTGGAGGGGCTTGGGAAGCACTTTGGACTTCCAGAGATATGCTCACATTCACGGAGATCATTCAGTGATTGAACTACCTGCTGTCATAAGAGTCAATCATGGAAAAAGGAAGGTACCAAAATCCAGTCTCTACAGCATTTTATCCACAAAGTCAGTATCAGTGGGAAAAAAAAAATCACCAGACAACTGAGAAACAGGAAAACGAGATTCATAGTCAAGAGAAAAAGCAGTCAAAAGAAACCAGTCCTGGGATGGCTCAGATGTTGCACTTCGCAAAGATCTTAAAGCAGCTTTTACAACATGGTCAAATAATTGAAGTAAAATATAATCTTAACAAGCGAACAGATTGAGAATCTTAGCAACAAAATGAAAATGATAAAGAATCAAATGGAATTTAAGAATCTTAAAAGTATAATAAATGCAATGAAAAATTCACTAGATAGGCTTGATGGCAGGTAAGGAATATCAGGAGGAAGAAAAATGTGGCACATATACACCATGGAATACTATGCAGCCATAAAAAAGGATGAGTTTGCGTCCTTTGTAGGGACATGGATGCAGCTGGAAACCATCATTCTTAGCAAACTATCACAAGAACAGAAAACCAAACACCGCATGTTCTCACTCATAGGTGGGAACTGAACAATGAGATCACTTGGACTCGGGAAGGGGAACATCACACACTGGGGCCTATTATGGGGAGGGGGGAGGGGGGAGGGATTGCACTGGGGAGTTATACATGATATAAATGATGAATTGATGGGTGCTGACGAGTTGATGGGTGCAGCACACCAACATGGCACAAATATACATATGTAACAAACCTGCACGTTATGCACATGTACCCTAGAACTTAAAGTATAATAATAAAAAAAAAAAAGATATCAGCAGATGTCATCCAGTAAAAAGAACAGAGAGAAAGCTACAAGGAAAAGGGGTGGAGCCTCAGGGACCTATGGATAATATTAAATGGCCTAACACGCATGGAATTGGAGACTCAGAGGAGAAGCAACTGATATTGGACATCACCTTTTTGGGTTTTTGGCTGGATATGCCAAATAATGACTAGATACTTGCCTAAGTTGATGAAAAACATAACTTTCATATCCAAGAATCTAATCAAACTCCAAGCAGGAGTATACAAAATTAAAAGACCACCATACCTAGGCATATTGTAGTTAAACTGATTAAAAAAAAAAAAAAAGATAAGGGAAAACTCCACGTGTGCAGGGGTCTAAGCGGACCCCCGTATAAAATACAACGGAGGCCAGAAACAACGGAAGGGCATTTTTACAGTGATGAAAGAAAAACCCCACAAACCTGTCAAGCCACAGCAATTCTGCATGAAACAAAAACCTCCTTCAAAGAAAAGCTGAAAAAAGACGTTTTAACATCAGTGAAGGCTGATGGTATTCCTAGCACAGGCCTGCGTTACCAAAATGCTCCGTTACCAAAATCCCTTCAGGATTATGGGTGCTGGGGAAGAAATGAAGAGCAGCAGACATAGAGGAAGGTTGTTGTTCTTCCTGTAATTTACTTAAAAGAAAATTGAGTGTTTAAAATGTAAGGCTGCCCCTTTGGAATTAGTGTCGGCTTATCAGATGCCCGAGGATGTCAAATGCCACCATGTCCTTGGCTTCACTAATTCCAGCAAACTGAATGCTTATTTATAGGCAAAGCAAAAATGAAAGACAGGGCGTGAAACAACACAAGGTTGAGAATGATAATGTTTTATCACAAAGCAAAGGGAAGCTCTGGGAGTCAGCGAACTTTCAGGATACCTTGCCAACCATGAGTTGTTAACCCAATCTTCTCAAATTTCTTGAAGACGAAATGCCTATTATCTTCCAGTCAGAAACTAGGTTATGTGGAGGAATTATTGCGCTCTTCAAAAATACAATAAACATGCTGACTTCTCTGTATTATTAGGTTGTTTCTATGCCGATTTCTCAATCTTCCCAAGAGTCCTTGAATGCATTAAAGACAAGGGACAGAAATGTAGAGGGAGGAATCTGGCTCATTTTTAAAATGGAGATTTGTTTGCAATATAACCTGAGTATTATCTTTCGTATTGCTGCCCAAGGGCATTTGAAATAATTTCTCCTTAAAAGAGGTTCAGGGGAAAGTCTTTAGAGCTGAAGAGTTACTTGACTGTGGGCCTCTCTGTATAATGATAAAATAAAGATGCATTATCTTTGAGAATTAGAAAAAACAGTAGCCAAACATTCACTCTAAGACTTATGTGGTTTTTCTTCCTCCCTTCCCCTGTTTTCCCTTCTCTCCTAGAGATAATTTACTATTTGTAGTTATATGAGTCCTCCATTTTAAATGAATTACAATCTGGAATGAAAGAAAGCATGTTTCATCCTGAAATTTAATACTTGAAAAAAAGAAGTACTTACATCATTGGAATAAACATATTATTGCCTGTGAAGACATCTAGTTTCTTGTTTTACATATATATATACACACACACACACATACATATACATTTTTCCTATTTAACATTGGAGCATATTTTTGTTTTACCATCCTCATAGCCTTGGAGGTACAGCACATGCATACACACACACATACACACGTGCATACACATGGATATACACCTAAACATACATACATGCACACAGGTACACACCTAAACATACGTACATACATGTACACACATGCACACATATGTACACACATGCACACATGTACACACACATGCATACACATACACACCCAGAACTCTTTCATCCTCTTTTGATGAGATCGACACTTACCAAGGTCTTTTACTCAAAGCTGTGTTCTCTACCTTTCCTCCTGCCCTCCATAAAATGCTCTCTCAAAAACTGAAATTCTTCGCATCAATAAAAGCATTTGAAAAAACATGTTTTATGTGCCAGCTGGATAGTAATTTGCAGGGATTCGAAATACTTGTTAAAAGGGCAATGCTGAACAAAACGTACATCTTATCTAACTTATGTAGACTTATGTTTGCCTATATTTAAAGAGATGACTGGCATATGGTTGAGCGTTCTTTTTTATTTGCACCATTACTGGATTTTTCTCATGTCTCCTTGATGTTATTCAAGGGCTGTCCATCAGAGCTTTGTATCTTGAAGATGAAATACTCCATGGCCTGTAGTGTGATCCCCACCTGGGAGCTCCCGAGAAACACTGAATCTTGGGCCCCACCGCATGCCCACAAGTCCGCATTCTAAAGGAATCCTGGGAGGTGCACCCCACAGCATAGGTCGACAGATTTTTCTACTAGGTTGATGTTTACTCAGATAGTTTTAGAGAAAAACAATATTTGTGCTTCTTTGTGGCAGGTTTATGCAAGGAATCCCCAGAGAAGTGAATAAGAATTTGTAATTATTGTTTTTGATACTTTTCTGGAATGTGTGTTTATATGCAGTGTTTTACACAAAAAGATTGATTGTTTTACATTTTACAATAACGATAAAAATGCCTTATGGTGCCTCTCCAAGTCCACTGTCTAAGACAATTCATGAGTTATTTTAGGGTCAGACTACTTGAAATGCTAGTTTAGCATGTAAGTACTTGTTTAATGTCTGGCTACTGATTACCATCCCATGCTGCTTTGTCCTTGCTAAAATATAAGCTAGTTTTACTGATTTTAAAAAATGTAAACTTGCTCTCAATCCTATGTACTTCCTAAAATAATTGGACATTTGGGTTATAACTCTTCCATTTTAACATTGAGGAAAGTGAAGGAGAATTGAAATAAAGTAAATATCCATGAAATTCTGGTATGGGCTAGGAAGCAGGGACTTGGGGGTACAGCTGAAGACAAGAAACAGCCTCTAAATTAATGTTACCTCTCTCCTCTCTGGATTTCTTAGGCCATTATTTACAAGCTGTCAAATTTTATGGTTGAAGTAATTTGTATAAACTATGCAGTGAAAGCACATTTTATCCATTGATTTCCTGGCAGTTCATGGTTGCCACTCATCTCCTGAAGAACACTTTTCTGCTTTCACAAAGCATAGATTAAAATACCAGTCTTCAATCCTGTCTCTAATGCAGACATAGAGAGGGCAGGTTTTGAGGTTTCGTACTGCTACTCCTCCCAGAGAGCTACAAAAGCAAATAAAAATCTTCCCTAAAGGAAGATGATGACATCCCAGGCTTCAAATTATATCTTCAAAAATTTTAAAAATTACTGTGCCAGTACATAGTGGAAGATGACCAGACACAAGGAGACCAAACACCATTAAACGAGATGAAACAGAAACAAGATACTCCAAAAACAGAACTACAGTGACTCCAGGCACTGAAGCCAATAGATGAGGTATGCATTATATTTAGTATGTAACAAGAGATTAAGCAAAGCTTTAACAAAATGAGCAGGGAATTGGAAATCCCAGAAGTAAAACAGAAATTTTTAAGAACTCTGAAGAAAAATTAACTCAATTAAGAAGTCACTGGATAGATTTAAGATCAGATTAGATACAGCTAAAGAGAGAATTTGTGAACTGGGAGATTGTTCAAGGGTACACCTAAAAATCATCATGGAGAAATGAAAAATGAACTTACTTACTTACTTTACAGAAGTAAAAGTAAGAGACATAGAATATACAGTGTGAAAGTTTAACACACGTTTGAGTCTTAAAAAGAGAAGAGAACAAGAAGGGAGAAGGAAACATAGTTGAAAAGATAATGGCTGATAATTTTCCAGAACTAATACAGAACATTGAAATACAGATTCAAGAAACCTGGTATGTCCCAAGTGGGATAAATGAAAGGAAATTCACAGCTGGGTATATTAGAGTGAAACTGCAGAAAACCAAAGGCAGATGAGACTTACAAGCAGCCAGTGACGGCAGGCAGACTACCTTTAGGAACAGTGCCTTCCCCAGCGGGCTTTCAAACAAAAGTAGACATAAGAAAATCGTGGAGTAATGCTTTCAGGCAGGGCTGGGGCGAGGGCAAGGAGATGAGGAGCCTGCCTCTGGTGCACAATTTAGGGAGATGCCGCAACACTGAGTCATCAGGATGAGGAGTAGCTCTTGACTGTGCTGGAAGAGCCTGCAGATGTCGCCTTTACTCCCAGCATCAGGGGAAGTAGCGGTTTCAGGAGTTTGGAAGCAATAATACAGTTAATCAAATATGAAAACCCTTTTAGCCTAGGAATTTTGCATGTTTTTTTAACGGACCTTAACAAAAATTTGTGAAAGAGCAGAGAAAAGAAAAAAACACCCAATTCTACTACCTTAAATAATCATTTTTATATGACCCTCCTGATCTTTATATGGATGTGCTTTTCCACAGTTGTACAACTGGACCTGGAAAGCTCCATCCATGTGTCCCTGTCCAGCTGGGAGGTGGGACAGCTCCTTTCCCTGCTCCTGGGAGGGACTATGACAGCATAGGGTGTCAGTTTCCCAGGGCTGCCATCACAACGTCCCAAAACTGCTGGCTTCAAACAATAGAAATTTGTTGTCTCACAGTGTGGAGGCCAGATGTCTGAAATAAGGTGTCCACAGGGCTGTGACCCTCTGCGACTCTGGGCAGGGTCCTCCCTAGCCCCTCCCAGCCTCTGGCAGCAGCGGTCCAGCCTCTGTGTTTCATGGCTGCACTCCGGCCTTGGCCTCTGTCTGCACGTCGCATCCCCTTTTGTCTCTGTCTTCATCTCCTTTTGGGTCTTTCTTCTCTTCTTATAAGGACTCAGGCATATTGGATGCAGGGCCCTTCTTACTCCAGCATGACCTCATCTTAACTAACTCCATCTGCAAAGGCCATATTCCCAGTAAACTCTCATTCTGAGGTGCTGGGGGTTAGACTTCCAAATGGCTTTTGGGGAACCCAATGTGACCCATAGCAGACAGCAAAGCAGAGAAGGCAGCAGTTGACGGCCCTTAGCCTTCTCTAATCCTTGCAGACTCCAAGTGAGACCACTGGGGAGTCTTTCTGCTCACTTCAGTATAACACCTTGTTGGGCTGGAGATTCTTTTTCACTGTTAAGCTGGATTCCAGTGGTTTATCTTCCCAGTAAATAAAAAAGTGTGCTAATTTCATAGAAAACAGTCCCAATCTCACATGTTAATTCAATTCTATGTTTTTCCAACAGAAAGTATTCTTCCCCCCAGCCGCCTGGCATCAGCTTAAATTAACTTCTTATGCTGTCTTAAGAGATCTAAGGATTCTGGGGACTCTGAGTCTGAGGTGGAGTCTTAACATGTGCTCAAGTAAATACCATAGATCTTTCTGAGAATGCAACTAGGAAAATCAGTGGCTTCACTGGTCTTAAAATAATTTGGTCTTTTAAAAAAGGGTTTAAATGTATTAACACAGCCAAAGGTCAAGCTTCGTTTCAACAAACAGTTGAGCATCTTAGTGAGACAAAGCATGCTGTATGTTTCCATGCATATGCTATAGTTTGAGATTTACCTTTTGTTGCATGAAAAAGTGAGCACTTGTCAATTACCCACTAGGAAGGCGTTGTGATAGGGAAGTCATTTTTCAATAATTGCCGGAATAAAAACCATTTATGCAAAATGCCGTTTCTGCTGCATGTGTGCCATCAGGCAGCATAGCGTGGTGAGGGGGCCTCCCTTCACTCCTGTCCCACCCGAAAACAGTGTAGTGCAGCATGGGTTTGAATTCTCTAGGAAAGAAAATGCTAACTAAAGTTACAGTTGCTAATCTTTACCATACTCAGTCTCTGCAAGGAATGCGATATTGCCTGCTTTTGCCCTATGAGATTTTAGGTGTATAAAGATGAAAGAATAAATCAATTTCACTTTCCATTTTCCTCCTCTGGGCAAATGTCACTACTGTGCACTGGGCTGAGACTTCTATCTCTTCCTGCCCACCTCCCACCCCTCCTTCCTCGTTGAAGGAGCACAGGGCTGTGGGTGACTGGTGCCGGCCAGAGGCTTGAGCCCAAGGGCCACCATAAAATATGAGGGTGGGGCCACCGGCAAGTCTTTGTCTTGGAAACCACTGAGGTGTGAGAATCCGGGAACTGCAGCTTCCCATGCATTTTGGAAGGGAAGAAACACATGCACCCAAACCTACTGCTGGCAGCTTCGTACTGCACCACCATTTTGTGATTGCCGTGGGTGCTGACGCAGTTTGTAGCTCCCCGTTCTCATGCTGACGCTGATACAGTTTCACCACTGCAAAGCAGGGACTTCTGGCACCAAGCGCTATGGGAATGATTTAATGCAAGCACCAAATGCTGATGCTTAAGATCCATCTTGCTTGGTTTTATTCCTGTTTCTCTTCCATGCACACATTTCATGTGGAATCCACCCAGATGGCAAGAGGGTTTATTGAAAATTTTTTATGAATCTGCTCATTTTTATCACCATGAAACTGTATTTAAAGAAGATAAATTATTTTTCTTTGCATTCAGCAACCCCAGCTTATCCCCCAAGTAATCGGAGAGAGTAATTTAAGGTGATTGAGGGTTTAACCGTGAGCTTTCTTTTTTTTTTTTTTTTTTTTTTTGAGACGGAGTCTCGCTCTGTCACCCAGGCTGGAGTGCTATGGCCGGATCTCAGCTCACTGCAAGCTCCGCCTCCCGGGTTCACGCCATTCTCCTGTCTCAGCCTCCCGGGTAGCTGGGACTACAGGCGCCGCCACGTCGCCCGGCTAGTTTTTTTTTTTGTATTTTTTAGTAGAGACGGGGTTTCACCGTGTTAGCCAGGATGGTCTCGATCTCCTGACCTCGTGATCCGCCCGTCTCGGCCTCCCAAAGTGCTGGGATTACAGGCTTGAGCCACCGCGCCCGGCGTGAGCTTTCTTGATGAAGGAAATGTTCTGCGTCTGGTCTGTCCCCGGCTGTGGTCACTGGCCACACATGCATGCAAAGCACTTGAGGTATGGCGAAGGCAACAAAGGAGTGCATTTTTAATTTTATTCAATTGATGGAGCTGCTGCCTTGAACGTCCCGGGTGTAGACACACTGAGGCTGGTGTGGTTGTTCATCTTCCTAACAGAGCTCCTTAGGAGGGAAAAATATATTTTAGATTTCCTTCGAATCAATGGTTTTGAAACGCTTGTAATACTTGTCATTCTCATGAAGGAAATTCATCCTATTTTATAGCAGAAACACAGGAAACAAGGAGTTATGGAGACTGTCTTAGGATGTAGGAGGATTCATTTATTTATTTATTTTTTTGGTCGATGATTATAGATGTAACAGTGACTCAGTTTCTTGTTAATTCCCCAGGTAGCTTTTACTGAGACCCTTGCTTGAAGTAGGAGATCCAGGCTCTGGAGATGGAGCTGGGAGAAATAATAGCCTCATGCACACAGAGCTCGCTCCACACTCCCTCCAACTGGCTCCCAACTCCTGACACCCACACTGTCTAGAAAGTTCTTCCTTCTGACACATGATGTGTGTGTGGCTCTTCCCTTTCCTCCCTGCCTCTCTGCTGGGATGCCCCTCATCTCAGAGTTGTACCTGCCTAACCCCCGCTCTCACTCCCTTCACTTGCCATGATTTTCTACAAAGCACAGATCACCACTGGACATGGGCACGAGGCGGCCTTACTTGGTACTGGTGTGTGGGGGTACATTTTGGCCAAGTGAAGCCCGAGATCCCCGCTTGGCAGCCAGGCAGGAATGTTGAAGAGCCGCTGTACGAGAGCTCTAAGGAAAGGGAGACAAGTAGGGGGTGAAGCCGTCCTGTGGCTGAGACCACCGGGAGAGTGAGGGCCACTGGAGGAGGAGCGGTGAAGGGCACTGCATGGATGTACCCAGGATTTGGAGGTCAGGGAAGGAGGAGAGAACCTGCAAAGGAGACTGAGAAGGCAGAGAAGCAAGAGAGGGCGGGATCCTGGAAGTTGGTGAAGAAAGAAGGATAACTGCCCACTCCTGATAGAAAAGTCAGACAGAGAAAGAATTGGCCCTGGACCCAACTGTGCGGAGTCAGTTCTGTGGACCTTGGCAAGTGCCGCTCAAGTGAGTGCGGGTGTGATTAGCAGAGAGCAGGAGGAGGTGAGGTGGAGACTGGGCACAGGCCAGCCTGGAGGGCTTCACTCAGATAGGGAGCAGGGAACTCCATTATTTATAAAAGCAGATGGCCAGCATGCACAATGCCATTTGCAACTGAGATATCCATGATGACGGTGTGATTTTCTCACATGTGCTAAGAATGTAGTTGACCCAGTGTATGTATGTAGATTCATCCTAAATAAATGATTGGATTAGGATTCCTAGGATTTTTGCCTGATTTAAAATATATGCTAATCACTGGTCAATTTACATGTTTTCAAATAAATCTGTTTGAACATAACAAAAAAAGTAGGACGGGAAAATAGCGTCAGTAAGCCCAAATTGGAGTGATGTAGAGTGTGAGGGGGGCTGGAGAGACATTCCCATTTTTTTCTCCCAAAGTTACATTTAGATCCAGAAAGAACTTTGCTTACTAAAAAAAGAAATTCCAGAATCCTCTTTCAGAAAATTTTGAAATATGAGGTTCAATTTAACCTTTCTGGAAAACTTCAAGACATTTCAAATGGACATTTTTGTGCCGGTAGAGAAGTTCCTTCTGTCTGTGATACTAAGAAAGAAAACCTTCTCTGCCTGAAATTTGCCTTAGAAAAGAGGCAAGCGCTACACTTTGATGCCTAAGATCCATCTTTCTCAGTTTTATCAGTGTCTCTCCTATGGACACCTTCATGTGGAATCCAGCCAGATGGCAAGAGGGTTTATTGCAGTAATTTTTCAAATTTGAAGTCATTTTATTTTTCAAAATTTTCAAATTCGAAGCTGTTGTATTCGAGCCATTCAAAATGGCTTCAAAAATGCCAAGGGCTGTTTCTGTAGTCCTGACCACCCAAGACCATCCATCCCACCCAGAAAGGTGTTCCGGAGGTCTGAGACAGAGCGGGGCAACAAGGCCTCCACATCAAGGCAGGAGCTGTGCTCATCCCTGCCTTCGACTGCTGCAAACAGAATGGCCCCTTCAGCTTTGACCAGCTATTGCTGGATCTTTCCAAATGGCTCAAGTCATAGAGCTCCACGGTTCACGGGTAGCAGCAGTTACTTTGCTGCGGGTGTCCTGGTAGACGTAGTCAAGCAATGGTTCTCATCCTGTGTTTGCTTGTTTGACCAAACAAGATAAGGTGGAAGAAACACAGGATGGCTTGCACACAGCCGGAGAGAACACGGTCCGGCCCTTCTCTGCAGAGCAGCCACGGATCTGGGAGATGGATGTTTCTGAGACACCCTCAACTCATGAAAGAGCCCGGCACGTGTGCCAAGTGATTCCCAGACAGAAACGACGATGGGGAAACAATACCGAGGTATAAACTTATGCATTTTCATTGTAGGTATATTTTAGCTTTCGGTTTTCAAAGAGTCTTTTGGATCCCAGTAGAGGCAAAAGATTGAGAGAAATAGTTTTTAATGCCATGGTTGAAACCGTTATCAGTAGGTTTGGGAAGAACACCCTCCCTAGATTTGATATGGACTCACCTGGTCAGACAGGAGCAGAGGCACACTCGCAGTGGGAAGGGAGAAGGGTTTAAATAAAGGGAATATTTACAAATATGTGGGCAGAATGAGGGAGAACCAAGAGCAACTAGGAAGCCTCCTGGGGCTGGTGTCAGTGGGTGGGCACCATTGTCTCCCTTCAGCGGCAGGGAAGGGGAGCTGACCTGGAGACGCGGAGAGAGCTGGGTCTAAGAAAGGGCTGTGCACCACGGCCACTGGTGGAGACGCGGAGAGAGCTAGGTCTAAGACAGGGCTCTGCACCACAGCCACTAGTGGACACATGGAGCTGCGTCTAAGACAGGGCTGTGCACCACGGCCACTGGTGGATATGCGGAGACAGCTGGGTCTAAGAAAGGGCTGTGCACCACGGCCACTGGTGGAGACGCGGAGAGAGCTAGGTCTAAGACAGGGCTCTGCACCACAGCCACTGGTGGACACATGGAGCTGCGTCTAAGACAGGGCTGTGCACCACGGCCACTGGTGGATATGCGGAGACAGCTGGGTCTAAGAAAGGGCTGTGCACCATGGTCACTGTGGGGACGTGGAGAGAGCTGGATCTAAGAAGGGGCTCTGCACCATGGCCACTGGCGGAGACGCGGAGAGAGCTGAGTCTAAGACAGGGCTCTGCACCACGGCCACTGGCAGAGACGCGGAGAGAGCTGGGTCTAAGACGGGGCTGTGCATCACGGCCACTGGTGGAGACGCGGAGCTGCTGATCTGCAACCCCAGGAGCGACCCGGGGATACAGGCCCCAACTCCCCACTCTTCCTGCCCTCCAGGCCCCTGCCATCCTTCCCAGTGATCAAACCCACGCACAGGCCAGAGTGCCCTGGAAATCAGCTTCTGGGACTCAGAGGAGGGTGGAGGACAGGGGAGGGTGGAAAGGGGGCTGCAGGGCTGAGTGCAGAGTGCCCAGCCCGGCTCTGCGAGGGGAGCTGGACTCCCCTTCCCCTCCCTTGGCGCTGAGTGGGGTGCGGTTGGGGAAATGATGTACACCCTAGGATTCAAGAACACGTGCACACACGGCCTGGGCGGGTGCAACTCTGGGGATGTGACGGCCACACGGAAGCGTGTCCGGTTCTAAGGCCTGCTGTCCAGGCAGGGAGGGCTGGAGGCGGGCTTCTGAGTCTGGGCATCTCCGGGGTGGCCCTGGAGAGCACTCTGTGTCCATCTTGCCCCGAGAAGGGTGCGTCAGCATGGAGCCGTCACGGCGGGCCTGGCCCTGTTGCTGAGGCAGATGCAGGGCCACAGGCTATGTGTGTGTGGTTGCAGAGCTTCAACTCTCATTTGACAAATTTCAGAGCGATCTCGTGCACCCAGAGCCGTTTGCATCACTGAGGCCATTTCTAAGGCGGGAGAGACAGTGTAACCCTCACACAGCCACCTCGGGAAAGGCGGAACTACCTGCCCAATTGGCTCTCAGCAAGGCCCTCCGATCCTCAACACATGGGCCGAACGTCCCCGCCACTCGGTAACTGGGTGACCCAAGGCAAGTTACTTAACTTCTCAGCTTCACCTTCTCATCTGAATAAATGGATAATCTTATGGTGAGAATCAGCACAGTCTCTGATTCATGCTAAGCATCAAGAAATAGCCTCTATTTTGCTGTTGGTTCAACAGGAATAAGCCTATCTTCTGATAATAAATGCAGTGACTAGCGCGTTGTTTGAAGACATAAACCTGGTATCATTAATCTGTTAGATTTTCGACCTTGGGAAAATCTCTTTCTGGTTCTCAGATGGTTTTATCAGTGGAATAAAGTATTTGGACAGGACGAGATAATCTGTAGGCTCCAGTTCTGATATGTTCTGCATTACAGGGAAAGACTAGGACCACTTGGCCAGAGAACACTGGGCAGGTCCCTTTAGGTCTCTAATACATGAGGGAGAACTGCCTGGGTATGAGGGCGATGGGAGATGGAGCAGAAAAGACGAGTCCCAGATAAGAAGCCCAAGGAACAAGAGACCCCTGAAATGGGTCTCATCCTCTAGGTTAGGACAGGAGGGCTCTGGGTCATCCTCTGGGTTGGGAACAGGAGGGCAGTGGCTCATCCTCTAGCTTGGGGAGAACTTTTCTCTTGGTTCTTGTAATGGTGCTAGAAAGCAAGTATGCTTCCCTGTTCTTGGGACCTAGACTCACGCACACATGGGTGAACAGGGCCACGCTCCAATGTGCTTCTGCTCCCCTGAGACCCTGCAAGGAAGGAAATGCAGAGCCCTCACCAGGCAGGCCTTAAGGGTCACTGCTTCCCACTTCTCCTGGCAGCTGCCCTGAGGGTGCATGGGTCATTCTGACTGTCTG
Organism: Rhinopithecus roxellana; assembly: GCF_007565055.1. NCBI lineage: Eukaryota > Metazoa > Chordata > Mammalia > Primates > Cercopithecidae > Rhinopithecus > Rhinopithecus roxellana. The sequence continues at coordinate 4,876,312 of NC_044566.1, read as the reverse complement.
CAGGTTCCAGGAATTAGGCCTCCTTCCACAGGGAGAAGGACATTCCACTAGCAGGGATGGGGCCACCAGGGCAGCAGAGACCCTGGCTTGTCCTGGAGAGACACCTCCTGTGGTCTTGATTACCACAGAAGCCCAGACCTTCACACACCAGCGGCCAAGGTACAAATGACTCACTCATCCCTGAAACTTTACGCAACGAGAGGTCAGTCACTGCTTAGATTCCAAACATAACACTAAGGCCTAGATTAAAATAGATTTATCCAGCTGTCAGATTTCTATCTAAGGCCAACAAACTTCTTTAGGCAATTAGTGACCAAAAAAAGAAGAAGGCAAAAAATTAATATTTACTTTTACAGTCTCAGATTCCATAGGGACATTGTCCAGGGGAATTCCCAGGAGTCTCAGTGGAGAGGGTCAATGAATGAGTTTGGGTGTGGGTCATCTAGGAGTCGTGGAACCCAAAACCAGCTTGTGTGCCAGAGGCTGCTTCCAGGCGGAACAGCACCACAAAGCTGCGCCTAGGTAAGAGCCTGGGATTCCCGTGGGATTTGGAGAGCGCAGGCATGAGGCATGGACTGAGATTCACCCTGCCAGCCAAGTTATTTCCTCTGCACAGCGTACTGAATGTGCAAAAGCTGGCCTGCCTCCATTTGGAATCAGAACATCAGAAATGATTCCTGGTGTTGCTTTTTGATTTTAATGGGTCATGAGCAGATTTCCATAGAAGAGGCTACAGCAGGAGAGCCTGAAGCGGGGGAGAGGTGACGGTCACAGGGGATTCTGGCCATTGTGCCAATGCGCTGTGAGGGACGGCGAACCCTGAGCGGTGAGTGCAGACAGGAGTGTGGGACTGCTGCTTCCAGATACACAATAGCTACTCCCATTGCTGCCCAAACTGGGGTCGGTATCTACTGGGCCTGCGAGAATTAACGCCTTACTAATGACCATGAATTTAGACAGAGAGAGAAGAACCAGGCCTCTTTAGTATTTGGGACATTCCAGATTTAGGGATATGGAGGGCTGTACTTATTAGGTCATGGACTTTGTCCATGTGGACACACATTGGGTTGGAAATGGCCCTTTTCACAAAGCATGCCTTCTTTCCTTGTCCCGTGTGTCCTCCTCGACCGCAGAAGCTGGAGAGCTTGCAAGAGTCACAGTTCCTGACCCCTCTGCAGCTGGGATTCGGCACACCACTTCCATTTCCCCACTAGCTTCTCTTACCTATGGAGATGTCAAAGCAGGGGCAAAGTGGGCACGGGCACCATCTCCTTGCTGCAGGAGAGGCTGCGCCGTTGGACACTCCCACAGCACTGCCCCTGCACCAGCAGTCCTGTGTTGAGGAGTGGGTTTGTGTGGAAAGGTGGAATGCCCAGCTGAATGGCTGAGTGGCATTTGCAGCTCCCTGATCCTGGTTGTATGTTTTTGACCTGAATCTGGTGGTTTTGGTGCACCTGCTTCCCCATTTTCGACTTGTGGCAAAGGCTGTCAGTGGGTCAGGTCTTTGGGGTTCGAAGAGCCAATCCTAGAGGTCCTACCAAAGCCCTGTCTGCCAGCCCTGCTCCAGGGGGCCCTCAGCTCGCCCTGGAGCCCCTGTGGTGGGTTCTGTTGCTTTTGCTGAGCCATCAATGGGACAACTCACTGCTCCCTGAGGAGGTGGAATATCTTTGTTCATCTATTTATTCATTTGTTCATTGATTTATTAGTTCTTTTATTTATAACGATAGTTAAATAACTAGAGTATGTTAGTTTTTATTTAACTATAATATAGTTAAAGAGTTAAATAACTATATTATAGTTAAATAAAAGAACTATTTAACAGTAACAACTTTTATTACTAACGCTGAACACCTATGACTTGTAGGTGCTTTCCCAAGCTCTGGGGACATAGAATTAAATAAGACTTAATATTTGATGAGACGACATCCTAGTGGGGGACCCCAGCAGACAGCCCCTCCATTGAACATATCCCAGGCAATAGTGGAGCATGGTCCTGCCGGGCACAGAAGGTGGCTGCAAGGAAAGGTTTCTGGGAGCCATCCCAGGGGGAAAATATCAGGACATTTACACAGAAGCACAAGGGTAAGTGAGAGGCGCTGTTAGGGAGCAGAGTGGAATCCTGGAAGGGCGAGGCTGACTTTCAAAGGCTTCATGAAGGTCATGCTTGAGCAGAGAACTGGAGGGAAGAAGAGCTGCAGGTTGGTGGAGAAGAAGGAAACGACAGTCATGGCCACGACTCACTGTGCTCAAGAGACTTTTCTAACTCTTCCTCATCATGGGGTTCAAGGGTGAAGCCACCAGAAGCAGCTGATTCTTATGCCAGGCTCTGGTCCTCCCTGCAGCCACCGTCTTCCATCTCTGCAGGCCTCCTGGGCTACAGCCCGGGATCAGATTCCAGGCCACAGGAGGGGCTGCAGTGCTGCCTCTGAGGTCCTTTCCATGCCGTGCTCTGCGGTTGTTCCTCCGCCTCTCTTCTCTCCACCAAGTTCAAATCCTCATTCCACTTTCACGAAGCCCCCATGGGCTCTTGTGGACCAGGTCACACCTCAGAATTCCTTTCTGAATTCCTCATGGCAAGCCCTGGCAGGACACCTGGCTCTGGGCCCACTGCCACGGCTGTCATTGCTCTGTGTGTTCTCACTCGGCCCTTGATGGTCAGCCCTGCAGAGAACCCCTGTCTGTCACGATTTCATCCTGCCTGGCACGTCCGCACTGTGTGGGATGACCACGTGCCTGATTATTCAGCACAAGCCACTCAATTCACAGGCATTCGCTGTGGCCCTGCCATGCACCAGCATGGATATTACATTGAGTAAGAGGGAGGCTCTCTTTTCTGTTTGCATGGACTTGGGGAATCCAGGTAATTACCCAGGAGGGTGGTCATCCAGTGCAGATAGCAGAAGGGTGAGCAATTGAATCCAGGTGACGAGAGCTGGCATGGAGCTCTTTCCTCGGTGTGATGAGAGACCAAGGGCCTCTGACACCAACAGCAGTGGTAGGTCGCTGGTGTCAAAGAGGCTCCAGGGGCACCATCTCCTCTGACACCCACTGCAGGTGTCCCTGCATCTCGTGGACAAGGAAACAGAGGCACACGCAGCTCAGGAAGTCACTCAGGTGTGCAGGTAGGAAACAGAGGAGTGAGAATTTGACCAAGAGCTCCGTCTGAGTCCCGAGGCAAGAAGATCTCCCAGGTGGGCTGTGGGGAAGGGAGAGGGAAGAGCAGGTGCAAAGTGAGGAGGCACGGGACACAGGAAACCAACGCAAGTTGCAGGAGGATGGCTCCCCATGCCTCGAAGAGCACAGGGTGCATGGCGGGTGTCCAGCAATGCCAATGCCCTGACAGCCACCGTGGCTCCTGGGTGTCTGCTGCAGGTTCTGAGAGGAGCCATGGGTGAGAGCAGAAGGCTCGCGGGCTGGCGTGTCTCACACCTGTCCAGATCATCGCGCTGCCGCTTGCGGTATTGAAACCTTTGGCAAAACTGAACACCCTGAGCCTCAGTTTCCCTAGCTGCAAATCAGGAGTAAAATACATACTTGGTGGCACTGTTTTGTGCGTAGGAGACAGTATGTATGGAGTGGTAGCACAGTGCCGGGCAAACAGTGGGTGCTCAACAAATGTGTACGGTTAACATCCCACACTCAGCACACAGCTCCCCAGGGCCCAGAGAAGCCCTCTGGTGGGGTGAGAGCCGCTCCTGCAGGCCCTGTCTCCACCATAGGCCGGCGCTGCCATAAAGCACCCTCGCACGATGGATTTTATTATTGGCATCTTACATCTTTCTGGTAAGTGATGATGCTGTTTATTGTAACTCATTAAATTTAATGATCAGCAGGAATCACAAAACAAGAACAAAATTTACCCACACGTGGTTCTCTCTTTATGGGTTCATCGTTCCCAGTGGGACCCCTGAGGGAATTTACTGAATTGAGTGTTTCCTGCTTTCTGAGCTCTGTAAACCTTGATTTAACATGGACCTGCAGGAGGGGGAGGTGGAAAGCAGCCCCCATCTCTCAAGGATGCTGGAGTCCATGCCTGTGCATCTCCAGCAATCTCATGGGCCTGTGCACAAGCTTCTCATATGTATTGACGGCCTTTTTTTTTTTTTTTTTTTTTTTTTTTTTGCCACATGCAAAGGGTCCACTCCTTTTGTATTGACCTCCTGCACTCTCCAGCCAGGCCTGTGAGCAGAGGAGGAGCCGCAGTTCGCAAGATGCAGACAACAGTCTTCTCAGGGCCCAGCGCCCAGTCCAGCATGGCTCTGGGATGCATACCCCTTACTCTCCCAGGGAGCGGTAAAAACAAAGCGCACACACACGCACAGCCCTGCGAGTCCACCGCACGCGCAACTGTGCTGACACCCCTGCGAGTCCACCGCACGCGCAACTGTGCTGAAACCCCTGCGGGTCCACCGCACGCGCAACTGTGCTGAAACCCCTGCGGGTCCACCGCACGCGCAACTGTGCTGAAACCCCTGCGGGTCCACCGCACGCGCAACTGTGCTGAAACCCCTGCGGGTCCACCGCACGCGCAACTGTGCTGAAACCCCTGCGGGTCCACCGCACGCGCAACTGTGCTGAAACTCCTCATTGATTTTAGTTCGTGGGGTTTGGCAGTTGTGGCATTTTGCTTGGACTTTGACTCCATTTGAAGCTCCATGGGTGAGAAAATATGTCAATCAGATTGTTTTCTTGAGAATGAGGCCTTTGCTAACAGGCATAGAAACCTAACCTGTGTGATAAAATAAGACAGTTTCTCCTGGACGGAAGGGGTGAAGTGTGGATCTTTAGAAACTCTGGGAAAATTTGAACAACAGTAAACTCCGAGAAGCTGCTGAGAATTCATCTCTGTCACCTTCTTGCCGGCAGTTCCAGTTTTGGGGGGATGAGTCAACAAGTCACACTGTGTGTGGCAGTGACTGTTCCCAGAAGGTGGCCATCCACCTGGACCCTTCTCCCCAGCCTGTTCCGCTCCCCGTGCTCCAGTCACACCCTCGGGCAGAGCCACTGCTACCATCTGGGCTTATCTCAGGTGCCCTCTCAGGCGGGAATCATGAGAGTCGGCTTCTTGAAATTCACCTGCTCTTTTAAACAACATTCAACTCACACCAAGTCTCAATGGAGGCCCTTGTCATTCACCAGATGTTTTGGGTAACCTTGATGCCCAGCACCAAGGTTTCTGGGCTTCTCTCTGTGTCATATCAGGACAGATGTCTTCGATCCCTGTTCCAAATTACTGGCCGTTTTCTAGGGACCTGGTGTGGCAGAGAGAAACTGAACACTGTTGCAGGGCTGAGTTAAGTCCTGCAGAACAGGCTGAACATAGAGGCAATGGGTTTGCTGGGTCAGATGTAGAACAAAGGTTTCAGGCGTAAGGGACATTGGTTCTTGGCCCACCCACCGCTCCCCACCACTCTGATCCATGCCGACAACTCAGTTTGGGGGCAGAAGCTATTTTTATTGGGACGTTCATATGTAATTTGATGTCTCATATTTGTATCCACATATTTCCCCCTAGACAGTTCTAGCCTTCAAACAAGAAATAAGACTCTTCTTGTTCATCTGATAACACCGCTTCTTAAAAGCATCAGTTTCTTTGTATGTTTTTGAGGGAGCTGAACTACCTGCTCTGTGAGGCATCCCCCAGTCGGCAGCCTGGGTCAAGGGACAGGTAAGACCCTGCGAATGGCCTTTGCTGGTCATGAAACATCTCTTCATGGTTGATTTACTGGAGGCAGCGTGTGACTTTGGGGTTAAATTTTCTTGGGATATCTGGCCAGCTCTGCTGCAACTGGGAAGTGTCTGCTGGTGCCTGCTGGTCTCTGGTGCACAGGCCTTTGTCACCTTCTAAGCTGGCCCCACACAGCTCACCCTCATGGCTTCCGACGCTCTGACCACGCCATCCCCTGCTTTCCTTCCCAACTGTGCTGGTTTCCCTGATGTCTCTCTTCACCAGGTTGGCCCCAACTTCAACAAGGCCCTCTCCCGGACACCACCCCCGCCCCCACTCCAGCCTAGGTCCTGCTCACTGGGCAGCCGAGAAACCTCTGGGTGGAATCTCTGAAGGGAAGGACACTCGGGCCAGTGTGAGCACAGTGGAGCGTGTAGATGAGACCCAAACAACTGGCCATTCATCTGTGAGTGAAAATAATGTAGACACGGCCCTTGAGACAGAAAAGGATTAATCCACAAACAAAACCCGCTAATTTTATCCTATGAGCAATGCGAAACATTTCAGGGGATCTTAAATCTTAAGACTTGCAAGGTCGGTTTGTCGTTTCCCTCCCGAGATGCTGCTCCTCCTTTTTGAGAACCTAACCATCCTTCCAAATCTTCTGCCGAGCTCCCATCAGGCAGCTGGGTGGAAATGCTTCTGCACACAGAGGCAAGAGTTCCCATGCCCATGAAGGCTCCGCTGAACCTGCAGGTCCCTGATGGTGGCCATGGTGGGGATTCAACACCCACAGTCCCATGGAGAGACTCCTTCCTTAGGGCCTCGTAGACACGCGCAGCATTCCTTTCTGAGTGTAGCTCAGTTCTCAAGAATTTCTACCCCTGGTTCTCCGGAGAGCACCAGACCCGAGGGCACAGCAGTGCTCCTGCCTCCGCCAGTGGACAATACTGGCTGCTTCACTTGCACTGGCCCACGGTGCCTGGGCTGTCTTCCCTCCCTGAGTTGTCCTCCCTCCCTCTGAGCTGTTCTCCCCCCCCCGGGCCATCCTCTCTCCTGGTTAGGTTGTGCTCCCTCCCTCTGGGCTGTCCTCCCTCCTCGTTGGGCTGTCCTCCCACTCACTGGCCTATCCTCCTTCCTGGCTAGGCTATCCTCCCTCCTGCTGTGCCATTCTCCCTCCCTCTGAGCTGTCCTCCTTCCCTCTGGGATGCTGTCCCTCCTGGCTGGGCCGTCCTCCCTCCCTCTGGGCCATCCCTCATCCTCCCTCCCTTTGGGCCATCCCCCTTCCTGATTGGGCCATCTTCCCTCCTGGCTGGGCTGTTCTCCCTCCCACCGGGCCATGCTCCCTCCTGGCTCGGCTGTCCTCTCTCCTGGTTGGGCCGTCCACCCTCCCTTCCTCCTGCTGGGCCATCCTGCTTCCTGGCTGGGCTGTCCTCCCACCCACTATGCCATCCTCCCTCCTGGCTCGGCTGTCCTCTCTCCTGGTTGGGCCGTCCACCCTCCCTTCCTCCTGCTGGGCTGTCCTCCCACCCACTGTGCCATCCTCCCTTTTGGCTAGGCTGTCCTCCCTCCTGGCTGGGCTGTTCTCCCTCTCTCTGGGTCGTCCTCCCTCCTGGCTGGTTCATCCTCCCTCCTGCTGGGCCATCATCCCTCCTGGCTGGGTCCATGCCCCTGTGCCTTCAGGAGACACCCCTGTGCCATGGGGCTCCCCGTGCATGTTAGAGTCACCTGCACCCCATGTCCTTCTGCACGGGTCCCTAACTTCCCACTTAGCATTCAGCTGTGATTTGGGTGGTCTGCGAGGAGCTTTGATGCCTTTGTGCCATGCATTTCTCACATGTTCAGGTGAGACCTGAATAGTTCCCCTCACCCTCCTTCTTCAGGTAGCCCCCTCTGCTCCTGGGCGAAGGACAGACGCCTCCAGCCCCTTTCTCATCTGTTCAGGATGGACGCTTCAATGGTGGATGCATTTTAGAAGGCAGTGGGCCAGGACATCTTAAGTACAGAAGTGATTCTTGTGGCTGGGAGTGACCTGAGGACTTTGCGTTATCCCTTGGGGTTGAGAGGAACTCCGAGGCGCAGATTTCCTTCCGGGAGGAAGAGTGAGCCGAACCTACTTAGGGCTGCCGGGAGCAGGGGCAGCAGGTGCACACAGACACTTACAGTTACAACCCTCAGCCTTCTGCCCAGGATTCTTGGCCTCCCTGGGCATGTGAACCCATAAAACAGTGATCACCAGGGATGTGCTACATGCCCAGTATTCTACGTAGCTTCTTTTTACCCCAGTGTCTTATTTTGAAAAATTTCAAACTTACAGAAAGCTGACATAATAACGCAATGAGCACTCTAAAGTCACCAGTTGCTAACGTGTTTCCTCATCTGTATTCTCTCGCTCTCCACATGTGCATGTATGTACATGCGTGAAGTTTTGTTTTGGATCCACTGCTTGCTAACTCATCTGAGAGTAAACTGTGGAATCAGACCCCTCGCCTCAGCACTTTTGCCTGTGTCATCCAAGAACTTGGACCTCTTCTGAAATAACCACAATGCCACGCCAAGTCAAGCAGCTCAGCGTTGATTCAGTGTTGATGCCGAATCAGCTGTCAGCACCGTTGACTCAGTGCCGCACCTCCAGTTAGAGTCTCTCTCCAAATGTCCCCAGCCATCCCCAAAACGTCCTCGGTAGGTTTTTAAGAAGACAGAGCCACAGGAGAAGCACGCACACCCCTGCTGGCTGAAGCTCTTTTAATCGAGAGCACCCCCGCCCCCTGCCCCATCTATTTTGCTTTCGCATTTTTGTGTTTTTGTTTTGGCTTTTATGACATTGTTGGTTTTGAAGCGTTCAGGTCAGCTGTCTTATATATGTGTCTTAAAACTAATAACCCTCATAGATACAAACAACAAATTCGAACATTTAAGGAAGAAAAGACCCCCGTTTATCACAGCCAAAAGAACAGCAGCAGCAAAATAACAGCAAGAACTAGAAGTAAATTCAATGAGGAATTGGCAAGATCTGTGAGGAAAGTTTCAGACACCACGGAGGTGCACGAAAGACCTGAACACATGGAAAGGCACACTTCTTGGTGAAGAAGTCTCAAAACCATAAATCTCTAAATTCTCTTTAGGTTCTCTTAAAAACACAACATGATCCCAATAAAATTATCAACAGTGACTTTTTTTTTTTGAACAAAGCAAGCAAATTTCAAAGTTCATAAGGAAAAATAAGTAATAGTAAAGAAACTCGGAAAAGGAAGAGCAGTGCAGGGCCCTCGTCCTGCTGGATACGAAACACGAAGACCCAGCAATGAAAGCAGTAATGAAACCAGCAATGAAAGCTCGCACACGCTGAGGCAGGTAGGACAGAGGAGAGTCCAGGCACAGAAACTAGCGCTGTGGGAATGTGAACAGGTGAACAAAGGTGGCAGCTGGAGTGAGAGGAACGGTGTGATTTTCAATACAACGTCAAATACCTGGATTTTTTACCGCTGGGGGGAAAAATCCACCTCTGGATCTACATAGCACAGCACACTGGGGTGCACTGCAAATGGGTCAAAAAATGCAAGTGAGAGAAACCGAGATGATACTAGATAACGCACAGGAAAATACCTTATAACCTGGATTGGAGAAACTAAGACTCAAAACTTCAACTGGAGTTAAAAGAAATGTGGCTCATATCACAAAAGACGGATACCTCTCCCATGTAAAGGCCTTACAAATCAAAAAGAAAAGAATAAGCCGGAAAAAAATGGGCAGTGGAAATGAACAAACCGGCCCAGAGAAGGGCAAAGGCAAATGCTCTTAAATACGAGAGAAGGCACTCAGTGGACTGAGATACCGTTTCTTTCACTTAGAAGCTCCACAGAAATGAAAACTTCGGACAATACGCCCTGGGGTCTGGGAAGACAGTATGTACATTGTGGGTGAGAGTACACACTGAAGGGCGATTCAGTGATATCTATTTGCCTACAGATGCAAGCCTACCTCTGGGGATGTATCCTAACGATACACCTTCATGGGTGCGAAGGTGTCCATTGCGGCATTGCGTGAATTAGCAAATCATTAGAAACAGCCCTAGTGATATGGTTTGGCTCTGTCTCCACCCAAATCTCATTTTGAATGGTAGCTCCCATAATTCCCACGTGTTGTAGGAGGGACCCAGTGGGAGGTAATTGAGTCAAGGGGGCAGTATCACCCCATACTGTTCTCGTAGTGAATACATCTCATGAGATCTGATGGTTTGTAAGGGGAAACCTCCTTCACTTGATTCTCCTTTCTCTCTTGCCCGCCGCCATGTCGGACGTGCCTTTCACCTTCCGCCATGATTGTGAGGCTTCCCCAGCCGTGTGGAACTGTGAGTCCATGAAACCTCTTTTCTAAAATTAGCTGGGTGTGGTGGCGGGCTCCTGTAATCCCAGCTACTTGGGAGGCCGAGGTGGACAGATCACAAGGTCAGGAGATCAAGACTACCCTGGCTAACACGGTGAAACCCCGTCTCTACTAAAAATACAAAATTAGCCAGGCATGTTGGTGGGCACCTGTGGTCCCAGCTACTTGGGAGGCTGAGGCAGGAGAATGGCGTAAACCCGGGAGGTGGAGCTTGCGGTGAGCTGAGATTGCGCCACTGCACTCCAGCCTGGGCAACAGAGCGAGACTCCGTCTCAAAAACAAAAACAAAAACTGAAAAAAGAAAAGAAAAACGCCATAAACTTCTTTTCTTTATAGATTATCCAGTCTTGGGTATGTCTTTATCAGCAGTGTGAAAATTGACTGATACACCTAGTATCATTAATATAAGATGATTGAGTAGTATATTTTATTATAAACAAAATATGGAGCTGTAAAAATGAATGAGAAATCTCTCTGCTGGAAATAAGGATGAATCTTCAGAATGTAATGTTTAGTGGAATAGGATAGTACAGAAAGGTGTGGAAGGAAGTGGGGAAAATAAGACTAAATATTTATATTTCCTCCTGTTTACACCAAGAAATTCAGGAAGGATACATAAGAAACTGAAGTGGTAACCTGAGGGCAGGGGTGGATGTGAGCATGGGGAAAATTACAACATTTTTCACCTATACCTATTGATATTGTTTGATATTGAACCGTGTGAAAACATAACCTATTCTGAAACACACACACTCCTGTACAGAGCACAGTGTACGCTGGGACAATTGCCTTGACAGCCTGTTTGGCAGTTCAGGCAGACTCTAGAGAGATTCCAGGTTAAGCTCCAGACCACCACGATAAAGCAAATATCACAGTAAAAGGAGTCACTTGAATGTTTTGGTTTCCCAGTGCATATTAAAGCTATGCTTACACTGTACTGTAGTTTATTAAATGTGTAATTGCATTGTGTCTAAAAAACATGTACATACCTCAGTTAAAAATACTCTTATTGCTAAAAAATGGTAATGATCATCTTAGCTTGTAGCAAATTGTAATCTTCTTTTCTGGTCTTGCCTGAATGCTGATGGCTGCGGACTGATCAGGGTGGTAATTGCTGAAGGTTAAGGTGGCTGTGGCAATTTCCTAATATAAGAAAATGAAGTTTGCTGCATCAACTGGCTCTTCTTTTTATGAAAGATTTCTCTGTAGCGTGTGATGTTGTTTGATAGCATTTTACCAACATAGAACTTCTTTCACAATTGGAGTCAGTCTTCTCCAACCCTGCTGCTCTTTATCAACTAAATTTGTGGAATATTCTAAATCCTTTGTTGTAATTTCAGCAATGTTCATAGCATCTTCGTCAGGAGTAGATTCCATCTGAGGAGGCCACTTTCTTTACTCATCCATAAGGAGCAACTCTTCATTCACATTTATCATGACAGTGCAGCAGTTTAGTCACATCTCCAGGCTCCTCTTCTAACTCTACTTCTCTTGCTATTTCCACCCCATCTGCAGTTCCTTTGTCTACTGAAGTCCTGAACCCTCAAAATCATTCATAAGGGTTGGAATCACCTTCTTCCAAACTCCTGTTAATGCTGACATTTTGACCTCCTTCCATGTATCACAAATGTTCTTAATGGCATCTAGAATGATGAATCCTTTCTAGAAGGTTTTTAATTTACTTTGCTCAGATCCACCTGAAGAATCACTATCTATGGCAGCTATTGTCTTATACAATGTATTTCTTAAATACTAAGACCTGAAAATTAAAATGACTCTTTGATTCATGGGCTTCAGAATGGATGCTATGTTAGCATGCATGAGTACAACATCAACCTCCTTGTACATCTCCATCAGAGCTCTTGAGTAACGTAGGTGCATTGTCAATGAGCCTTAATATTTTGAAAAAAGTCTTTTTTTCTGAGCAGTAGGAATTAACAACGGAGTTAAAATATTCAGTAAACCATGCTATAAACAGACATGCTATCATCTATTCTTTGTTGTTCCACGTATACACCACAGAGTAGACTTAGCATAACTCGTAAGGGCCCTAGGATTTTTGGAACGGTAAATCAGAATTGGCCTCAACTTAAAGCCACCAGCTGCATTAGCCTCAGAGAAGAGAGTCAGCCTGGCCTTTGAAGCGTTGAAGACAGGCATTGATTTCTCTTCTCTAGCTATGAAAGTCCTAGATGGCATCTTCTTCCAATATAAGATTGCTTCATCTACACTGAAAATCTGTTGTTAGTCTAACCACCTTCATCAATGATCATAGCTGGATCTTCTGATGGCTTGCTGCAGCTTCTCCATCAGCACGTGCTGATTCACCTTGCACTTGTATGTTATGGCGATGGCTTCTTTCTTTCAGCCTCATGAACTAAACCCCTGCTAGCTTCCAACTCTTCTTCTGCAGCTTCCTCACCTCTCTCAGCCTTCACAGAACTGAAGAGAGTTGGGGCCTTGCTCTGGATTAGGTTTTGGCTTAAGGGAATGTTGTGGCTGTGGATCTTCTCTCTAGACCACTCAGACTTTCTCCATATCAGCAGTAAGGGTGTTTTGTTTCCTTATTGTTCCTGTGTTCGCTGAGTAGCACTTTTCATTTCCTTGGAGAATCTTTCCTTTGCATTTACAACTTGGTTAGCAGTTTGTTGCCACAGACCTAGTTTTTGGCCTATCTCGGCTTTTGACATTAGTTGAATTATTTAAGCTTATGTCAGACCTCACTAACTCAATGATTTTTAGCTTTTAAAGTGAAAGATGTGCAACCCTTCCTTTCACTTGAACACTTAGAGGCCGTTGTTGGGCTATTAATTGACTTCACTTTTAAACATTGTTTTGAGCTAGGGAATACGGAGGCCTGAGTAGTGGGAGAAAGACTGGGAACAGCCTGTCGTAGAGGAGTCAGAATACATACATTTATTAAGTTTGCTCCTATATGGGCATGGTTTATGGTGCCAAAATAGTTAATAGTGGTAACATCAAGGATCATTGATCACAGATCATCGTAACAGATATAATAATAATAATAAAGCTTGAAATATTGCAAGAAATATCAAAATGTGACATTGAGACACAAAGTGAGTACACACTGTTGGAAAAATGGAGCCAAAAGACCTATTCGATGCAGGGCTGCCACAAACCTTCAATTTTTAAAAAATGTAATATCTGCAAAGTGCAATAAAATGAGATATCCCTGTATTTACTAAAAAGCTAAGATAAGCCCATCCTAAACCCGGGGATTTATGTAAGAGAAATGAGCACAAACAACTGAAAATTAACACAAATACGTGTTGAGAAGAGAATGGCTAAGTAAATTGTGGTATGTTCTTAGCATGCAACGCAAGTGAGGAATAAAAAAGAACAAATGATTATTACATGCAACCAACAGATGAATCTCCAACAGGCTGAGTTGAAGAAGCCAGACACGGGTGAGCCTGATTCTGCACACTCTGATGCTGCATGTATAAAGTTCAAGATCAGGGAAAACGAATCATTAGCCATGGAGTGAGCACAGTGGGGGTTTTTTTTTTTAGGGGCGTGACAGTGAGGGGGAAGGGCAGGAGGGAAGCTTTGTAAAGTGCAGGTGGCCACTGGGGTCTCATCTTGTGCAGACATTTCCAGCAATCATCTACAATTCATGCACTTTGAGACCCTACAGGATGTATAGTATGTTTGGCCTTAATGAAAAAATAAAAGTGAATGAAAAATGAAAAAAATCAAAGTGAATGAAAATGAAAAAATAAAAATAAAATGAAAAAATATGATAGTCTTCCTGAGATGAAACCCTCTCATACTTTATGTCCTGGAAGAGCCCTTTCTCTGTCTTCATCGCTCTTTTTTTGATACTTTATTTTGGAATCATTACTGATTCACAGAAAGTTGCAAAGAAATGCAAAGGGAGGTCCCCTGCGTAACTACAGTATAGTATCAATACCGGGAAGTTGAATATGATAAATCCACAGGGCTTTTTCTGTTGTTGCCATGGGTGTATGTGTGTGTTTGCACACATGTGCATGTCTACACAGTTCTATGCAATTTTATTTTGTGTGTAGCTTTGTGTCACCAAAACCACAATCCAGATAGAAAACTTGGTTTCTTGGGCTTCTCCCTCATCCCGCACAGATTCCTCCTCCCTTCTCTAACCCCTGGAAACTGCGAATCTGTTCTCCATCTCTGTGATTTTGTCATTTCAATCATCTTATGTAAATGGAAGTCCCTTTCTATTGTGTTTGAGCCTTTATGCATATCTGAGTCTATTTATTGGGTATAAGCACTATGAACTATTGTTTATTTCTAATTTGTACAGAGTGGCAGTTCATGGGAACTTGGGAAGTTCATGGGATTAACAAGGAGCTGGCATTCATGGGATTCTCCTCCTGTGGCTAGAGTGGGGCTGCTTATGTAGGATGGCGAGCTGTGTGAGCTAGAGAGAGAATATCTTCATGCATTGATCTAGGTGATTCTAAAGCCTGACAGAACCAATTTAAGAAGACTGGAGTTGTATCTAGTGTCGTTTCTGACCACAATGGTGTAAAACTAGAAATCAATAACAGGAGGAATCTCAGAAAATTCATAAATATGTAAAGATTAAACAACATGCTCCTGAACAACCAGTGGGTCCAAGAAGAAATTGCAAGTGAAATTAAAAAATACCTTGAGACAAATGACAGTAGAAACTTAACATATCAAATCCTCTGGCTCACAGCAAAAGCAAGAGGGAAGTTTATAGCAACAATACCTACATTAAAAAGAAGAAAGATCCCAAATAAATAGGCTAATATTATGCCTCAAAAAACTAGAAAAAGATAAAAAAAACTAAACCCAAAATTAGCAGAAGGAAGGGCATATAAAGATCAGAACAAAAATAAATCACATAGAAAAGAGAAAACCCATAGAAAAAGTTAATGTAATCAAGAGCTGGTTCTGTGAAACAATAAACAAAATTAGCAAACTGTAAGCTAGATGAGAGTGAGAGTGAGAGAGAGAGAGAGAGAGAGAGAACTCAAATAACATCAGAAAATAAAATGGAGTCATTATAACAGACACTGCAAAACTAAAAAACAAAACAAAACAAAATATAAGGGACTATTATGAACAATTGCCAACAAATTAGGTAACCTAGAGAAAATGAGTGAATTTCTAGAAAAAAAATACCTACCAAAATTGAATCATGAAGAAATAGAAACCTTGGCCAATAACAAAGAGATTGAAAAAGTAATTACAAACCATCCAACATACAAAAGCTCAGGACCACATGGCTTCATGGCTGACTTCTCTCAAACATTCAAGGAAGGATTATTACCAACACACCTCAAAGTCTTCCAAAACACAGATTTGAAGGTAATAATTCCCAATATATTTTATGAGGCCAGCATCACCTTAATACCTAAGTCAAGGACAGTATAAGAAAAAGGAGTTGCAGGTCAGTATCTCTGATGGACATTGATACAAAAATCCTCAATATAATAAAAGCAAACCAAATCCAACATGATACCACAAAGGTTACATATCATGACCAAGTGGGATTGATCCCTGGCATGCAAGGCTGGTTTAACACACACAAATCAATCAATGTGATACATCACATTAACAGAATGAAAGATTAAAAAAAAAAACCACATGATCATTTCAAGTGACACAGAAAAAGCATTTGACAAAGTTAAGCCTGTTTTCTTGATAAAAACTCCCAACAGTTTAAGCAAGGAAGGAGAAAGGTCCTTATTATAATAAGGGCCATTTATGAAAAACCTGTAATTAACATCATAATCAACAGGGAACAACTGAAAGCATTTCCACTAAGATCTGGTACAAGGCAGAGATGCCCAGTCTTGCCACTTCTAGTCAACATAGTACTGGAAGAGCAATCAGACACGCTGACTGTAGGAGTAATCAGACAAGAAAAAAAAAAAAAGAAAAAAGTTTTAGAGTTTCCTACATATAGGGTCAAGTCATCTGCAAATACAGATAATTTGACTTCTTCATTTCCAATGTGGATGCCTTTCATTTCTTTTTCTTGTCTGATTGCTCCTGCAGTCAGCATCTGATACAAAATCAGCATACAAAAATCAGTTGTATTTATGTATACAAATAACAACCTAGTTCAAAAAGAAATCAAGAAAACAATTAAATTTATGACAGCATCAAAAAATAAAATACTTAGGAATAAACTTAGTCAAGGAGGTCAAAGATTTACATTGAAAACTGTAAAACACTGATGAAAGAAATTGAAGAAGACACAAATAAATGGAAAGATATCTCCTGTTTGTGGATTAGAAGAATTAATATTGTTAAGATGTCCATGCTGCCTAAGGAATGTATAGATTTAGCACAATCCCTATCAAAATTTCCATGGCATTCATCACAGAAACAAAAAAACAATCCTACAGTTTCTATGGAACCACAAAAAATCTCTGAAGAACCAAAGCAATACTGAGAAATAAAAACAAATTTGGAGGTGTCATACTTTCTGATTTTATTTTTTTTTTTACTTTTATTTTTATTAGTTTTTTTTTGAGACGGAGTCTCGCTCTGTTGCCCAGGCTGGGGTGCAGTGGTACGATCTCGGCTCACTGCAAGCGCTGCCTCCCAGGTTCACGCCATTCTCCTGACTCAGCCTCCTGAGTAGCTGGGACTACAGGTGCCCGCCACCATGCCCAGCTAATTTTTCTAATTTTAAATTATATTACAAAGCTAGAGTAATCATACTGGAATAAAAACAGAAACATAGACCAACGGAGCAGAATGAAGGACCCAGAAATAAATCCAAACATATGGTTAGTGAATTTTTGAAAAGAGCACCAGTAGGATGCAAAGGGGAAAGGAGAGTCTTGTCAATCAATGATGCTGGGAACACTGGCTTTCCAGTGGGTTCCCCCCCCCCCACACAAAAGAAATTGGATCCTTATCTTACATAGTTAACAAAAATCAACTTAAAATAGATGAAAGACTTAAATGTAAGACAAGAAACCATAAAATTCTCAAAAGAGAGCATAGAGAAAAAACCTCCTGGATATTGGCATTGCCATGATATTTTTTGGGCATTGCACCAAAAGCTCAGGCTACAAAAGCAAAAATAAATAAATAGGACTACATAAAACGAAAAGTCCTCTGCACAGCAAAGGGATCAATCAACAAAATGAAAAGACAGCCTACTGACTAGGGAAAAAAATTTGGTAATCACATACCTAAACAAGGGTTAACTTATACAAAACTTATAAATACTCATACAATTCAACAGTTGAAAACCAAGTACCCAATTAAAAAAACGGGCAAAGAACCTGAACAGACATTTCTCTAAAAAAGGCAGAAAAATGGCCAACAGGTATATGAAAAGGCGCTCAACCTCATTAATCACCAGAAGCAAGCAAATTAAAATCACTACGTGATACCACCTGGCACCCAGCAGGATGGTTATTTTGAAAAAGACGAGAGGTAACAAATGCTGGCGAGAGTGTAAAGGGAACCCTGGTACACTCTGGGTGGGAATGTGGATTGGTATAGCCCTTATGGGAAGCAGTATGGAGGTTCCTAAATAAATTACAAAGTCGCACTATCATATGACCCAGCAGTCCATGTTCTGTGTGCTCTGCTCACCCTCCTGTGCCCCTAAATTGGCCCTGAAGTCAGGATCGTGTGCCACAGGCTGAAGAAACAAATGCTTTTCTGCAAGTGGGTGATAGACCCAAAGGAGATGAAATCACTACCTCTTACAGACTGCACTTCTGTGACCCTTGCAGCATTACTCACAGCTGGCACTTCCGGGACCGCCACAGCATTACCCACAGCAGGCACTTCCACCACCGCCGCAGCATTACCCACAGCAGGCACTTCGGCAACCCTGGCAGCATTACTCACAGCAGGCACTTCCGCCAGGCCCGCAGCATTACTCACAGCAGGCACTTCCGCCACCGCCGCAGCATTACCCACAGCAGGCACTTCCGCAACCCTGGCGGCATTACTCACAGCAGGCACTTCCGCCACCGCGGCAGCATTACTCACAGCAGGCACTTCCGCCACCGCGGCAGCATTACTCACCGCAGGCACTTCCGCCACCGTCGCAGCATTACTCACAGCAGGCACTTCCGCAACCCTGGCGGCATTACTCACAGCAGGCACTTCCGCCACCGCCGCAGCATTACTCACTGTAGGCACTTCCGTGACCACTGCAGCATTACCCACAGCAGGCACTTCCGCAACCCTGGCGGCATTACTCACTGTAGGCACTTCCGCCACCGCTGCAGCATTACTCACAGCAGGCACTTCCGCCACCGCCGCAGCATTACTCACAGCAGGCACCTCCGCAACCCTGGCGGCATTACTCACTGTAGGCACTTCCGCCACCGCTGCAGCATTACTCACAGCAGGCACTTCCGCCACCGCCGCAGCATTACTCACAGCAGGCACTTCCGCAACCCTGGCGGCATTACTCACTGTAGGCACTTCCGCCGCCGCTGCAGCATTACTCATAGCAGGCACTTCCGCCACCGCCGCAGCATTACTCACAGCAGGCACTTCCGCAACCCTGGCGGCATTACTCACTGTAGGCACTTCCGCCGCCGCTGCAGCATTACTCACAGCAGGCACTTCCGCCACCACCGCAGCATAACCCTGGCGGCATTACTCACAGCAGGCACTTCCGCAACCCTGGCGGCATTACTCACAGCAGGCACTTCCGCCACCGCCGCAGCATTACTCACTGTAGGCACTTCCGCGACCACTGCAGCATTACCCACAGCAGGCACTTCCGCAACCCTGGTGGCATTACTCACTGTAGGCACTTCCGCCACCGCTGCAGCATTACTCACAGCAGGCACTTCCGCCACCACCGCAGCATTACTCACAGCAGGCACTTCCGCAACCCTGGCGGCATTACTCACTGTAGGCACTTCCGCCACCGCTGCAGCATTACTCACAGCAGGCACTTCCGCCACCACCGCAGCATAACCCTGGCGGCATTACTCACAGCAGGCACTTCCGCCACCGTCGCAGCATTACTCACTGTAGGCACTTCCGCAACCCTGGCGGCATTACTCACAGCAGGCACTTCCGCCACCGCCGCAGCATTACTCACTGTAGGCACTTCCGTGACCACTGCAGCATTACCCACAGCAGGCACTTCCGCAACCCTGGCGGCATTACTCACTGTAGGCACTTCCGCCACCGCTGCAGCATTACTCACAGCAGGCACTTCCACCACCGCCGCAGCATTACTCACAGCAGGCACTTCCGCAACCCTGGCGGCATTACTCACTGTAGGCACTTCCGCCACCGCTGCAGCATTACTCACAGCAGGCACTTCCGCCACCGCCGCAGCATTACTCACAGCAGGCACTTCCGCAACCCTGGCGGCATTACTCACAGCAGGCACTTCCGCCACCGTCGCAGCATTACTCACTGTAGGCACTTCCGCAACCCTGGCGGCATTACTCACAGCAGGCACTTCCGCCACCACGGCAGCATTACTCACAGCAGGCACTTCCGCCACCGCCGCAGCATTGCTCACTGTAGGCACTTCCGTGACCACTGCAGCATTACCCACAGCAGGCAGGATACAGAAATAACCTAAGTGTCCGTCAACACTGAGGGTGCCAGGGATAAGGAAACCACAGTCTATATACACAATAGAACGGTATTTAGCTTTAGAAAAGGAGATCGTGCCATTTGCCACAATCTGAACAGACCTGGAGAACATGATGCTAAGTGAAATAAGCCAGAGACAGAAAAGTAATGAAGATCTCACTCAAGTGTGGAACCCTTAAAAAAAAAAGTTCAAATATTCAGAGATAAAGAATAGAACAGTGGTTTCCAGTGGTGGGGGGACGGGGAGAAGTGAGTCAACAAATTCGAAGTGGTGGATTGACAGGAAGAGGAAGTCTAGGGACCTTGTATCTGCATGAGGACTACAGTCAATAAAGTCATATTCTATTTCAATAAAGAAAGCGGCGAAGCGTTTGATGCTCAGGAAGTGCGTGTGGCCTTAAATAGGTGCAAAATAACCGCCTCTCCCAGGGTGAGTCAATGACCACGATAATCGACTTCTGATTGGAATGCATAAACGCAGGCATTTGGTTTGCACGTAAGTTGATGCATTTGATGTAATTTTAAAACTTCATTCTTCCTTAAAAATCTCTGAAACGCCTTTTACTTTTTTCTTTAAAGCAAGCACAAGACTCGAAAGGCTATGGATCTGAGGTTTTCTCAGTGGGATGATCGCGTGGGGCACTGGATTGACGCCGGGGCTCTGGTCAGTGCGTGAGATGAAGTGGAAACAGAAGAATCAGGCGGTGATTTAGGAACTGGCAACAACCCCACTTCTGGGGAAAGGAAGAACAGTCATTTCCACTTAGCCTTAGTTTTGCTTTTTGGGGTCTCAATTACCTGAGGTCACAACCTCAGCCAGAAAATATTAAATAAAAAAATTCCAGAAATAAACAATTCCCGAGTTTTAACTTGTGCACCCTTCTGCGGACCGTGGTGAAATCTAGCGCTGCCCGCTCGGTCCCGCCTGGACTGAACCCTCCCTTCGTCCAGTGTCTCCAGGCTGCGGACGCTCCCCGCCCCCTTATGGCCTCTCGGTTGTCAGATCCACGGTCCAGGGGTCACGGTGCTTGTGTTCAAGGAACCCTCATTTGACTTCATCATGTCACCAAAGCACAAGAGCAGCGAGCCTGGCGAGGCGGGTACACATAAGAGAAGCCGGAAGGTGCTTCTTTAAGTGAAAAGTGAAAGTTCTCGACTTAAGAAACAAACAAAAAAATGGTACGCTCAGGTTGCCAAGATCTCCAGTCAGATGGAATCTTCTATCTATGAAATTGGGAACAGCATATTGTTATAATTGTTCTATTTTATTATTAGTTATTGCTAATCTCTTACTGTGCCTAATTTATAAATTAAACTCTATCGGGGGTGGGTGTTCATAGGGAAAACATCGTGTACATAGGGCTCGGTACTATCCACCATTTCAGGTGTCCCCTGCGGGTCTTGAAACGTCATCCCCAGGATAAGGGGGACGGCCACACTTGCTGTGGTGACTGTGCCTTCCCTTACTCTTGTCCTGTCCGTACACCTTCTCCCAGGAAAGTCACATTCTTTTCTTGGGAATCTTCAGAAGACAGACAGTTTCACACTCACTTCATGGGAGACTGGGTCGATTTGTTCTGGAAAACACCTTTGTTCAATAACATAGATCCTACATAAGGCATTAGGACCCCTTTCTTTTAAGAAGCTCTTCATTAGGTACTGCCGCTCTGAGGAAGTATCTTGGATGTGTTCTCCTAGCTTTTGCCTGTCTGCACAAGTGGAACCTTCTACAACCTTCTAGAGGACATTCTAATGTACTGTAGTGAACCTTTTGAGGCACAGCGTCTCTGTAGGGTCACACGCCCTCTGACGGGCAGGGCAATCCCCCTGAGATTCATTGTTGGAACTGGAGGAGGGCAGGAGGAGGAAGACTCTGGTGAGTCACCGTCTGAGTGCCGCACAGCCCTGCACCCTGGGGAGCGAGGTGCCCTCCTGCAAATCAGGTGAGGCCTGTGGGTCCTCACTGCGGGAGGAGGGCAGGCCTCGCCTCTGGGTCAGGCCCCACACTCAGCACAGGAGTTATCTGGGCCCAAACCCAAGGAAACCAAACGGGAGGCACGGCTGTGCTTCCGGAATCACGAATGCACCCCCCACAAAAACCTCTAAAACCAACGCTGATCCAGGCTAATTAGCTCTGCTCAGGAGAACTAAAGGTGCTGAAATTCTCCCCCCAAGGAAGCTCGCATTTCAGTCTTCACCTGTGTCTTGGCTCTGGGAGTGTCCCACTTGAGGGGTCAAGGAACAACTGTCCATAGGCACACGTCATTAGGGACTCAGACGGGGCATTTTCCACGGCTGCATGAAGACATGGCATAGACCCTTCTCTGCCCCCAGAGTGGCATGGACGTCAAGATCACATGCCGCAGGCTGAAGAAAGTCATACTTCTGCACAAATGGGAGATGCTTCGCTGCCTGAGGGGCTCCCATTACAGTCTCACACCAGTTGGCACCAGAACCGAGCTCCCTCAACCTCAGACTCCAGATCTGGCCGAGAGCCACGAGCTCCGATCCGTGAGCACCGCAGGGAATGCAGGGAGGCAGCGGCAAACCTTGGGCTGAGGAGGAGGGTGACGGATGGGGGAATCTGGGGCCTGGCTGTTTCGCATGGGGACGTATTCCACACAGGACCTCTCTGCGGGGAGGCAACGCGCCAGGACCAGCTGCATTCCAGCCACCCCTTGGTGGCCACTAGGCATGGCCAGCTCTGCCTGGAGTGCCGGGGCTCTGCAAGGTCAACATCTGACCAGCAAGGTAAACATCAATGTAAGAGTTTCTGAGGCCCCTGCTTTATAGGACGCTGAAGGAAAATAAGACATAGTCTTGTTATCTGGGAGTCTCTAATATTCTTTTTTTTTTTTTTTTTTTTTTTTTTTTTTTGAGACGGAGTCTCGCTCTGTCGCCCAGGCTGGAGTGCAGTGGCCGGATCTCAGCTCACTGCAAGCTCCGCCTCCCGGGTTTACGCCATTCTCCTGCCTCAGCCTCCGAGTAGCTGGGACTACAGGCGCCCGCCACCGCGCCCGGCTAGTTTTTTGTATTTTTAGTAGAGACGGGGTTTCACCGTGTTAGCCAGGATGGTCTCCATCTCCTGACCTCGTGATCCGCCCGCCTTGGCCTCCCAAGAGATCTTAACATACATTGTGAAACAATCACCACAATCAAGCTAATTAACGCTTCCATTTCCTTCCACAGTTACCGTTTTCTTTCTTCTTTCTGGTGGTGAGAACACTGGAGAAGTTCTCTCGGGCAAATTTCCAGTGTGCGACACCTGCACCGTGAACTCTTCAGGTGCTGCATACGAGTTCTCC
Source organism: Rhinopithecus roxellana (assembly GCF_007565055.1). Taxonomy (NCBI): domain Eukaryota; kingdom Metazoa; phylum Chordata; class Mammalia; order Primates; family Cercopithecidae; genus Rhinopithecus; species Rhinopithecus roxellana. The sequence continues at coordinate 4,853,374 of NC_044566.1, read as the reverse complement.
AGAACTCACTTGCCCAGCTCCTCCCCATCTCCCTCATCCTGGACCCGGTGGCCACTGTGCTGCTGTCTGCTTCTGTGGGTTGGACTGTTTTAAATGTATCACAGAGGCAGTGTCAGGAAGGACCCGTCCCTGCGTGGCTGGCTTATTCACTTAGCATGATGTCTTCTGGCTTCATCCACGTTGTTGCGAGTGACAACATGGCCTTCTATTCATATTTAAGGCTGAATAATGTCCTGTTGCATGTGATACCACGTTTTTTTTATCCACGTATCTGTTCATGGACACTTAGTTTGCTTCCAGGTTGTCTGGGTCCATTTAGGCTGCTATGACAAAATACCTGAGACAGGGTCATTTACTAATATAAACAGTAGAAATGTATTTCACATAGTTCTGGACGTTGGGAAGGTCAAGACCAAGGCACCTGCAGATGTGGAGTCTGCTGAGGGCTGCTCTCTACTCCGTGACTGGAGCCCCTTGGCTGGGTCCTCGCGTGGCCGGAGGGCAAGGCAGCTGCCTTCTGCCTCTTTTATGAGGCACAGATCCCATTCCTGAGCTCAGAGCCCCGTGACTTAATCACTCCCAGAAGGCCTCACCTTTTCACATGGTCACACTGGTGTTAGGTTCCAGTATGTGGCTTTTGGAGGGACATAGGCGTTCAGACCACAGCACACGACTTGGCCATTGTGAGCCATGCCGCAACAAACTCAAGGGTGCAGATATCTCCCTGAGTTACTGATTTCATTTTCTTTGGCTGCCACCCAGTAGTGGGACGGCTGGAGCATATCAGTTCTATTTTTGACGTTTTCAGGAACCTCCACACTGTTTCCATAAATGCTGTGTGTCCTAATTCACCTTGCCAGCCACAGTGTACAAGCTTCCCCTTCCCCACATTCTCACCAGCACCTGCTGTGTCTTGTCCTTTTAATAATGGTCATCATAACAGGTGTGAGGTGGGATCTCATTGTGCTTTTGATTTGCACTTTTCCGATCATTCATGTTGAGCACGTTGTCCATGCTTTCGGCCATGTGTATGTCTTCTTTTGAGGAATGTTTTGAAATGACCTCATTTTACCTGGACTACCTCTGTAGAGATCCTATCTCCAAACAAGGCCACACTCCGAGGTACTGCGGGTTAAAAATTCTACATAGGAATTTTAGGGGCAGAGTCAGCCTGTGACACCATGCGGTTCTCCCACTGCAAAGATACCTGCTGCATGGCAGCCCAGATTCCTCCGTGCTGACACCCCCCTGCTCCTGACATGGAGGTGGGGACCACCCTGAGTTGCATCCTTGCTGTGCCGTCAGCCCTACCTGACCCTCCACACAGGGGAACATTTTCCTTTGATGAAGCCACTTGAGCTGGTTATTGCTGGACAGGCCTTTCTGTTTGCTTCAGTAACATTCTTCTTCTGCAGAATCAAGCCTCTCATCTCCTTCACCTACAGACAGTCTCCGTCCTTCCAGGAATGCAGCATCATAAACACTACAGTATGGCACATGATCCCCACTTGACAGGTGAGAAAGCTGAGGTTCTGAAGCAGACATGACTTGCCCGAGGTCACAGTGTTAGGACAGCATGGTGCCAGACATCGAATGTACTTCTGAGGGACATGGTGCCATGTGGCTGCTGCTCATGAAAAGAAGGGCCTGCTTTTTGCTTTCTGAACATGTACAAGTGAGAGCTAAAGCTCATGTGAAACCATTTTGCTTTTTGCACCAAATGTCAAGTCTCCAAGGAGACAGCTGTAAGCCCTCACACTCAACCCCTGTCTGTTTGCTGATGCTGTGCACACGTTCAGCTGGGGTTTGCAAAGCAGTACATTGCCCAAGAACAGTGGACTGGTGGCAACGGTCTAGCAGCTTACCTCAATTGCACGGGCGCTAGCTAATTTTTTCCATGATTGTCAGTTTCCTCATTTAAAACAAAGCAAAATGACGAGAAAAGAAAATCAATCAATCCACTTATTCCTATAAGAAAACCTTGAGGAGTTGATTTTCTTTTTAACAGAACAGATGGCTGGTAACAATAAATTCAATATTGACATA